>NW_015505446.1:424515-466879 GCF_001515645.1 Sinocyclocheilus grahami | reverse complement strand
AAAAAATAATAAATAAATATATATATATATATATATATATATATAAACTAATTCTAAAATGTATTAAAAACACAAAATGATAAACAAATCTCAGTTATTCTAAAATAACACTGGAAAACGTTTAGCTGGTATTTGTAATGTAATTTTCCATTATTGCCCCCTTCAAAAACTAGTCTTGGAGTCATACACAACTGCATAATATTTCTAAGACACAGAAAACATTGTCACAAAATCAAGCGACATATCAAATTACCAAAAAATCACTCCATTATTAGTTTACTAGCTACTAGCGTTATATTAACAAGCTTCTTGCTCGTTAAAATGTACTAAATATTTTTTAAGCCTAATAGCATATATTATTTTAAAGAATGTTTTATAGTCTAATCAAAATATAACAATTTTCTCTACAACTGAAACAACTTTTCTTCTCTGCTGATGTAATGAAGGCCGTATGGGCGGGGACAAATAATAGTAGCCAATTATATCAATGCTTGCTTTTTGCTTTCCAATCAAATCCTGATGGATAAAATTAAGTCCCACCCTGCAATATTTTTCATCGTTTATTCTGTTTCACATGGAAATACCTTATATGGTAAGTAACGTGTCGCGAGTCCCGTTTTTTTTTATGTTGTCGTTACGAAATCTATTAGTTTGTGATTGTTTTTCTTTCCCTTCAAAGTTTCTCTTTTTTTACTCACCAGATTACAGCTTTTGTTAATTCATAAAATCTTGATTTTAATCTTTGAGCAGTGGCTAAAAAAAAAATATACATTTCGATAAATTTAAATAATAGTAGCCAATTATATCAATGCTTGCTTTTTGCTTTCCAATCAAATCCTGATGGATAAAATTAAGTCCCACCCTGCAATATTTTTCATCGTTTATTCTGTTTCACATGGAAATACCTTATATGGTAAGTAACGTGTCGCGAGTCCCGTTTTTTTTTATGTTGTCGTTACGAAATCTATTAGTTTGTGATTGTTTTTCTTTCCCTTCAAAGTTTCTCTTTTTTTACTCACCAGATTACAGCTTTTGTTAATTCATAAAATCTTGATTTTAATCTTTGAGCAGTGGCTAAAAAAAATATACATTTCGATAAATTCGCATTGTATGTCAATCAGAATCAAAATCAGAACTACTACGTTTCCAGCGTTATTAACGTTCACAGCAGAGCGTTTACTAATCTCTCTCTCTTTCTTACCACTGCATTGCTGATATTCCTCACTCTTGTCTTTCTGTCTTTCTTCCTCTCTGCATGTTTCCACTGGCTGCCTCTGTGTGTCTCTACCCTGTCTGGCGCCCTCTGCTGTCTGGCTTGTGTAAAAGCAGCCTCCAGAAGACAAAGGCTGGGTATATTCTCCTCTGCACTTCAGCTCAGGGCCTAAAACCCTGGCAGAGGATGAAGAGGAGAGTGAATCAGTAAGTGTCGCGGTCGTCTTGGGTTCGTGATTCTTGATGTTGACTGTCCTTTGTCTGTTATTCCTTGCATATTAATTGCATAAAATTCCATTTTAATGTGTCCCAACAGTAATCAGACCTCAGGAAAGAGGGGCAGCTACAAGGTTTGAACACTTCAGATGTCCTCATAACGTCCGGAAGCTCTATCGGTCGGATTTTTTCGCAATTTAAGCATCATTTTCATCGTCCTTTCACCCATTCCATAAACATCAAGCAAGTAGTAATACCAATGTCCAGACATATTTATGAGTAATAATGAAGATATTTGTTTGATTCTTTTTTTGATTTTGTTTTTCATTCATTGTCTAATTTACATACCGTGAACATGTGTTTTGATTTGAGATCTGGGATTCAAGACTGGTCCAAGAGTGGGCTGTGCTTTATTAGTTGTTGTTTTTTTTAGGGGACTTTGATGCATTTAAGTTGTTAATACGCCTTGGTTATCAGGTAGCATTGTTCCGTAACTGTTGAAATATATATATATATACAATATATATCTATAAAAATATTAAGCCAGCAATAGTGTTCAATGTTTCAGATTTATGAATCTGCAACAGGTGGCTTTGATGTGTTAAATTTGGCAATAACCAAAGTCCCATAATTTTAATTTTTTTATTTTAATGTAAAGATTAGGACTGATAATGGATGCTGTCGTGATTTTAAAATGGGTCATACAACCCATTGTATGTAGAGAGCGACGGTTTACACATCCCATGATGTTTATGTTCTTGTTTTGTCACCTTTTTATATATTCTGCTATCAATTAAGTTTTAATTTAAATTTGTTCCACAGATTTTCCACAGATCCTCAGATTTTCCCACCAAAATCAGTACGAAGTCATCAGGGCCTGGTTATTAAGAGACATGTTAAACTGAAAGATGGGACCAAACGTATTGTGTGGGAGGCCAAATCTTTAAAACAACTTAATCACAATCAGAAATATTTGTTAAAAAAAACGTTTAATTGTAAATCCAAATGTATAGAATTTGTGTGTGCGCCTATGCATTGAGTGCGTTTGTGGTTTTGAGTAAGCGAGTCTCATTTTATGATGGAAGTGTGCGACACTGATTCTTATAATGTGCAGTGGCCAGTTGCTATTGATATTGCTGTTGTATCTAAAATAAAGGGACTACTGCAGCAATACATTTGTAAAGTGTAGCACATGCATATTTTGGTTGCCTTAATTCTTTTTTGCCAACCTAATTCCTATTGTAGTTATAAAATATTCACTGATTCAGTCTTTCTTTTCTGGTTCACCAATGATAGTGAGAATGTGTATATAGATCTTTAAATACATATAAAGTATATTTTAAATGTTATTTGAAGTTTTCTTTTGTATTTTATTTTGCACAAGTGGCTCGCAAAAGGTGTCCTAGGTCCACACGAACCCACCCATTCTTCCAGCATCGAGGACATTTCCTTGCGTTTGAGTCTAGGGTGTTTCTTTGTTTACAATTTAGTTTGGATTGTAAAGTCTCAGGGGTGCCCAAACTCGGTCCTGGAGGGCAGGTGTCCTGCAGAGTTTAGCTCCAGCATGCCTCAACACACCTGCTTGGAAGTTTCTAGTAAGAGCTTGATTAGCTGGTTCAGATGTGTTTGATTAGGGTTGGAGCTAAACTCTGCAGGACACCGGCCCTCCAGGACCGAGTGTGGGCACCCCTGCTCTATACAGTCAAAGACACAACTGTATCAATCGCTTACTCTTCCAACAGTTGAGCTGTGTGTGTGTGGTCAAAAAGCTGTGTGCCCCCCTAAATAGCAAAAGAGCATGATGAAATGTGAGTTTATTTACATTGATGTACAGCATAGACATTTATCTCTACGAAAAGACCACAACCCATGTGTGTACATTTGTCCAGACACTTAAAATAAATACAACTCTTGGAAGATTCTTGTGGATTTTTTTTTTTAATAATTTGTCCTTGTACCATTCAGATTTTTCCAACAAAATGTAATACCAGCAAAAAAAACAACAGTACACCGTTCAAACTAGGCTGCTTATGTTGAAGTGTTTGGGATGTGGCTTTTAATGATGAGACCTTTTTTGTAATCAGGCTCTCAAAAAGTATATAACAATTTGGATATAGATTTATTGGCCAACATATCGGTTATCGGCTTTCAAAAATAAAGAATAATCGGTTATCGGTATCGGCCAAAATGTTCATATCGGTGCATCCCTAAAATGTACATTCCACAACTGTCAACACTTTACATGAATGTTTATGCCCTGAAATGAGAGTTAAGCACTGTTAACATACATATATGAGATATAGTTTTATACTAGCAGCACCAAATTGCAGAGTGTCAAACATGACTGAAAAGGACCACACAACACCACTGCTCAAGTTCTCAATGTTGAGATTTATTAGCAAACCTTTAACAAAGGCAATTTCTTTGAAAGCATCACAATAAAAATTTGGGAGAAAAAAAGCATTTGGTCTCTAAAAGTCAAAAGCATAACTAAAAGTGTACCATTCGGCACAATACAAATATGTAATGAACAAATAATTTGGAAACCATAGAGAGGGGTGGAAGGAATCAGAAGGCAAAAAGGACGATTACGCATTTCTGTCAATCCTGACGTCAATCTCTCGTCCACTGAGCCGGTAGCCGTTCATGGTACGACAGGCTCGCTCGGCAGTCTCAGGACTGTCAAAGCGCACCACACCACAGCCCTTGGACTTGCCGTTCTCCATCTTAATGTCTGCATACTGCACGATGCCTGTTAGAAAACACAAGCCATATCGATTAATTGAAACGGAGCAAGAAATGCTAAAAGAAAAAGTCTGATGGAAAAAGTCTTTACCACATGAATTGAACGTGTCCTTCAACATCTTCCAGGTGAAGTCAAAGGGCAGCTGCAAAAATAGACAATTACATTATGAAGAGGAATTTAAAAAATATATTTAAAAAAAAACTGAAATAAATTTAAGATCAAATGCTTACATTTCTGACAAAAATTTGGCATCCCTTCCTGGCATTAGCTCCACCACCCCCTGGCCCTCCTTGTCCAGACCCACTGAAAGGAGTCCCAAAGTTGCCACGATCCATATCAGCCGGTCTGTCAAACTGCCCACCGACGCCACCAGAGCCCATCCGGTCCATGCTGGAACCCATGCGGTCGAGACCTGAGGAGGGGAAGCGGTCCATGCCACCGGAGCCCATGCGGTCAAAGTTTGAACCCATTCGGTCAAGACCCGAGTTCATCCTGTCCATGCCTATAGGTGAAGCAAAGTCCATCCCGCCAGTCATGCGATCCATGCCGGACGCACCCAAGCGGTCGAACCCACCAGGGCCCATGCGGTCCACGCTGGAGCTCATGCGGTCGAGGCCTGATCCCAGCCGATCCATACTGGGCCCCAGCCGGTCAAGCCCTGAACCCATTCGGTCAAAACCAGATCCCAACCGGTCCAGATCAGACATGCGGTCCATGCGATCCATTCCCATCCGGTCTAGTCCTCCCATGCGGTCCATGCCACCGCCAAGCCGGTCCATGCCAGAATTCATGCGATCAATTCCCACAGAGTTCCCTGGTAATCACATTTTAAACAAATAATTTAAAAGTTAACATTATGTAACTATATAAGAAATGTATAGGAGCAAATGTTAAACATTACCAACCCATTCCTCGGTCAAAAGTATCTCCGAAGTTGCTACGGGACATACCCATATCATTACGGGCACTGAAATCTCTATCAAAGCCACCGCCAATTCCACGATCCATATCTGCAATTAATTAAAAAAATATATATATATATTTTTTTTAAAGTCTTAATCTCAGCTGCTAGCAAAATGGAAAAAAATAAACTAGTTAATGCATTTACCATTCATTCTTCCCATTCCAGAGGGTCCGAAACGCTCCATGTTGTTCATACCACCTCCAAAATTATCCATCCCTGAAGATCAGTAACATTTACATTCAATTCATAGTGAATTAACAAGGAAATTTCATAATTTATAGTAGATAAAATAAGCAGCAAATTTATAAATTATCTTTGTTTTATTTTTCCAAGGGGGGGGGGTGAACATTCGATAGATAAAGCAGTTTATGAAAAGAAGAAGAAAAAAAAGGGCACCTTTAAGAATTTATAGTAGACAAAAGTAGAATTTTCTAAAAATTAAATTAAAAAAAATATATATAACCTAACAGATAAATTAACCCCTTAACTGTCACTCACATTTTTGAACATAGACGTGAAAGTGCACAATCCAAACTTAAATTTTTATAATTCATGTACGAAAATATTTTGTAACTTTTTTGACAAAAGGTCAGAAACCTTGACGATAACTCGGTGGATAAAAAGAAATATGCAGACTTAAAGATAATTCAAAGTAGATGAGCAAGGAAAAAAAACATTGCCAAATTCATTGTAGATAAAACATACGACTTGAAATTTAAGATAATTCATAGAGGATAAAATATGCAACTTTTTTTTTTTTTTACGAAATGAAATCTTGAAGATAACTCAATGGATAAAAATATGCTACCTTAAAAGATCATTCAAAGTAGAAGAAATAAGCTGAATTTTTTTTTTATTGTAGATAAATACACAACGAATTGAAATTGAAGACAATTCAT
This sequence comes from Sinocyclocheilus grahami, assembly GCF_001515645.1. Lineage (NCBI taxonomy): Eukaryota > Metazoa > Chordata > Actinopteri > Cypriniformes > Cyprinidae > Sinocyclocheilus > Sinocyclocheilus grahami. The sequence continues at coordinate 460,842 of NW_015505446.1, read as the reverse complement.
AGTGGATAAAGCAAGCAGCATTTATAAAAATAAATAAATAAATACAATAATTAATTGGAGAACAATGCAGTTTGGATACAGCCCGTCAAAATAGACTGAGCATTCTTGAACTATGGCATGCAAATCAAACTAGTAACCCCCTAGAAGAATGGCTGATGAGATGAAACATACCTCCCATTCTACCCATGCCACCAAATCCCATTCCATCCATTCCTATGGAGAAAATTATTTCATGGATAGGGGAGGGGAGTGACGGTCAGTGAGTGCATACAAGAGGAAACATTCCAAAAAGATCAACATGCGACATGCTGTTACCTCCTGGTCCCATGTTGCCCATCCCACCCCGGTTGAGCTGGGTAGCGTCGATGGGTTGACCGCCGGGTCCCAGACCGAGACCAACACCGCTCAGACCACCTGCATGAGACGGTGGGAACTGGTTTAGAGAAGAAACTAGCCAACTGCAAGATGTTCTAGGGTTGATGATCCATACAGCAAGCGTGAATATGAAATCATCACTTACGAGGAAGTGCTGGAGGACGGTCTGGGGGAGCAAAGTCACCTTTGGGAAGAGATTTCTCATCCTGAAAAGATGTGAAGGGGTGGATTTTGAGGAATTTAAAATCATATTGCCAATGTACCGTTAAACCATAGAAGCTTGTTTCCACCAAAGTATAAAAATTAAGAGGTTAGTGACTTTCTTTATTATTGACTTAAGAATTTTTTCGCAGTTGAGGAAAAAAAGAAAAAGAAAAAAAAAAGATTTGCAAGAAACGTAAAATTGCAAGTTTATCTGAAGATATATTCTGAGAAGTCTGAATTAAGATGCAACTGCAAGAAAACAAAACTGCAAGATGTAAACTTGTAAAATGCAAAAAGTCACAAATGCTCTTATTTTTTTTTATTCTGCAGCAGAAACAAGCTTCCATGCTAAACCCATGTAATTACTTACCAGTTTGACATGCATGACCCTGTTGAAGAGAAGCTGTCCGTTGAACATGGCTAACATCCATTAAGGAAAAACTTAAAAGCATTGCACATTTTAAACAGTATTAACTTCATTACAAACAACTTCACATATCAAAAGCTACTGTGAAGGATACAGACTGCTTGAACGGCCTCAATGGGCATCTCAAATGTGACCGTTCCCATTCCCCTGCTTTTCCCGTCTTTATCCTCCAGGATATCTGCACGCACAACAGCTCCAGCCATTCCAAACACCTCCTTGAGCTTCTTCCATCCAACCTTGTAGTCCAGCTGTGCAGAGACACGGCATATGAAAAGTCAGTGGTCAAGTTTGAAAATATGGGACATATGGTTACAGAGTGGTTTCAAAGTCTTACATTGGCCACAAAAATGGTGCTTCCGATTTTTCCAGCCTGGAGTCCGTGGATGATCTCGTTGGGAATGTTGGGGTTGTTCATGAGACTGGGAGGGATATTGACCATTGAAGGACCGCCAGGTCCCGGGCCCATTCCTCCACCCATGCCCATTCCTCCTCCCATTCCTCCACCCATGCCTGGGGGTCCGCCACCACCACCACCCCCACCCCCACCCCCGTGAGCACGATTAGTTTCACGCTGGGCAATCACTCCATCTGGATCCTTGGAGAAGCACAAAGAGGATCGTTTATAACAGGCCACTTTAATACATTCAACATCAAGTATTCACATTTATGATGATTTTGCTGGCAGAATAAAATACCACAATGATTTTAACATGCTTTTGTCAAGACTATTTTTACAATCATTTCAATACTAAAAATTTTACATTAAAACTGTGAAAATTGTTGTCTACAATTCATATTCAAACATTAAAAACAATGTGGAAGAATACAATTTTTTTCCATGGATTTTTAGCTCCAACATTACAAAACTTCAAGTAAAAACAAGTAAAAAGTGTATTCCAAAATCATTATCATTTTTATATAAATTATATACACAACAGAAAATCTAATATTTTTAACATTCAAAAGTTGAAAAAAAAAAGTGACTGATTGTAAAAAGGAGATTTACAAAACTTAACATAAAACATGCATTTAAATCATTGTGTAAAGACAGACTATTTCTACAATCACATCGTGTCAGTGTTTCCAATAGTCTTGACTGAAGCATAAATATATTCATAAAATTGAAAAATATAAAATAAGCAACTTAATATTTTAATGTCCACTAATATAAGTTACTTAATATTCATATTTTAAAAATGGCGTGGAAGAATACCTTGATTTTTTTTGTTCTTATGGTAAACTTTAAATTTCTATGCATTTTTCCATGTCTATTTCAAGCCAAGCTGATTTTATGTCGCTTTTAATAGACTGGGGGAAAAAATTAAAATCATTTTATCTATATTCACCCAGATGTTACTCATCTGAGAGATACACTCACCTCTTTGACCTTGAGAGGACGACCGTTCATGGCATGTTTGTTGACTTTCTCTACAGCCTTTTTCATGAGCTCTTCAGTTCTGAACTCAACCACCCTTAAAAAAAATATATATATATACATATGCAAGAGTTGCACAAACGAGACGAATGAATAAAGATCAATGGGCTGAATGATACTTACGCACAACCCTTTGTTCAGTCAGCACACCAGCCAGGATGAACGAACAAACAAAACAAGAATGAAAGCGACAATTAGACAAAAGAAATCTGGTAGAAATCACTGACAACTGACTCAGGAAAAATACTTCAGACACACTAAATTGATAAAGAATATTCATATACTTCTCTGTGGTGTTCACTTAGTGCATAACGGTTACATAATTACATTCAAACTCAAAATGACTGACAGGATTAATTGACGACCAGAATACACAACCGGCCTTCAGTTCCAATTACTCGTTCAGGCTCCATTTCTGTTGTTATCCCACTAGTGGAGTCACTCAACAAATCATTGACGCCATGTTATCCATGTTTAGTAATGAGACTCGCAGTGCAAAAAATACTACCTCTTAAACACACGAGAACCAGAATTACTATATGGCTGGGAAACGATCCCTGCGGTTCCACTCAGAGCCACAGTCGGCGTCCATTTTTGTTCAAATGCCACCCAAGACGACACATTTTGAACTCTCAACCCAGTCCTGAACATCCCACATTAAAATCTAAGAGTACATGTAAGAACTCAAGCGGACAAATGGAGGTTCGTCTCTTGCACTTACCCTTGATTTGCCTTCTCCGTCCATTAAGTGTTCCACGTACGTTACCTCACCCACTACAAATCAGATTCCAGACGACACACACCAAGGGGAGAGAAGCCGAGAGAACAATTGGGGTTTAGAGCAGACACAAACGGGGGGACGGTGAGAGTGAGCTCGGCCTGCGAGTCCAGAGCCTCCTCCCCCAGCACCTCAGCAGCACAAATTCTGGTACAGGTCTACAAGCAGCAAGCTGTAAAATGTGTTCAGGAAAACTTCTTAAGCGGTCCTTGCTGGGAACCTCAACATCCAAGACTGACCAAAAGGATTTGACCTCCCGAGCCATCGAAATTGGAAGGATTGTCAACTATGGCCTTTGTTGGACGTCAAAGAACCTTTTCTGGTAAAGTTAACAAGTCTTCGGCTACCTCCGAAACATTCGACACACCTAAACCTTGGCGTTAGTGAAAAGAAAAAAAAACTGGTTATTAAATAAAAATAGCTAAACCTATAATATAAAAAAAAATGGTTTGAAGTTACAGGAACCGAAACCTCGTCCACCTGGAACCAACTTGGCTTCCCAACTAAACAATTGGCATTGAGACTCTTGAATTTTATCGAATAGCCAAACCACCTCCAACAAGTCCCGTTGGATGAATACTCAAGAATAGAATTAGATGCTGACGAGACTGCAAACCCAAACAAGGTCTAGTCTGTTTGTCAAAAACTACCTCGAAGAACCACCTGGCATATCTCCAGCAAGAACGTCTGTCCATAAGATAAAACAAGGACCAGCTTAAGAAGCTGCTTTACTCTGTAGACCTGTACCCCCAGAAATCAATCACATCCATTTTTTAAGGGCACAATAATGAAGATCTGCTGCAACAACATTCACTCTGGCATTCACCTAAAAAAGAAAATGCAATTTAATTCTACAAGCAACAATTTCCACATGAAATTCCCCATGCGTGCGAATCATTAGGCATGGAGGGGCTACTACACATGGATAAGGAAAAATTTTACCACTCATAGGTTGTTCTGAAATACTAACCAGCAGGTTAGGGTAAAAACAAAACACTTTCTCCAAAGCCAAAGAGACCGATTAATGGCATCAGATTCATATGAATGGATTAAACTCTGTTCTATGTGTACATGCAATTCCCACAGTCTTAAAGTGCCATCCACCTACATTAGCAATCTTGAATTATTAATCGTTTTCCACAACTGCCTTTTTTCCCCCTCGAGACACTTTTCGAACACACTTTTTCCAAAAGACCACTTCCCCATGATGGGATGTTTATCCTCTGACCTAAAGCAACTGTGTAGGTGGCCACCTTCAAAACCCCCAGAACTAAAAGTAAAGCTCCATGGCTCTAACCTAACCTAGGATGTACAACTAAACATCACAAAAACGTACCTTTTTCCTTCATGAGATCTTTCAGAGTTTGCCATTTAACATCATAGGGAATGTTGCTGACAAACACACGGTATCTCTTGTTGGGGTTTCCGTAAGGTTCAAACCGTCCCCCACCACCACGCTTCTGGGGCCTCTCCTTTCTTGACTCATGGTTGGACTTGCCATTCACTGCATTTCTGTATGGAAAGAAAAACGAGCAATTCAATAAACGTTCTCTCGACAAAAAAAAAAAAAAATCATGCAACCAACCTCATGAGACAAAACTACATTTAGTTTGGTTTTCCATTTATGTTTAACGGAGTTTGAATTTTCTTTAACCCGGTTACCAAAATTTTGGATGTTTCTAAATACAGTTTAAACACCTTCTAGCAATAAAATGTATTTAAATAAGAATAAATAACAGGATTGAAAATGCAGCATAAATTACTGACAGTCACTCTAGCCAGTTTGAGACCAAATGTTTTTGTAGTTACTGAATTTTTTCCCCTAACAATAACTTGGATAACAGGGTTGCGTTTGCGGCTATAGAAATGGTGGAAACTGTTGCAAACCATTAACTGTTATATTTCTAGTCAATTTCTTTTTTAATTTAATATGACACTATATTAAACAAATGAGCATTTCTAAAATAAAAAGTACTAAATTATTCTGCATAATTGAGTTTGATTTTCTATTTGTGTTCTGCAGAGTTTGACTTTTCTTCAACCCTGTTACCAAACCTTAGGATATCTAAATATATATATATATATATATATATATATATATATATATATATATATATATATATATATATATATCAGGGTTGAGAATTTTCAGCATAAATTAGAAATTCACTCCAGCCATTTCGAGACAGTTTTTGCAGTATAAAAAAACGAAAAGAAAAGCTTTATCAAAAGTTGTATCTTTTTTCTATCAATCACTTGGGTGACAGGGTTGAGCTTGCAGCAACAAATGGTGGAAACTGTTGCAACCCGTTAAATTTTTAGTTGCGAATTTAATACATACAAAACTATTTTAAATTGAACACATTTAAGCTTATAATATATATAGAAAAGTACTAAAAAAAACATTGTTTTGCTTAAGTGTTTTTTTTTTAGATGTTAACATCTAAAACTAGCACTTCTTGTCTATTAAGGGCAACAAACTAGGCCGCAGCAAACAAAGGACACTCATCTTGCTTGTTACGTAACAAAAAGTCGTTCATATCTCGTCTACATGCTTTATTTCGTGTATTAAGCACATTTCTTGCATGAGATTTCCTTAACTCGTTTCTTCCCATTGTGAATCCAACGACTCTTTGTTTCATCAGGATACGAACCAAACAGACGAGTTTGTCCTTTAACGCTGACATTTTACAGCAACCTACTTATTATGAAAAGCGCGCTATGCATCCAAAACATCCCGTACCTACAATTGTTTGAAAGATATAAAAAGTAAAACGTGGAGTAAAAAGGCATGCAGCTATAGCGTTACCCTTGTTCTTGTTTCTCTGGCTTCTCTGATTTAACGTCGGTCGACATTTTGCCTTCAGATGTTCGCTGTCCTCCTCCTCCTTTATCAGATTAAACTGCTCGAAACCACTCAGACTAGGTCTAGATACAGACAAACACGAGTTTAAGGTCGTAAAACCAATGAGGGTCGCTGCTCAGTCGTGTTGTTGTTGTTCCGTTGTCGCCACAACAGCAACAAATGTTCAGTCTGGAGTCCTTCGTCTGGTGAAATGGCGGCGACACAGAAAAGGCGAAGCTGATATTGGACGCGGAGAGATGCATGATGGGAAACAGCGTGTGATGCATTCTAGTTTAAAACTCTCAGGTGACCAGTTCACATAAGATATTTTAGATTCACCGTAGTTGTTTTTTTAAATTTAGCATATTATGACATTGATAGTTTGATTTTTAATACAGGCCTAAAATATTTCAACCTTTTTGTTTTTTTTGAAATCCAAAAAAATACGAAAATTACGTTAGTTTGACATTATAAACAAAGAGCCTAGTAATCAAAACAAACGAACATTTGTTTAAAAAAAAGATGTGACTGTCCCCTCATTTCCACCACACTGAACAATTTTACTCCTAATAACGTATTTTCATTCTAATATTTGTGTATCAGAGACGGTGTCAGTTAAAAGTCTGAGGTGAAATACGTGTGAGGAAAACAAAGAAAAATCGACTTATTTTTCCATTCAAGCTGTAATTTTCTCACATTACACGAAACGTGTGGAAAATGATTCCTTATGTATTTTGTATAGCCTACATGTAGGCCTAATTATGGCCTATGCTAATTATGAAATTAAAAAGGGCATGAAAAAGGTTGCCACGTTTTTCTAAAAATGTTTGAAAACCACATAATGCTATTAAACAGTATATAATTCAATATGGGTAACACTTTACAATAAGGTTCATTAGTTAACATGAACTGCACTTATAGTGTTTATTAATCTTTGTTAATGTTAATTTCAACATTTACTAATATTATTAAAATCTTGTTAACATTAATGTACTGTGAACTAACATGAACATCTGTATTTTTATTAACTAACATTAGCGTAGATTAGTAAATACAGTAACAACTGTATTCCTCATGGTTAGTTCATGTTAGTTAATATATTAACTAATGAACCTTATTGTAAAGTGTTACCTCAATATGTAATGGAAATTACACTTTGGTGGGAAATTTCATGACAAAAACTTTTGGACAGAGTTGTTTTAACAATTTGAATTGCAATTCAGCTCATTCATCCTTTTTTCAGATTCTAATTCAACATCCTGTGGGGCTTTTTAATTTCATGTGAACATAATATTAAATGCTATGAAAGCCCACATGATGGAATAAAAAACAATTATAAAGGTAATTGTAACTTATCTCACAATTCAGACCGTTTCTCATAATTCTGAAAGAGGGGGAAAAAATCCGAATTTTATTTATTTTTTTTTACATCCCACAATTTTCTGACTTCTCAGAATTGCGGGTTTATATCTCAGATCTCAGTCAGAAGTTTACATTTATTTATTTTTCTTTAATCTGTGCTGAAAATAGGCTTCCATAAAATGCAGAGCATAAACTGGTTTGTAGCCCAAAAGAGCGATTTTAAGCCATTTCTGAAATTGTGCAACCCCTCAGAAATCTCTCGAAAGAACAACAGCACAGTTACCAGGTCCAGAGCATCGTTTTTAATTTGCTTTGCACACTTTTCTTGGCTGATTTCAAGCACCAACATATTTTGGTGAGGTCATTACAGACATCTTTCTCTTAGCCACTGCACAACATAAACATTGTAGTATTTCAAAAGTTCAGTGATAAAAATCCTGTGCTCGATGAACAACTGAAAACAGAAGCCAAATGATACATACAGTATGAATACATTAAAACACACACTGACAAAATTAGAGCTATTTCAACTGAATCAACAAACTATGCGAACATGTGTACAATTAAGTTCAGATTTGGAAATGCCTCCTTTTTGAAACTGCAACAAAAGATAACCCCCCTCAGAAATTTACAACAGAAATATTTCCATGATAAATTAGTGAAAGTGCCATTGTATTTAAACAAGAAAGCATGCACTGAAGGATCAGATAAGTTCGGTTTTATTAACATCATCATTTGAGCTGCTGAACTGCTCTTGCAGTGTTGCATATTGTGGCCAGCTCATTGGCATCCACTGCATGTTAAAAACACAAAATAAACAATAAAACTATGAGTTCAACATTGTGTCCAACTCTTATGTCCTTCATATGCAACATCTACATCTATGTATATATCATACATGTATTGTTAAGGTTATAGGTAAGAATTGCATTGTAATATTTTAGAAATTGCACTCTCGATGTATTACCCAACATTGCAAAATAACCAAGGAATGGCCCAAAAAGTGAAGAAAGCAGGTGGAAGCACAACAACGAGACAGCATTCCTCAAGTTAGCATTAAGCTGGTAAAGTTGCCTATCGTTGGTGATCCAACACCACTAGTGGTTTGAGATGATGGTTCAAATCAGCACAAAAGAGCAACTTCTTTCCAGAAAAACACTGAGCAATGGGAAAGATGATGATTTTGATGATGGATTATTCCTAAAACTCTTCAAAAATATCAAAATAATTATTAACAAATAATGGCATCATATTTAGTGTATCTATTGCACAACTTTTCCCCCTTAAATTAAAGAATCCATTTAGAGAGGAAAAACGTTTTTCTCCCATCTTCCAAAGCGAAATGAGCTCACGAGAGATGGGGGGGGGGGGGAATTTGAGGGGAAAAGCCTTTTGCATGTTTGAATATCCAACTACAGAAGCACCTTTTGGTTTCAAACTCTCTCGTTTGTAGCACAGAACATCGTCAGTGCCACACCGACCGCGTGAACTACAAGCGTCTAAGCGCAAGCCAATCAGCTGCGTCCTTTCAAAAAAGTGGTCAGCAAATAATTGAGACATTCATGGGCCTGTCTGCTCCACACACATATACTGAACCCTAGACCTACAGCACACAACACTTCTTAACAGACATCAGTTTATCTACACATTTACAATTGAGACGCATCAGAATTTACAATAAAAGAATTAGTGGACCTACATATCTTAGGTAGCTCATTTTATTAGCCTTAAAAGAACAGTTCAGCAACAAATAAAATTCTGTCATTATTTATTCACCTTCATGTTATTCCAAATTCACATGCTGTTTTTTTGTTGTTGTTGTGGTTTTGTTTTCCTCCAATAGATGCTTTTTTTCCATTACAGGATAAAAAAATAAAGGTAATTGCAACTTTTTATCTTACAATTCTTTAAGATAAAAAACCTAACCTAACTCTGACTTTTCTCAGATTTCTTAGTTTACAATTTACAATTTTCATTTACTTTCCTCAGAATTCTGAGTTTAGAATCTTGCAATTCTGTTTTCTTTCTGCCACAGAATATAAAATAAAAAAGGAGACTGCAACTTTATCTCACAATTCTGGCTTTTTTTCCACCTTTTTTGCGAGTTAACACCTCACAACTTTTCTGAATTTCTCAGAATTGTGAGGTAGTTCTGTATGATTCACAAAATGAACAAGGTGCATCGAGAAAAAAATATATATATAAATATATATATTTTTTTTTTAACAAAACCAGCAGCATTTGTGAAGTGGAGAAGTGAAAGTGAACTGAAAAAAGTAATACTGTTTATTGAATACTTGCTGGTATAAAAAAATAAAGGTAATTGCAACTTTTTATCTTACAATTCTTTAAGATAAAAAACCTAACCTAACTCTGACTTTTCTCAGATTTCTTAGTTTACAATTTACAATTTTCATTTACTTTCCTCAGAATTCTGAGTTTAGAATCTTGCAATTCTGTTTTCTTTCTGCCACAGAATATAAAATAAAAAAGGTGACTGCAACTTTCTCTCACAATTCTGGCTTTTTTTCCACCTTTTTTGCGAGTTAACACCTCACAACTTTTCTGAATTTCTCAGAATTGTGAGGTAGTTCTGTATGATTCACAAAATGAACAAGGTGCATCGAGAAAAAAAAAATATATAAATATATATTTTTTTTTTTTAACAAAACCAGCAGCATTTGTGAAGTGGAGAAGTGAAAGTGAACTGAAAAAAGTAATACTGTTTATTGAATACTTGCTGGTATTGTTAAAAAAATAGAATTGTGAGATACATTTAAAACTATCGGATGGACTTGTAAAAGAGCACAAAAGAACCGCTTTCATTGCCATCTTGAAGCTTGATAGAGAGATCACTACAAACTGTCATTGTACACCTTCCAGAAATGATTCACCAAAATTGTTCTATGATTAAAATAACAGCAGTCAAGTTTGGACTGGAGTGACATTACGGTGAATAAATAACGACATTTTCATTGTCAGGTCAACAATTCCCTAAGTGAACTTTACCGCCAAAAGTTTGCGCAAATCGCACACTTTCAGACCTAGATCTTCTACAGCAAGTGCATAAGGCGCAAAAAGTCCACATAAAGAGTGGCAAATGTGCAATTATTACGATTCTGCATATCCCAAAGAACCATTCCCACACTTTCAGATGGTACGTAACAGTAGGGAATGAAAAGATCTGATGAATGGTGTTCTGCAGATTGTTCTTGCACCAATACGACACACATCTAAAAGACGCCTTTGCCTAAATACTGTAGAGTCATTCATGGATGACGGTTTCATTACTGGTCTGGCAATGATGTTTAGCTATTTGATTACTTCTTCCTCTGCGGCTTGACCTGCATCTTCCACAAAGTAAACTGCTACAAAATCCCAAGTATGCCTTCCTCAACATCGGCCATTTGATACCTTCTAAACAGCACAAATAGGCAGAGCTTACAAAATGCATACTGTAAACACACAAACATCTGATGAATGGTGTTCTGCAGATTGTTCTTGCACCAATACGACACACATCTAAAAGACGCCTTTGCCTAAATACTGTAGAGTCATTCATGGATGACGGTTTCATTACTGGTCTGGCAATGATGTTTAGCTATTTGATTACTTCTTCCTCTGCGGCTTGACCTGCATCTTCCACTAAGTAAACTGCTACAAAATCCCAAGTATGCCTTCCTCAACATCGGCCATTTGATACCTTCTAAACAGCACAAATAGGCAGAGCTTACAAAATGCATACTGTAAACACACAAATACATTTGTCTTCAAACACCAAAAAAACAAAGGAAAAAAAAAAGATTTTGAAAATGATTCTGAACTGTAGAGGTCTGTTTGCATCTGCACTTACTACAACTCGACAACATAAAGTTGCCACATATTTGCATCCCAAAAGCGTATACGTATCTACATTTGTTCAGCTCACATCTAGGCTACGTTGTCAGAAAATGCTACGACTTTAGAATCACCGCATGTTGTTTTACATTGTTCGGAGACCATTCGGTTCGGAAAAACAGCCCACAGCATAATCATGACAATGGCGGCGTGTTATTGCACTCTCTTTTTTTGTTTTTGCCTTTCTCGCTCTGGATGAGCTTGAGCGTCCTCTACGCCGCAGCAGATATACATCAGCCTCCACATTCATTGCTCAAGCATATGGCCCTGTAATACCCATGTCGATCGAAGCTTAGAGCTTACTTGTTAACTTAGTGTGTATATATTTATACATTTATATCTTGACTAAATTGTATAGGAGTCACAAGAACTAAGTTCGCTTAGGTGCGACTCCGTCGGGTTCAGATGGAAAGTACTTGAAGGTAGGAGAGTAGAAAAACTATATATCGAAAACGAAAGAAAGGTTTGGTTTTAAGCTTCAGCAGCCGTATGTACTTGAGTCATAATCCCCCGCCACTGTGCTCAAAGGAATCGTCTATACACATAAGTTAGTTTTCCGATTGTTTCAAATACAATGCATACTGAACAGTATGGGGCCTCAGCCTGGCTGTTCAAGCCCCTGATAAATAAAAGGTGTCTTTAAACAACACACTCATAAAGGCTCCAAAAATAAAACATTAAAAGAGACTGGTGAAAAAAATTTAAATAAAATAAATGAAGTGCTCACATATTTAGATAAAAAGGATTAAATAGAAAATAATGCATCCATAATGCCACGGCTCTAGTTGACGAAGCTGCGTCAAGAACATGTAGCACGCTAATACCACCGCGATCGGGCCCCGTTCCCCCGTACCACGTCTCTCATACTATGGTCTCGTCTGCTGTCTTTTTCAGCAGCTTTGTGGAAAGCAAGGAATGCTGGGTAGAGTGTGCACCCTTGGTGTCAGGAATGAGCAAGCGGACTTTCTGATTGGTTCGTCTCCACTCTGAGTACAACTGACAGTGGTAGCGGAATGAGACCTGCAAAACAAGGACACTTTTTCACACTTTTGGTTAAAGGACCAGGTCCTAAAATGATGAATTTCATGAAAAATATATCTGGGTGACATTTCACGCCAAAATTAGAAGAAAAAGTATGAAAGTATGATTTTTTTTTAAATTACAGGAACATTCTCTCCACTCTCCAACTGTCATTACCGGAATATAATGAGAATCATCCTGTCAGGACACCATTTTTTTTGCATTAAAATCAGCGGTTTAAATTAAAGGTGTTACAAGAAATATTACAGCATAAAATAGTAAAAAGTAAAAAAAATTTATGAATTACAGCAATGAGAAAGTTTTTTCTGCATTATGGTAATAAGAATGATTTTTTTTGCATTGTGGTAATGAGTATGGGATTTTCTTTGCATTATGATAATGAAAATTTGTACAATACAATAATGAGTTTTTTTTTTCATATTAATGAGAATTTATTTGCATGCATTAATAAAAACCAGATTTTTTTAGTGGTTACCATGTTAGAAGCAAAAAAATAAAAAAGCATTATGGTAATGAGAATGAGATATGTTTTTGCATTATGGAGAAGAGAACAAGATATTTTTCATTGCACAATAAAAATGATTTCTTTGTATTATGGTAATGAGGACAAGTTTTTTTGCATTTCGGTAAAGACAACGAGATACTTTTGGCATTGCAGTACAACAAGATTTCTTTTTGCGTTCTTTGCATTTTAAAACATATTTTACACAATTAACAGAAAGCATTGTTTCTTTTACTTCCTTTCTATTTTTGAGGTGAAATATGACCCAGACATGTTCAGATAAGTCTTTGTGTGATTCCCCCAAAATGAATGTCAACATCCTGCTTTAGAATAAAAATGTCAATGTAATCTGCATTTAATTGGATGTAATACACTACCAGTGTCCAGAGGACGTAGATGGTGAAGAGTGCGATGGTCAGAGCGATGAGGCCGACTGCCTCCAGGCGACTGTTGAAGTGCAGGTGGTCCTGTGCACCCCGTAGACACAGCCAGCCTGAGATGGCTGCAAGGGGCGTTATAAACAGGAAGCACACCATGTCACAGAAGAGGGTGCGCTTCTCATTCCGGGGGCCCGGGTCCCTGAGCCACTATTGAAAGATGATGTGAGGTTTACTGATGATGTATAGATAGACTTTTGCCCAATACCAAAAATTATATGTTATGACCAATAACCAATATCATGGTCGACATTCTTTGTAAAGACCAGTTTGAAAAATATTTTACCACTTTTTAACTTAATTCGTTATCAATATTGGGTCCACAAGTGCTATTCAAAGGTAAAGTAACTTATTTAAATGTATTGTTTGGATAATTTTTCAACTGAGAAATGTGTACCTAATCAATTAGACATGACAAAACTGAGATGAAAATAGATCAATTCAAAAGAACATAAATATACAGCATAAATAATGTCAGCAGTAATGATAACACCGCCCTGCATCATATTTGCTGAATATGAAATCCAATATTTGTTTCTTTTGATTATGATATGAAATACGAATGCATTTGCATTTCATAGCATTTTTGCTTTCAACAACCATTTGTTAGGTGAAGAAGTCTTGTATTATCCCGTAATCATCAAAAAACTGCCTTAAAAGATATGATTTCTACCTTCCTGTGCCAGGTTACAGCTATATGTTCAATTCTTAGCCGATTTTTTGTATTAATGATTCTGAAGGCATTATGTGATGGAGAGACCTTAAAGTTGTCTTCCATCACTGTTTTTACTGTGTTCTTATTCTTTTTGGTTCATTTGTTATAATATTTACGGGGGTATTTCCTGATCTAATTGGGTGGGCGCGGCAAAAAGAGGTGTAAACTTGAGGAGAAGCACTCATGTTAGCTAATTTATGGAAATATTTGTGCAAATATGTTTGATTTATCCGTCCTTTTAATGGCATTAACTGTATTTATCTACTTAACTCTTGTTCTCAATTGTCACGTATAAATCATATTGTGAGACAAGAGTTTATTTAATAAAACAAAGTATGGTCCAATTTGTAAGAGTGGGAAAAATGTGTATTTAAGATGGTAGAAGGAAAGAGGCGGACAGAATAGGAACCGTTCTTTTGCATCTTCTGGAGCACAAAATGATTGTCTTGATGAGTATCCACGTAAACAGTCGGTTACGTCTTAATTTGTATCTTTGTATCTAATGTCTCTGAGATAATACGAATAGTCGAGGAGTTTGAGAGTTATAAGTGAAGTGGGAAAAAAGTATGGGGGTGAGTTTCATACAGTGCTGAGTGGCTTCTGCCTTTCTTTCTTTGCTATGCATTATAGTTGTATGAGTCTTAAAGACACAGTTTAGCCAAAAATGGAAATCCTGTCATCACATATTTCACCTCATCACCTCACCTCACCATCATCTTTTGTGTTCTGCAGAAGAAAGAAAGCCACACAGGTTTGAAACAACATGAGGGTGAATAAATAACAACTAATTTTTTTAAAAGTATGTAAATGTATTACTATTGTGCATAACTTCAAAACATATTTTTATTAAATTATCTTTATCTCTAATAAAGTGTTAACAAAAATATTATTATTTAATTATATGTATTTGGTATAAATAAATCCTGGCATAAATTAACTTTAGCCTCTTAGGACAAAAAAAAGTTCAAAGTTCCAACATTTTTAACATTCCAAACATGTTTCAAATGTCACTTCCACCACAAAATGCAGAGAACACATAACTGACAATATGATGGAAATCTTAAACTAGTAACCCCCCTGAGTGAGGGTGAAACCCTAGAACTGCCCCTGCTGAAATCCCTGCAGGAATAAATATTTAATCTATGAATGTGGAGGCAAAACTAAATATAAGGGTAAGAAGAGGTAGAAATTGAAAAAGCTCTTTAACATAACAATTGCTCGTTACCACTTTTTACAGTGGGAGGTAAACGTTTAACATAAAAGTTTTCGCATTGCGTTCATATTCTGAGTTTGATCTTTTAATATCACTAATGCATAAGCCACGTTAAGTGTACATAACAATTGCTCGTTACCACTTTTTACAGTGGGAGGTAAACGCTTAACATAAAAGTTTTCGCATTGCGTTCATATTCTGAGTTTGATCTTTTAATATCACTAATGCATAAGCCACGTTAAGTGTAAAAAAAATCCACTCCGATTACGGTGATGTTGTCTTAGAAGTATAATGTTTATGGCAAGTGAAATGTGAGAGAAAATTGACTTTCCCTGGTTGTTGTTTTAGAACATTAAGTCACGTTGAGAGTTTTTCACATGCTTTTCCACTCCACTGCACTACCTTTGCATCTTTTGCAGTGTCTCGAGCATGATACAGCTTTCCAGAAATGCAGCACTCAAGTCAAAAGAAGTTTAAAAGTTTGAAAATGTTTTTTCTAAGTTCCACTAAACGTTGTTTGATTTGTGAATGCCTTTTAGAATGTATTTATATACAAAAATATTTTTCAAATCATGTAAAGAAAGAGAAAATTTTAGCACTCCAAACAGGAAAAAATAGGTCAACGTCTGCTTGCTTGCTCGTGTCCATCTGCTTTTAATTCACATGCACTTTGCACTTTTTGCACGATGCAATTCTTAAAATAAAAAAGCTGTTTTTGTAGACTTTTCCAATCTTGAGTGGATCAGTGTGCGGTTAGCCACCCTCTTGTTCATTTTCAAATCATGTATGCACAGCATGTATCACTTAGGGGTGTACTCACTTTTGTGGCCAGCGGTTTAGACGTTAATGGCTGTGTGTCAAGTTATTTTGAGGGGACAGCAAATTTACACTGTTATACAAGCTGTACACTCACTACTTTACATTGTAGCAAAGTGTAATTTCTTCAGTCTTGTCACATGAAAACATATAATAAAATATTTATAAAAATGTGAGGGGTGTACTCACTTCTGTGAGATACTGTATATATATACACACACACACACACATGATTTGAAAAATATTTTTTGGAAATCAGATGCATTAATAATAAAATACTCATACTGAATATGTTTTCTTGTTTCAGTATAATAACCATGTATTTATAGCTCAGTGCATATTATAAAAAAGCACAGGTCAAAGATGAAAACAGGTTTTCAAGCATCAAAACAATAAAAGTTTAATACAGCTTTAAATGTTTAAATGTAATAGAATATGTGTCCTGTTTAACTTTATTTTATCTGCTAAACAATTATAACTATTATATATTTTTACCACGATTTACAGAAGTGACCAACTAAAATGTAATTCAGTGTAATAATAGCTTATTTACCAAAAAATAATGTCAGACATATTTACAACCAGAATCATTAGATGACATTAAAAGATCATTTTAAATCTTTGCCACTATCCTTCAAACCACTAAGTTTTATCCATTTGTCAGCAAGAAGTTTTTCAGCATTTAAAATATTATAAAAGTTTGTATGATCACTTTTTCTTTTATATATTTTAATAATTAATTAATACATTATATATTCTATTCTATTAATTTGTTTACATAAATATATGTTTCGCTGAATGACAATGGAACATTATATCAACCACATTTTTGGCATTTTGACATAAAAGTTATTTAAAGCATAAAAGTGGACACTAGGGCTGCACGATAAATCGAAATGGAATCGAGATCGCGATTCGACAGAAGCTGTGATTGTCATGCGTATCTTTCAGTGAAGCACGGTTCTGTGATCAGCAGTAAATCTCCATCCAAAGGCCAGAGGGCGCTCTCGCGCTGAAACTCCAAATACGCCTCGCAGAAGAAACCCAGAAAATGCCTATCGCTGCAGCTGAATAAACAAAAGATTCAACTGCTTTCATTGATTCAACGTGACTAATAAACCCACGACTACGGCAATATACGGTTTATCGGAGTTCTTATTATTATAATTTTCATTAAAATAAAGTATATTTATAATGCAATGCCTTTATAACTGCTTAAATACTATGAAATATGTTGCATGCCTTATTCTGTGTAAGAAGTCACATCATCTCAGAAGGATTTATTTCAAACACTCGACTGACGTTATGAAGTGAGTTTGGAGTAAAAATATGTTATTAAATGTGGTATTTTCACATGCTTTCAGATGGAGCAGCATTTACTTCACAGAGCCGTAGTTCACTGAGAAGCTATGCAAACAGCTGTCATTATCGCAAACAATTTCATAATCGCGCAATAAAATCGTCTGCGATTTTTTTGCGTAACTTGTCAGTGAACTACGGCTATGTGTAGTAAATTCTGCTCCATCTGAAAGCATGTGATGATGATTCCCAGCTGATTACAGAACCGGCTTTACTATCAAAATGCGCATGACAATCGCATTCGATTAATCGTGCAGCCCTAATGGACACTTGCATTTACTTTGCTTTCTATGTATATGAAATCACTTATATAAATTTCATTTGATATGGATGTCTTGTCTTTGACCCATATATAATAAATTATGCCATATAAGCGCACACGCAAGTAAATGTACAATGGCAAACCGAGGTGGAGCCATGCAGATGTGGCTAAAGGCATTAAACTTTGTTACCTCTGTGAGGGGTCGGGGCCGGCGCTCAATGGTAAACTCAGTGTGGCACAGCTCACAGTAGCTGGTGTTAGAGGAGGACAGCCATTTCTCCAGGCAGCTCTTGTGGACCGTGCCCAATGTGCCGGTGCAGTCGCACGGGGAGAGAAGCCCCTCGCTGTTGCACACGTCTTGACCCTCGTGGCAGATCCGACAAATTGGCCGATCACTAACAGAGAGGGGAGTTAACAGCTTTATCTTTAGGCCACTGAAACACACATCACGTGGAATTCAAGTCAAAACCTTTTTAATATTCCACAAAATATTGTTTAGATTTGTCTACCTCTGGGTGCCCAGGGCTTTGATAACAGTAGATAGTAGATGTCCATCCTTGGCCGTGACCTGGGTGACATACTGGGCCCGGCGGTTTTCAGCATCCTCCACGGTTTTTGACAGGGCAGCGTTGCCAGTGCAGTCGCACAGGGAGCCTGGGAGGTGGCAACACTCCCCTGTGGTCATTTCGGGGACGTCCAGGAGGGCGGGGGGCAGGGAAGCACCGGGTGGAAACAGGGAGCAGCCTCGCTCCCACACCTCAAGTCACAAAGACCCTACCACTGCAGAAAGGAGGAGCATTTACAACAGTTACAATAGGGAAATTTCTACAGCAAAAATGGTCAGTTGTCTATTAGCAATAATGTAGCAATGTATGAAGCGCCGTTCAGACAGAAATCACTTTCAAACTGCAAATACCAGGTGCAACTAATGTGTGGTACATAATGTGGATTCCTACTGAAATTATGCAAAAATTCGCCAGATAAGAGTAAATGTGTCAAAGTGTAAATCACTTTTTTTCTGTGAGAGGAATATTGTGTGTTCAATGCAAGTTCAAACAACAGAATTAGTGGCATAGTGTTGATTACCACAAAAAAGTCATTTCAACATTTCCCTCCACTGAGACACTTAAAACGGAAGTGCATGTGGCCAAAAGATAAAGTAAACTAAGATAAGACTCACTATTTTAATAGTACACAAAAAAGCATAGCGTAAAAAAAACACTAGCATTTGAGTAAAGTTACATCCAATTTTACAACCCTGTTGCCTTGACAATGTTGTAAACCCTAAAATTACCTTTAAAAATAATGATTTAAATTGAAGTGCTTTAACAAATCATAAGCTTCACATTTCTGCTTTTAAATCATCCAAAAATTGGCCCCATTTACTTCCATTGTAAGTTCCTTACTGTAAGTTTGATTTTTGCTTTGTCTTTTTTTATTATTATAATTATTTTTCAAGTCAAAACAGAATGCATTAGAGCTTAATTTGTAATTTAAATATATATATATATATATATATATATATATTCCATCTAGAGTTGATTTTCATGCCCATATTTTACTTTTAACTTTCTTTCTGATATAAAAAACACAATGTGGCACACATTTTTGTGAAACAATACAATTTAACCAAATCGTCATTTACAAAACACCCACTTATATTTTATGTCATATCCGGCTATAAACATACATGCATACATACACATACAATTTATTATATATACACACACAAACACTATTTAAATTTTGGGAATATATATATATATATATAAATATATTTTTTAAAAATTGAGCCCCTGTACATTTCTGATCTAGCTTCCTTGAAACACAAAAAAAGTAAACTTCTTTAAATAATGATAATTTTTGAAATCATTAAATCAAAAGTGAATGCAAACAGATGCTGCCTAGCTATAAAGAATGCCAAAAAAGCACTTACAAACTTCCAACAACAAAAAATTGTGCATTATATTCCAAGCTGCTTTGTATAAGAAACCATTTATAATCAAAAACTTGATTTTGACTGATTTCCAAGTTAGGCAGCTGTAATTACTACAAGCTTGCACTGTATGAAAGAGAGAAGCTTGGACATTCTTCAGAACGTCTCCTTTTGTGTTCCACTGAAGAAACAAAGTCATACAGGTTTGAAACAACACGAGGATTCATTTAACATAATATATCATTATTTATAATACATATCAATCATATTGAGGTTAACTTAGTCTATTAACTGAACAATACACTAAAGAAGACGTAGTGAGCCGCCTATCTACAGTGTTTTGGGGTACTGTAGGTTTTGAAACATTATTTAACACATCCTTTGATGAATGGCAACTCGCTGGATTATTAAATCCAGATTATGAATCCACTGATCAAACCAACAACATATAACCTTTACTTTAATGGGAGTGTATGGACAGAAATAGAGATGAGAGAATAACCAGCATAACTGCACTGCTATTTTACATGAAATCATCTACATTTACTGCCATAACATCATTGCACATTTAAAGCATCTGATCTAGTTTGATCTGATCTATCAAGCTGTCTGACACTGGTCTAGTGAGGGCCTTTGGCACACAACACAAGCTGCCAATTAAACATCAGTTTCCTCCAATACAGCGCTAAACGTTTCTTACATTTCAGACTACTGATTTAAATCGAAATTAAACCGATTCGATACGTATTAAGACAAAGGCAGAGTGAATGTGGGAAAATGCAGCTGCATTAGGCTGCTAGTTACATTAGCCATGTAGCAAAATATTCCATCAAAGCCTGGGATTAGAGATTAAAACATAATTTCTTGTCGTCTAATCGTACCTTCTGATTTTCCATGCTGAGCTGGCGCCTTTAAGGGTAAATTCCTTTTAAAAGTGGCGCTTGTTTGAAAGCGATAAGGTAAAAGTACAAGCCTTGTTTTGGGTTTCTTCCCTTCAGCAAACGGCTCGACTCGGCTCGGCCTCCTACCGTCGTCTCTGAGTAGCGCCGTGTACGATAAGAGCGTAGAGGGAGGCGCTTCCGTGCGCAGCGCTGCTTCGGAATTTTCCTAAACGGCTTTCGTGAATAGCCGTCATCCGAGAAGTGCCTATTGTTGTTATTTCTAAGGACTGTTCACTGCTCATGTGAGGCTTTATGTGTTGGGATGGAAATATGGTTTGTCTTTTTAATCATTCGTTAACTTAAATACTTTAGTATTGAGTCTTTATTTTTAGCAATACTGAACAAAATGTGCATGTTTATGCATAACTTAATATTAATATTTTTGTAGTTTTATATTTTAATAGTTTTGTGCATAAAATACACTTTTATTCACTTCTTACAAAAGTGTTTTAGAAATGTAATCTAAAAAGGTTAAGTATTTATATATACAGTATATGAGGCGTCATTACAACCTTTTTAAAAAATGTTTAAAAATATATATATTTTTAATTTTGTGTAAATTTATTTCTTTTGTCATTTTCTACCAGATTGTTTAAGAATATTGCTTAAAAACGTTGAGAATAATTCTTTAATTTGTCTTTTATTCTTTATTTCAGCAATAGTGAGCAAGATATGTTCATGACTAACATAATATTTCACTTTTGTACACATTAAAAAAATTGCACTTTTATTCCCCATCTTTTGTCATTTTTACCAAATTGTTTAGGAAATGTTATGTTTTCTTCGATATGACATTTTTTGAAACTGTGAACAAAATTACTATACTTGAATGTCTTAAGAAATATTTAGTTTTTAATTTTGTTTAAATTACTCCCCTTTTTTTACTCCATTTTTTTCAGACTAAGAATGTCACTGAAATCATTCTTTAATTATTATTCTTTTATAAAAAATATACTTTATTTTTAGCAAAAGCAAACAAAGTGAAAACGTTTATGGCTAACTTAATATTTCATTTTTCACTGTTGTGCTTAAGAAAGAAGTACCTTTATTCCTATTTTCACCAAACGATTTAAGAAATGTCATCTAAAATTTTACATTTTATTTCAAATGTTCATTCATTGATATGAGTGGTTTCTGAAAAATTTATCTTAAACAATACTTTAGGTTTTTAATTTAAGCAAATTTATACCTCTTGTCATTTTTACTACATGTTCTAGATTAAGAAGAACATTTAAAAGTTTTTTTTTGTTTGTCACTTTTAGTTTAAATTAAAAAATATATATTTTTTATTTTAACAAAGTCCTAGATTAAAATCCTGAAAAAAAATAAAATAAATAGCAACTGTATAATGCAACCGTTTTATTGCTTCTGACTACCAAAGCCACAAGGAGCCACAAGGAGACGTTTACCATCATTGTCTGATTACAGACATCAGTTTTACATGTAGCCAGACATGTCAACTTTACTTAGTATTTCAGCTGGTATATTCCTTTGAAGAACTTATGACATGGAAACTAAACAGACTGCATGAGTCATGCCAACCATGTGGCACATGACACTTATTCTAAGTACAGATTCAGACACACTTTTTTTTTTTTTTTTCACAACAATATTGTGAAATATGGAGTTTTTAAAAAAAAAAAAATCACGATTGCAATTGTGACAGTTATTTGGTTTATTTTCCATTTTAATGTAACCTGATAAAAGGCAAAACAGCTGTTGTGACTTCATGGATGTGTAAATGTCACATAACCACACTTGAAAAAGGCATCTTAATCACAGTATGGGAAAACATAAGGCATTTCCAAACTAGCCGTATGACTTAGTCAAACAATCGAATATATAGTGACTTTTTCACTGACCATCTAAAACACTGCGCACCATTGCATTTTCCCACTGAAGAGCTAGAATACCTCAGCAATGCAATGAATAGTTTACATACATATATATATATATATATATATATATATAAAAAACTGTTATTTGAATAATTTCTCAATTCATGAAATGCTTTATAGACGCATTCATATAACTGCTATATATACGGCAATCTGAACGCATTGAACAAATTGCGCAACTTCACACCCATCAGCCCTGGCGTAAAATATTGCAGGATAGGACTAAAGGTGTGATGTATGAAATGTTTAATGAATTGAAATAAAGATGACAGCAGCCCTCCTTTGGTATCCGCACGATCCAAGACAAACTCGATTTTCTTTCCAAAAAACTGGCCCTTTTAACCCAAGTCAGGGATCTGGCTCAACAGACGGCGGGCGTTTAGTGTGGATCCCAGCGAATAACCATCAGAGGAAGCCGAAGACACACTGATCCCTCACCATCCCTTTTTCCGTAGGAGCGGATCACACGATCAGCGCCCAAATAATCACTTTTGCCAAGCAAATGTGAATTCAGACAGTGGATAATAGAAAAAAAAACGGGGACAAACAAACAAGAGCCCCCCCAAAACAAGGAAAAGGAATGTCACCTAGAGATCCACGCTTCTAAGGGTCGTCTAGAATTAGCGTGGAAATCACAACGAGGTAAAAAGAGGAAAGAGCCGTAGCCATAGCACAACACACAGGAGCAAAGCCGAGATAAATAGAGGGGAACTGAAGCACAAGGGTGGGGTAGAGCCGGGGGGAAGTGGGGTCACAGGTTCTGACAGCACTGAAATTTGTTGCCCTTTAAACCATCGGTAGTGGGCGGCACACTGATGTCCACTACGTTGTTGCCAGGAGACTCGTCGTGCATGGACCTGTCGGCGATCTGCTTCTGTGATACGATCCGATAGATTTCTGTAACAAAAAAGAGACATTTAGTTTGAGACGCCCACTGGGAATGTATTAAGTTGCAGTCATATTAATGCTGTACAGTGGGCCAAATCACAGAACATCCTTTCTGCAGGAATCCACGTAATCAGGAATTTCGCAAAAGGACAAAATATTTCCCCTCATAGATTTTGCATTGAGTTCACATTGGTAAATTCTCTGTCGAATTCTTGGGCTTGCAGGTAAAAAAAATCCAATAATTTCAACAGGAATGCACGTGCTCATGCGGCAAATTCTCTGGCTTGATTTGAAAGTGAATTTTCTACGCAGATTCTGTATTATTTTTGAGTTGGTCACATGAATTCGCCACATTCCTCCACTTTGTTTAGAAGCAAGCAGACGAGATCCAGTCATTTCAATAGGAGTCAACGTAATCTGAATTGCGCAGATTTTTGTCCACTAAATTTGGCTGAAAACTGGCTAATGTGACTGTAATTGGAGTTACAATCAGGACCCACCTGTTAGTATGTTTTTAAATGCCTCCTCCACATTTGTGGAGTCCAAAGCCGATGTTTCGATGAAGGAGAGAGTGTTCTTCTCTGGAAAACACAAAATGAGAGATATTTTAACAGCTCAGGTAGATCTTTTCGTACTAAACAACATGAAAATGCAGGAGGAGATGCTCACCTGCAAAAGCTCTGGCCTCATCGGTGGGTACGGCCCTGAGGTGCCTCAGATCACTCTTGTTGCCCACCAGCATGATGACAATGTTGTTATCCGCGTGATCCCGCAGCTCCTTCAGCCAGCGCTCCACATTCTCATAAGTCAGATGCTTTGCAATGTCATAGACCAAAAGAGCTCCGACTGCACCCCTGTAGTACCTGTAAAGGAGACCCACGTAAAACATATACAAAAAATTTATATTGTACAATAACATATTCATAAAGAGGCGATAAATGGGTGTAAATGTTTGCTCTGACAATGATTCAACCATGATGCTTTACTAAATGATGCACTGGATTAAAACAAATAAATATTTGTAATCAATTCTGATATTTTAAATGATTAATTATACTATAATATAATTAAATAATTGTATCAATAACTTTTATAATATTATGGGCCATACATCAAATAAATTATTTTTGTATTATTATTATTTTAGTGATATTATTCTATAAAATCACTTCTAGAATTATACATTTTATTTTTAATTATAGTATAATTATACTAATATTGCTCTGACAATGATTCAACCATGATGCTTTACTAAATGATGCACTGGATTAAAACAAATAAATATTTGTAATCAATTCTGATATTTTAAATGATTAATTATACTATAATATAATTAAATAATTGTATCAATAACTTTTATAATATTATGGGCCATACATCAAATAAATTATTTTTGTATTATTATTATTTTAGTGATATTATTCTATAAAATCACTTCTAGAATTATACATTTTATTTTTAATTATAGTATAATTATACTAATATATACTATAGTTAGTGTACAAGATATAACTTTAAAAGAAAATGATCCTATTATTAAACAGGATTAAAATTATACTCCACATTAATTCTACATTAATTAAATATAATTTATCAATAACTCTAAAATGTATGTACTTACTATTGATGAATTATTATTATTTAAAATTATGAGTTTTTTAATTTTAGCAATAATTCTAAAAAACTACTTTTACATAATTATAATTATTTTATTTTTAGTCATAGTATAATATTACCATATTTCTATAAAATAAATAAATTAATTTATTATTAAATAGAGCTAAATTAAATATACTATTAATAATTTACTTAAAAGAATTTGATCAATAACTTTAACATTACTTTATAGATTTATTATGATAAACCATGAAGATATGTGAACCCAGTGGCCCATACAGACTGATAGGTGTGAATCAATCAGCCCATAGAGGTGATGGGTGTGAGCCAGAAGGCCCACACAAAGGACATTCAATCTTGTGCACTGAGGACCCTACATGGGAGGTCCTAACAGTTCTGTACTCTGGTATAAACTTTTGTCCCACACACAGAACTTTGGATTAAGATTTAATTACATCTTCATGTACTCACGCTGATGTGATGGCTCTGTAGCGTTCCTGTCCCGCTGTATCCCAGATCTGAGCCTTAATGGTCTTGCCGTCCACTTGGATGCTGCGAGTTGCGAACTCCACACCAATAGTGCTCTTGCTCTCCAGGTTGAACTCATTCCGAGTGAAACGGGACAACAGGTTACTCTTCCCCACACCAGAGTCTCCAATGAGCACCACTAGAAAACAGAAGAAAACATCAGGCTGTTTGAACAAGACAATAAACTTGATATCAAATAATGCTTCACAGCTGCTCTTATAAACACCATATCCATAGGGAAGATATCATAGCCATCACCAAGGCCGCAGAACAGAAACAATCTACCATGTGAGTCTTTGAAAGTAAACCACAAAGCAAAGTGTGTACCCAAAGCTTATACAATGTCATCATTTGAAGAGCAGAAACACACTAGATTAGACGGCCATCCTGGTTGAGTCTACATGAGGAGGCCAGAGAGATAAGAGAGAAGCCGTATTCTACCAACGCACACTTCCACTGTCACTTTTGCCTTCGCTCCATCAATTTGACACCATAAAAATGGAAATACAGGCCTAGCCAAATTGTATAAAAAACGAGAAATGCATAGAAAATATCAATCAACTCATACTGTGTCCGTTGCAACGTGGTCACCATTCACTTTCTCTAGAGGAAACCTGAAGTAATTCACAAAATGGTTTTTGATAAACATCTACAAAAAATGGTCAAAGCTTTCAACAAGAAATCTTAAAAATAACCGATGTGACACGTTCGTAAAACTGCAACAGTAATCTGTGGTTTTGTCACATACTGAAACACTTTTCAAAGGCTTGGTGCAAAACATGAACCTGATGTGGGAAGGAACTTTTAAATATAACATTTTTATTTTATCACATTATTTTTCATCCAAATATGTTTTACAATGACATCATGATCATCTACAGTTGTCAATTTCACATTACAGAGTTCATGTGTCAGCTTAATGTTTTAAAGGGGTCATACGATGTTGCTAAAAAGAACATTATTTTTTGTGTATTTGGTGTAATGAACTGTGTTTATGCGGTTTTAAGTAAAAAAAAAACATTACAACTGTACATTATTGTTTCTCCTCTATGCACCGCCTTTTTGAAACAAGTCGATTTTTACAAAACTCATCGGTCTGAAAAAGCGAGGTGTGCTGTGATTGGCCAGCTATCCAGTGCGTTGTGATTGGCCAAATACCTCAAGCGTGAGATGGAAATGTTACGCCCCTCACATACTGTTGATGCCCTGTCCCGGCCGGAGCGACGAGACAAAAACATGAAAACCCATTACAAACGAGGCATTTGTTGCATCCAGTGGGGACATAATTACTGATTATAATGACTTATACTGTCTTTTTACGCGTTGTGTTGCATTGCATCGTGCCACGTAAACATAAAACACATTTGTGATCAGAGAAATGACAAACAACAAGTGCTACTCTACTGCCCAAAACTCGCGTTTGAATCATCAGAGGCAAATCCTTTAAATGTAAACGTACTTACGCGAGTCAGAACTGCCGGCATTTTAGTCTAACGTTACTCTCCCAGGATCAGGAAACAGTCCTCCATAAATGTGCTGCACACATCTGGATATCTGGGTTAAACTGTTCTGGAACAGTGTTGTAAATACCACTGATTTCTAGTCGTGTCCTCTTTTGGAAGACCAAACAAAGTAGTTTCGCTTTCACAACGGAAAACACAGCGGCCTAGCGTGAGGGGAAGCCCCGGCTTAACGTGCGCTGAGGCCGGGCTAGAGTGAGCTGAGGCGGCGGGGTCGAGAACGGCACGCCCGGCGGATCCGACGAATGAGCAGCAACCACATGTGACGGACCCCGGGCTAGATTCCGCTTCGTCCACGGTGAAAGTTGATGTATTCCCTCGGCGCACGGATCAGCTCCAGGCATGACGAATCGGATATCATCCTCTTTTGGAAGACCAAACAAAGTAGTTTCGCTTTCACAACGAAGCACACAGTGTCTTCACGACATGGCTGCAGCGTCAACAATACTACAGCGAGAATAAAAGTTACGCCTTCTTTCTTTGCGTGAACATTTGGGCGGCGTTATGCAAATCTTCCCACATAGTGATGTAGACATGTGGGGGCGTGTTAGAACGAGACGTTTTAGGTAGGTGTGGCTGACTCTGAACTTTTATAAAGAATATCTCTTTGGATTTGAGACTTTAGTCTTTGCAACTTTACAGATCTTCTTTATGCACCAAGAGCTTGTAACACTCCAAAGAGAAAGGAAAAATTGAAATCGCATCATATGACCCCTTTAACTAAATCACGAGCTGTAAAAGCTACAAAAATGCTTATAAAATCAGGTTAATGACCAAATTTGGCCTGTTTGAACATCAAGAAGCTACTCTTGTGTAATAAACGACAAAAAAAAAAGTTTGCTAAGGCCTAGCAATGCAACCACACATACTATTAAGCAACACATAACTAAACGACCTGAAAAGTTCACGTTTGTCGACGTTTTTGGTATAGCAGCAAAACCTGCTGAAGTGAACTGAATATATTTAGTTTGTTGTTTTGGGACGAACTGATTGAATTAAAACAGCAGCTAGTTATTTCGCTCATTTTAGCTTTCACTCCAGTTTTAAAGCTATCTAGCTCCTTAGCTAACATAATGCTGAATAAAAAAGCGATTTCCATTATTGTTTTTCATACTGTCGAAAGACGATGCAAATAAATAATATCACTATTCAAATGTATTAATCTACTTTCAACTCTTGATTCTTCGAAACCGGTTAATATTTCGATAGCTAACGTCAGTATACTAGCATTCCAGCTAACCCAGCTAGCCACAGTCATCAGGAAACTTGCTGTTTTTGTTGATAATAAAGCAAAACAAACCACGTTTATTCTTCTTTTTGATAGAGTATAAAACACTGACCTTTAAATAAATAATCGTATTCGTCGTCACGGGTCCCCATTGTTGGTTTACCGCACTAAAATGTTGTTGGGCGACAGATCTCTCCTGATTACCGATGTCCGATTCGTGAACGAATCGTTCTTCTGAATCGGATCTTTTTAATGATCAGATGAACCGGTTCATGAACCGGACGAATGATTTGTTCACTACCTAAGAACCGTCTGTTTCAAGACAGAGCTGGTATTATACAAATAGATGAAAACATGCAAAAACGTTTGCAGCTGAGAGTTTGTTCTAAATGCACATTTTGCATTATATTAATCTATTTTTGAATTCTTTAAATAAATGTTTTAAATTTCCCTGTGCACAATCAAACACAAGCGTTTACAGAGACAGATAAGGTGCAATTTCTGATCCGACCAATTAAAATACCTTCATTGGTGTATTCCAGAGGCTATTTGGGTTTTTTAGTATTATTATTAGTAGTAATAATAATACTAGTGTTAGTATTGATATTAGTAGTACTAACCAAAAAACTGTTTAACGTAAGAATATAGCTTTGGGTTAAAAATTGGTGGATGTCATTTTTCTCTGCATTACATACAGTACCTTAAAGAGTTTTCTGTGAAACAAAACTTAGATGTGTCTAGAATAGTTAGCCTATCCTAGTTTTTAATTTTTTACAAAAATTACATTTGACCAAAGGGGCATTTTGCCCCTCAGGTGGGTAAAAGCAGGGTGGGGTAAAATGCCCCCCTCTCTGACAAATAATTTTTCTTTATACATTATGAATTTACAGCAAAATCAGAGTATAAGCAGTTTTAGCTTAACATTAAAAAGACAAGCTAAAATAGTCTAACAATAGAAAAATGTGAATATGCATTAATGAACCATGTTGAAAATCAGCCTATTAAAAAAAAATAATGTTGATGCTGGCTAGCTAACTAGATAGTTGATGCTAACTTGGAGGTAATTTTTAAATATAAAGTCCAAATATTTTATTCAACCACCTAGTTAGATAACATTTGATGGAACAGCCTATAAAGATGTGATGCTCAGAAAATGGTAACTACAGTAATTATGATAGTGCTGCCATGGGGGCATTTTACCCCAATATACAACTGTGATGTTCTCCAACACAACAAGCTTTACAACACTTTTTCTTACTGCTGAAGATTAGATCACTAGCAAGTAACAACAAAAGTGTATCATGAGTTTACCCAATGGTTATTTTGGGAAAGAGAGTATGGCAAGGGGGGGTTTCCCCTAACTCTACCCTATAGTGATCTGCAATAAGTGAATAATCAAAGAAGTGAAATAAAAATGAATTGGCAAACATTAAATAGTCTAAATGTAACGTGCTCGTTCTCAAAAGTTAGTGTAAAGAAAATATGTGATGTTTGTAAATGTAAATATAACACTTATCACTGAAATATCACTACAGATTACAAAATAGGTCTACACGCTTTAAAAAGTAATTTACTAACATATTTTGTTAAATCACACAAGGTTTGTAACTTAATCTAAATACTATATAATACTTTGGACTACTTAAGGGGGGCGGTTTCCTCCACTCCATCCTGCTAAACGTAATGTGTTCTTGGCAGACACAGGAAGCTCACCATGTCCTTATGTGTGTGGTGCACGAAGAGTAAGCTATTTGTTTCGTGCACAATACCGCTACAAAGGTAAGCCGATATAGAAATCATAAAGATATTTATTATTCTATGCATTTTGAAAGACAAAAACTTAACTTAATGCAAAAACTTTACTGTAATTCTATCGATTTCAAACGAGAAAGTATTATCATATCTAAAATAGTTTTTTTTACAAATTGCATTAGGCCTACAGTGATAAAAAAAAAACCCGAAACAAAACTTTTTTATGCTGTGCCGTTTCGGTTTCAATTCCAGATAAACTGACTAGTTTCTGTCAAAGTGTCGCTTGCCCATTTGTGTCCTTTAAAACCAAAGATCCCTTTTCAGTTTTTAATTCTTCCATTAATACACTGTTAAAAAAATTCGAAGTTGTAAATAAAACAAAGATTATTGGACATTTTACAAGAAAATAGTGTTTCGGTATTATTCCTATACTTCAAAATTTTGCATTTAATTCAATGCTTGCTGTTTCTTTGTAATTATTAGTAACATTTTCTAGCAATTTTTAAGTGAAACTTGTTTCTGCACACCTTTTTTCAGTGTATTTAGTAAAACGATAAAAAAGAAATTCATTTCATTTTTCAACTAAAAATACATTTTATATTTGTATTTAAATTTATATATGCATGCTGTTTTGTTTTGCCTTAAAGATGCAAAGACGGTATGGAGATTTCTTCATGGAAGAATCCCTCACTTCTGATTTAACAGAAGAGCAAAGTAAGCAGCTCCATGACCTGCTGGGGAATGTGAAACTGTCTCTTCTCTACAAAGCTTCAGTTCATGGATATCAAGCTTCTGCTTTCCACCAGCGATGTGACCGTCAAGGTCCCACCTTACTTGTGGCCTACAACCGTTCAGGCTACATCTTTGGTGGATACACTAGTGTAGATTATACTCGAAACGAGCAGTGTATTACTGATGAGGAGGCTTTCTTGTTCAGCTTTCAAGGCAAGTTCCCTGTCTACATTAAAGCAAACAGTGGACATTATGCACGTTATGACAATGCTGGAATGCCCAACTTTGGCCAACAGTTGTATTTTTGCAAAAACAACCAACCAGTTGTGTATATTCGAGGAGGTAAATCATTCAGTTTTAATGCTGAAAGATTCTATGGGAACGACACTGTGCTGACTGAATGTGAGGTCTACAAAGTGAAGCAGAGTAAGTCTGTCATCAGAAAAAGTGTGGCATGTTGTTGTGTAAAGTAAATTGTATAAATGTATGAGTCCAGTCTCTAAAAATGTACTTGTTTAGTTCAATTACTTAAGCAGAAGTTAATCATCTTTATTCAATATTAGACCTTCAGACCAAGGAGAAGCCATGGAGGAATATTCGATGGACATCTATGTAAGTTTGCAGTGTTCATTCATTGCTGCTCATTTAATACAGTAATTGTCAATAAAAAAGTTGTGATTTTTTTTAGACGAAGAGATGAGCTCATGCAAATGATGAGGGATCATAAACCCCTGGTGACGTCTGTCAGCCGTGTTCGAATCCTAATGATCGGTCCTGTAGGTGCTGGAAAATCCAGTTTCTTCAACTCCATCAACTCCATCTTCACTGGTCATGTGACCAACAAAGCCATGTCAGGATCTGCAGGCACTAGTCTCACCACACAGGTACAGATTCAACAGGATTTATAGAATAGCGTTTCCTACAGAAGTCCCTCTTCAGTCTGAGGAATGTCTCCTGATGTGATTCTCTTCTTGGTTGGTAGTTTCGCACATATCCAGTGAAAGACGGTCGTGAGGGAAAGCCGTTGCCGTTTGTGTTGTGTGACACCATGGGACTCGAGGAGCAAACAGGTGCAGGACTGGATATTGAGGACATCAGCAGCATTCTTCAAGGTCGCGTACCAGACCGCTATAAAGTAAGTGCACTCATCTCCAAAATGAATGAACGGTGAAGTATAGTAATGCTGTTTGTTTCATGCCAAATCCTCTTGATTCAGTTCAACCCCATGGTACCTTTTCAACCTGATGAGCAAAATGCCTCCAGACCTGCATCTCTACAGGAGAAGATCCACTGTGTGGTGTACGTGATAGATGCCAGCAAAATCTCCCTCATGTCCGACAAACTAGAGGAAAAACTTGCTGTGATACACAGAGAAATAAGCTCACTGGGTAAGTGATCTCAACGTTATTTCAAGGCTAAATTATAATTTACTTATGACACATACCAAATGTTCAATTAGCCAAAAGCGAACTCTTATGCAAAATGTTGGTTATTGACACAATTTCAGGCATTCCCCAGATGGTCTTGATGACAAAAGTAGATGAAGCATGTCCTTATGTAGAGAAGGACCTTTACATAATTTATCTCAATTCCTACATCAAGTCAAAGGTGAGAGGCGGTCACATGATCACATGGTCTGTTCCTACAGGACTCAGAGTGAGGGAGGTGTTGTTTTGTGTCTGCAGGTGCAGGAGGTGAGCTCTCGGTTGGGTGTGCCGGTGTCTTGTGTGTTACCGGTGAAGAACTACAGTCAGGAGCTGGAGCTGGAGCTCAACTGTGACGTCCTGCTTCTCACCGCTTTACAGCAGATGCTTCGCTTAGCAGACGACTATCTGGATGATGTTGATGTCCTTTAGGCCATAAAATGCTGCAGAGATAGGGATTTATTCCTCTTGATAAGCAAAACGAGTAGGCTAATCTTAAATTAGAAGATTTTTATTCTGTTCGGCCAGATCTTTCATAATCATACATAATATCCATTTAAGAAAATGTTGGGAAATGCCAACAAAGTTCACATATCATTTAAGCTGTACATTTCATTATAATTGTTTGTCGCTTTTGTTGTTGGAATATTGTTGTGCCATAATCAGGTACATAATACTAGAATTATGTGTTAGAATTCAAGATGCTAAAATCTGTATTAAGAAATGCTTCTTTTGATCAAATTAAGTTCAGTTTTTGATGCTTGAAAGTTTCTTTCAGGACTGTGCAAGATTAAATTGAACAATAATTAATTGAATACAAATGACAAAATTATATGTATATATATATATATGTGTGTGTGTGTGTGTAGAGAGAGAATATTTAATTAATTAATATTAAATATTTACATATAATTTAGCATTTCTATTTAAATGTTAAATTAATAAATAAACGATATATATATATATATATGTAGAGAGAGAGAATATATATTTAATTACATATAATTTAACATTTCTATTTAAATATTGAATTAATAAACAAACAAACAGAATGCAGAACTGATTAAGCTATATATGGGCAAATGTAGTAAATATTATCTCTATACTATTACTGTACTATGCGTCTCACTAGGTGTCTAATATTCACCTTCCTGAGTTACAGCTGTGGCTGATAAGGATGATAATATCTATAGAGGTAATAATCGAGTCATTATTTTGGTGGCAGTCCACGGTTTATGATCAATTCTTCAACTTAACCATGTCCTTCAATGATAATAAATCAAAAACAATGTACACCACTCTCAACAACAATTGCAAATTTAATATTATTATTATTTAACATTAAATGTAAGTGATTTAAAAAAAAAAAACATGCCAGGTTTTATCAGCTGATATGATCACCATTCATTTTCTCTAGGTGAAGCCTGAATTCACAGAACGGGTTGTAAGTAATGTAAAGAACATCTAAAAATTGGTCAAAGCTTTCAACAAGAAATCTTAAGAATAACCAATGTGGCACATCTGTAAAACTTCTACAGTATTCTGTGTTTTAAAGTTCTTTTTTGAACTCCAAAGGTTCAATCTCTTCTTAGAGTGTACTCTCTCATACTGTAACAATTTTTTAAAGATTTTGTGTCAAAACAGAAACACAAAATTGAAAAGGAAGACGTATGGCATTAGGGAAATTATATGAAGCCTATAATTGTTTTAAAGAATGACGTCATGGTCATCTACAGTTCATTAACACTCGCAAAAGACTTCCATATCCTTGTTTGTGGTCAATGTCCAAAGTTAATGTCAATTGTCATCCAGTGTGGTAATGAGGAAAAGAGAGAGCAGCTTGAAATCGTGCTGTACTAATTTTGATCTTGTATGAAGAGCATTTCAGTGTTTTTTTAATGCAAAGTAGAAAGGTAAGCTTCAGAGTCGATATAAATATCAAAGGTAAATATTCAATGTTAATGTTCTAGATTTTACCACAATTTAATGGACATGCTATAGTTTTCAAACACGCAAGTCTTTTCTCAGATCTAAAGTATTTAAATTTTAACAAACTGTTATTAAATTCAGTCATTCATTCTTTGTCGTGCATTTCAGTTTCAATTCTAGTTAAATGGCCTAGTTTCTG
The DNA here is from genome assembly GCF_001515645.1 of Sinocyclocheilus grahami. Taxonomy (NCBI): domain Eukaryota; kingdom Metazoa; phylum Chordata; class Actinopteri; order Cypriniformes; family Cyprinidae; genus Sinocyclocheilus; species Sinocyclocheilus grahami. Next base: position 426,582 of record NW_015505446.1, on the reverse strand, counting down.
AAAGGGCATGACTAGCCCATGCAAACTAGCTCTGGGCAAACACTGTTTATGGTAAGGCTTATTCATCTGCCATGTTAGAAAATAATGTTAACGTCAAGATATTACCATACTAAAAATGCATAAGTTTATGTAGAAATGTGCATTAATTAACGAATTGCACTGTTAGTCAAAGTTAAAAAAAAAAGAAAAAAAAGAGTAAAAGTACTCAAAGTAAAACAGTGTGACTGTGATTACTTCTATAAGAGTAAAAAAATGAAACACAACTAGTCAGAACAAAAACAATTCTGACTAAATAAGAATCAATAAAAAGTAAATGAAAGTAAACAAAGTAAATTAAATTTGCATATTTTTTGTGCATACACAAAATATTTTTTATTAAATTATATATAATAATATATAAAGAAAATGTGTGTAGCCTATGTATTTTTGTCTAGGCTTAAAGATTAAAAAAAGGCTGAAAAGCTCAGCATGGCTCCTCACACTTCTAATTCAACAGATGAGCAAAGAAAGCTGCTCTGTGCCTTACTGGGGAAAGTGAAACGGACTCTTCTCTACAAACCAGTTCAGTCCATGGATATAATGCTTCTGCCTTCCACCAGCGATGTAACCGTCAGGGTCCCACCTTACAGCTTACAGATGATTCCTTACTGAATCGTTACTCATTTAAAATCTATTGATTTCTTCAGAAAAAAAGTGTTGTGTTTATTAAGCAGCTCTTTATTCAACTGTGATAACATGGGTGTCACGTTGTGTAGCAGGCAGGAAGACAGAAGATCAAGTTTCAAACACGCAAATTTGAATAATATCTCCAAAAGCAGGCAGACAGGTTGTAGTAGGCTACACACAACTTAGGCTATCCTAATGAAGTGAAGTGACATGTGGCCAAGTATGGTGACCCATACTCGGAATTAGTGCTCTGCATTTATCCCATCCAAAGTGCACACACACAGCAGTGAACACACACCCGGAGCAGTGGGCAGCCATTTCAGCAGTTGGGGGTTCGGTGCCTTGCTCAAGGGCACCTCAGTCATGGTATTGAAGTCCATGAGAGCTTCACTCCCCCACCTATAATACCTGCCGGTACAAGACTCGAACCCGACTCTCTAACCATTAGGCCACAACTTCCTGGACACTAATGATTACAAATGATGAGCAAGCGACATAGACAAAGGAAACTGAAAACTGATGAAAAACATAGGCTACTAATAGTCCGTATAACAAACCTAAAGTCCATGAACTAAAACTAACGAACATAAGCAAGGCGCAACCTTGTGCCGTAACAGAACAACAGATGAACAGAGGGATGTAGGGGGTTTGGGAGGGGGTCAAAGAAATGAGGGCTGGTGGCAGGAGGACGACGAAACCTCGGCGGCGAAGATGGAGGAAGTCCGCTGGCACAGACCCAGAGCTCCCAAGAGCTGACAGCCCACGGCAGAGTCAAGGGAGGGTCCCAAGGTGGTGTGGAGGCTGACGACAGTTGGGTATGGAGATAGAATTGTTGCATAATTCCAAATAAATAGTTTACGATCCATAAATAAATGTAAAGAGATTAACTGTCACAAATCAAGCCTCCGTGGCTCCCTCCGATCCCCACCAGAGGGAACCCTCACCGGAGTACTAACTGTTCCTTAGGACTTCATTTCCCATCATCCCATGACGTGCTGACAATCCACAAATACGTGGACTCCACCCACCGTCTACTCAAGCCAATCAGATAAATAGTTATTACTATGTTACTATTGTTAGCCTACTATGTTGTAACATAGTTGTTAACATATGAGACGAGTTCATTCAATATTTCTTTCACGGAGAAAGCAGACTGTGAAAGGTAAGCTACAGAGTCGACATAAATATTTCTGAAATATAAAAGTATTTCACATTTTATATTTTATTGAATAAAGGCCCCTGAAGCAAATCCATGCGTTTTTGTAAGAAAAATATCTATATTTAAAATGTTATAAACGGTCATCTCTAGCTTCCGCTAACTGTACACATGTTCACAATATTTGTGACCCCCCCCCCCCCCCCCCCCCAGCACAACCGCCGTGCACACCAAAAACAGGAAAA
>NW_015505446.1:395131-423191 GCF_001515645.1 Sinocyclocheilus grahami | reverse complement strand
TCCGCTAACTGTACACATGTTCAAAATTTTTTGCCCCCCCCCCCCCCACTCCCCCCAGCACTAACGTCGTGCACATCAAAAACAGGCAAAACAGCAAACTAATATTATTCAATGTATCCTAGCTTTTTCTAAAAAAATATTCAGTTGTAACCCCTTTTGTAATTGTTAACATTTTCCTAATTAACTGTATTTCATTAGCCTACACATTTTTTCTCTCTCAGTAACTGTAACGGATACATTTATTATAAGTTACATTTATTTTGTAATTAAATTACATAATTCTGTTACATGTAACAAGTTACTCCCCAACACTGCCTATATTTTAAACCATGAGATAAGCTTTTATATTTACATCAAGCGGGTCGCCTCACTTTCAGGGCAAGATCCCTGTGTGTTTCAAAGTTAACAGTGGCTATAATGCACGCATCGATGACACTGGAGTGCCCAACTTTGGCCAACAGTTGTACTTTTGCTACAACAACCAACCAGTAGTGTATAATTCTGGAAGCAATGCAGTCAGTCTTAACACAGCAACAATGTATGGAAACGATACTCAACTGAGCGAATGTGAGGTGTACAAAGTGAAGCAGAGTAAGTCAGTCATAGTGTTATTCATGTGATTATATAATTTAATATACATTGTATTCATATTAATTTCGATTGCCAGTCCCTCAGATCAGTGCCATACACAAGCAATGGAGGAATGTTCTGTGGACAGCTAAGTATGTTGCAACTTAAATAGAGTTGCTGATTTCATAGGATGATCTGACAAAATTGTTGTGCTCTGTGTTGTAGTCGAAGAGACGAGCTCATGGAAATGATCAGGAATCATAAACCCCTGGTGACGTCTGTGAGTCGGGTCAGAATCCTAATGATCGGTCCTGTAGGTGCTGGAAAATCCAGTTTCTTCAACTCCATCAACTCCATCTTCATGAGCCGCATTACCAGCAAAGCCATGTCAGGATCCGCAGGAACTAGTCTCACCACACAGGTACAGATTTAATAAGTTCATCATGTTTCCTATTAGAGCTCAAGAAACGTCTCTTGATGACTTCAGGTGTTGATGTGATTCTCTTCTTGGTTGGTAGTTTCGCACATATCCAGTGAAAGACGGTCGTGAGGGAAAGCCGTTGCCGTTTGTGTTGTGTGACACCATGGGAGCTCAACTGTGACGTCCTGCTTCTCGCCGCTTTACAGCAGATTCTCAACTTTGCAGATGTCTATTTTGATGATATACGTCCTGTGGAAGCCAACCCTAAATACTTTTTTTTCTCAGTTCTTGTGGCTGAGGTCAGATTCAGAAAAGGCCCAATCAAAAGCTCTTTGAATCATTTACAGAACTTAATCACACACTGGTCTTTCTCTGTCATTTACATTTATGCAAAAATATTCAGTACTTTTATACTTTTGGTCTAGAACTCTACTGAACTACGAGTTCAGTTTACTTCTGAAGATGTTTACTTATTTTTAAATATTAAGTATACGATGTGATTCTCTTCTTGGTTGGTAGTTTCGCACATATCCAGTGAAAGACGGTCGTGAGGGAAAGCCGTTGCCGTTTGTGTTGTGTGACACCATGGGACTCGAGGAGCAATCAGGTGCAGGACTGGATATTGAGGACATCAGCAGCATTCTTCAAGGTCACGTACCAGACCGCTATAAAGTAAGTGCATAGGTTGATGTTTTTGGCTTGCAAATGTATATCAATAAAATGTATCTTTAATTTCAATTATTCTCAATCCAGTTCAACCCCATGGCACCGTTTCAACCTGATGAGCAAAAGGCCTCCAGACCTGCATCTCTTCAGGAGAAGATCCACTGTGTGGTGTATGTGATAGACTCCACCAGAATCTCCCTCATGTCTGACAAACTACAGGAAAAACTTGCTTCCATACGCAGAAAAGTGAACTCACTGGGTAAGAGAACATATTTGCACCTTGTGACTAATACAAAGTAGGTTATACATTGATCTACCGGACAGAGTTACACACAACGTACCTTAACATGTGCAATTTCAGGCATTGCTCAGATCGTCTTGATGACAAAAGTAGATGAAGCATGTCCTCTAGTGGAGAAGGACCTTCAAAGCCTTTATGTCAGTTCCTACATCAAGTCAAAGGTGAGAGGCGGTCACATGATCACATGGTCTGTTCCTACAGGACTCAGAGTGAGGGAGGTGTTGTTTTGTGTCTGCAGGTGCAGGAGGTGAGCTCTCGGTTGGGTGTGCCGGTGTCTTGTGTGTTACCGGTGAAGAACTACAGTCAGGAGCTGGAGCTGGAGCTCAACTGTGACGTCCTGCTTCTCACCGCTTTACAGCAGATGCTCAACTTTGCAGACGACTATCTGGATGATGTCTGTTCCATGGAGGACAATGTTTTTTAGCATGCTTATGATAGAGCTTTTCCTCAGTTCCTGCTGAGATGCGGCCAGATTGTTACATTGTCTTTGAATAAGATATAGGTGACTTAGCTTCCATCTCTGCACAATAATGTATCTTAAGCCAGAAAATTGGTGTATTACATGCATTACATTTATTTATTGTGGCTCGTTTGATGTAAGAATTCTGTAGCATCTGATTAACTTTACGGTATATTACAAATTAGGACTGTCACACTGTTCTAAAAGAAATGCAGAGCTTTCCATGAGAAAAGTCCATTCTGGAATTAGTTATTCCTTACATTTTAAAGTAAACTATTAAAATCAATTATGTATGGCTTGCTCATTGCAATTAAATATTCTGACACTGTTATTTGGCTCTTGTTTTTAGATTAATTTAACATGATTAACCACTAATATATTTAGCTAATTTGGCCAATGTTATTTATAGATTTATTCTGAATTGCAATTTTTAACCAATAGGTGGCAATGTCAATAAACTTTTTTGGTGTTGGGATATAATCCCCAAGTCATATGCTGGCTTGATTATAAAATGCCAAAACATGACCAAGATACAACAACTTTATGTTTAGCATGCCAAAATGTTTTAATATATTATATATTATACTGTCCAATGGGTAGCTTTCTTCATATATATTCAAACTTTTTTGTTGAAACCAATACACAACTAAAATGTAAACGTGTCAGACATGGAGACCCCCGGTGTTCAATATGAATAGTTACTAATGTGTGAGCAAAGAGAACCTGTTTGCTCAGACACAAAGCCAGGTGAGGAATCAATGGGCGGTTCCCACACCACAAACAGGTACTTCTGTTTGTTCATACTATTACTGCAGTTTATCATCTACCTCAACATACATTGTGTTTTAGAGACCTGAGAATTCATTAATGGTTAGTGGATTAATTTCAATGCTAAAAACATTCCTGTATAACAGGAATGAAGGAACTTGACAGAACAGGTTTGTCTTGGGTGTAACATCCTAAGAACAAGTGAAACATTTCAGTGTTACTTTCACAAAGCAAGTGCTCTGAGAAAGGTAAGTTACATATACGTATTATAAGAGTATACAATTTTACATACAATTATTCTAAATAGTTTTTTTATTATTATTGATTAGTGCTTGCTAAATATGATGTAAAATTAATGGATTTTGGCAATTCATATAACTCTGTGCATGTGGCAGTTCACAGAAACTATGAACAGCAAGTTAAAAGTAAAGTAAGTACAAAGAATAATTCTTAACTGAACCTTAAATAATCAAACAAACAATAAATAAATACACAAGTCAGGAACAGGAAAAGTGGCAGTCTTTAACAATCAATCACTTAAAGAAGGTACTTAACCTTCAGAAAATGTTGGCTCATATATTGTACTTTATACAGTATATCTCATAAATTAAAGAAAGACATTGATTTGGTCTTTTTTCTTACAATAAATTGGGTATATGAGTGAGCTTGATGAATGCAGTGAGTGCATATAAACACTGCATTTAAAAATACGAATGAAGAATAATAGGACACAAAAGTGTGCCCTGTTTGTGGAATGTGCCGACTGGAAATATCAATGCATGAAGCTCAAGTTTTTATTTGTGTTTGCATGTCTTTGTCTTCAAGGACGCATACAAGACAAGTGAGATATGGTACCATGGAGTCCCTCACTTCTGATTTAAAAGAAGAGAAATGTAGGCAGCTCTGCGGCTTGCTGGGGAATGTGAAACTGTCTCTTCTCTACAAAGCTTCTGTTCATGGATATCAAGCTTCTGCTTTCCACCAGCGATGTGACCATCAGGGTCCCACCTTACTTGTAGCCTACAACCATTCAGGCTACATCTTTGGAACATCCTAAGAACAAGTGAAACATTTCAGTGTTACTTTCACAAAGCAAGTGCTCTGAGAAAGGTAAGTTACATATACGTATTATAAGAGTATACAATTTTACATACAATTATTCTAAATAGTTTTTTTATTATTATTGATTAGTGCTTGCTAAATATGATGTAAAATTAATGGATTTTGGCAATTCATATAACTCTGTGCATGTGGCAGTTCACAGAAACTATGAACAGCAAGTTAAAAGTAAAGTAAGTACAAAGAATAATTCTTAACTGAACCTTAAATAATCAAACAAACAATAAATAAATACACAAGTCAGGAACAGGAAAAGTGGCAGTCTTTAACAATCAATCACTTAAAGAAGGTACTTAACCTTCAGAAAATGTTGGCTCATATATTGTACTTTATACAGTATATCTCATAAATTAAAGAAAGACATTGATTTGGTCTTTTTTCTTACAATAAATTGGGTATATGAGTGAGCTTGATGAATGCAGTGAGTGCATATAAACACTGCATTTAAAAATACGAATGAAGAATAATAGGACACAAAAGTGTGCCCTGTTTGTGGAATGTGCCGACTGGAAATATTAATGCATGAAGCTCAAGTTTTTATTTGTGTTTGCATGTCTTTGTCTTCAAGGACGCATACAAGACAAGTGAGAGATGGTACCATGGAGTCCCTCACTTCTGATTTAAAAGAAGAGAAATGTAGGCAGCTCTGCGGCTTGCTGGGGAATGTGAAACTGTCTCTTCTCTACAAAGCTTCTGTTCATGGATATCAAGCTTCTGCTTTCCACCAGCGATGTGACCATCAGGGTCCCACCTTACTTGTAGCCTACAACCATTCAGGCTACATCTTTGGTGGATACACCAGTGTAGATTATACTCAAAGTGGTCAGTATATTACAGATGAGGAGGCTTTCCTGTTCAGCTTTCAGGGCAAGATCCCTGTGTGTATCAAAGTTAACATGTGTGTGTGTGTTATATATGATAGTAGAGAATAGAGAGTAGAGAATAGAATGTAGTAGAAAATATGAAATATGTATATGGTATAGGTACTGACTGTTAGTGACTGACTGAGGCACTGGACTATGTTTAACGTGCTTGTGATTTTAAGATGATTTGCGAGTAAAGCGGACTGAACTCACTACAATTTTAGTGAATATGGACATTTTACAAGTAGATTGTAGGAAAATTTGAGAACTTACCTTATTCACATTCTTGACGTTTCCACGCCCGTCTAACCTGAGGTACATGTGTAAGTATCGTGATACCAGGTTACGCCGCGATAGGACACATTCCCCGTCATCTCTGCAGGGAATATTCTATTTATTAACAAATTACATAAAAATAATACAGTAGTATATATTCAATTTTAATTACACAAAAATAACTTTGTTCTGAAAGTATGTCTAAATTTCTTCACTTTCACGGAGTACTGTGTGCCAAGTCTGAAGTGGAGCTGCATCACCTCGGGTGACCCGAGTTCGAGTCCCACTTCGAGCTCCCCTTGTACTCTCCTATAAAATGAAGTAAATCAGTCCAAATTATAATTAATACACACACACACACATACATATATATATATAGGGCTGGGCGATATGGCCAAAAACATTATCGCGATAATTTTTTTCATATCGGTTGATATCCATAATTATCACTATAAATGTCAAATAGTGACCCGAGTTCGAGTCCCACTTCGAGCTCCCCTTGTACTCTCCTATAAAATGAAGTAAATCAGTCCAAATTATAATTAATACACACACACACACATACATATATATATATATAGGGCTGGGCGATATGGCCAAAAACATTATCGCGATAATTTTTTTCATATCGGTTGATATCCATAATTATCACTATAAATGTCAAATATTTCTTTCTTTCAAGTTTAAAGCCAGATTTTTGCTCCAAAGTGAAAGTTGTAGAAACCAGACCATTAATTTCCCTTAAAATAAATATCTAAATAGAAAAAAATATTTCTTAGTTTCTGCATGTTCTAATGAGTGATCTTAGCTTGTGATTACCATAAAAAAGTCTTTAAAGTAGCAATTCCTAAATTGCTGTTAAATCAGGATCTCAACAAAGTTAATATTACAATTTTATCTTATGCTTTTGAGTTAAGAAACTGTTGAGTTTAACTAATTTACTAATTTAATTAAGAATATTCAAGTGAGTCTACTTCCATATAATTTTTTTCAGTCCTGTGCAATTTAATAGTAAAATAATTAAAAGTAGGACAAATTTTATATTATATAATATTTATATTGTATAATATTTGTACTTTAAAAAAATTCACACAACGGGGCCGTTAAATCAGAGTTGCCAACTTAGCGACTTTGTCGCTAGATTTAGCAACTTTTCAGACCCCTTTAGTGACTTTTTTCCAAAAAAGCGCCTAGTGACAAATCCAGCGACTTCTTGGACAAACCTTATTTAGTTTCTGAGACTCGCTGGTACTGCCGCATGAGCACAAGGTCTTGCTTTCCCATTGCGCACACACCTCCCTCTGCGTCTGATCTGTTCAGCGAGCGGCTGAGAGGAGCAGCGCTTGCAGTTAAAATATAACTATATTATGTGTAAATATAGCTGAAATCACAGCAAATCCATTGTCTTTTTCTTATGTGTATTTGATTTCATTAGACGACGTCCTGATTATCAATCAGGATTTTTGTGCCGATTAACATCTAAGGGAGAGCTGGGCCGTGTTTCTCTTTCGAGCTTTCACGAGATATCGCGAAGGTTTCTCCGCTATGGGAATTCCTTCCCTTCCAACCTTTCCTGAAGTCCTATTGGCTCACGCCAGTCCAATTGTCTGGCCAATTGTCACGAAGTATGCATATAGTATGCAAATACTAACAAGCTCGAGAGGCAGTAGGCCTATAAAATGCGGTGCACGCGACAATTACATCAGAATCTGATACTGAACGCCGCTTAGCTGGTCGAGCAGCAAACACGGCTAGGTCGCCTTCTCTCAGGGAACCAAGATTACAATAGTAACCGGAGACGTTCATTCAATATTTCATATTCGTCGCGTTGTCTGACAACAGAAACAGAAAAATACATCAGTGAAAACAGTTTTATTGAGAATTTGGCTGCATTAAATTACAATTTGTGAGCACAGAGGCAAACAAATGTAAAAGGAATATATGACACAATGACGTCGTGAATATGCTAATTAGCGTATGACGTCAACTAGCGACATTTAGCAACTTTTCAAGCAGGCTTTAGCTACTTTCATTTGAAAGAAGTTGGCAACACTGCGTTAAATATGTACTAATGAAGAAAAATTTGACTAGTTACAGCATATATATATATATATATAGGGCTGGGCGATATGGCCAAAAACATTATCGCGATAATTTTTTTCATATCGGTTGATATCCATAATTATCACTATAAATGTCAAATATTTCTTTCTTTCAAGTTTAAAGCCAGATTTTTGCTCCAAAGTGAAAGTTGTAGAAACCAGACCATTAATTTCCCTTAAAATAAATATCTAAATAGAAAAAAATATTTCTTAGTTTCTGCATGTTCTAATGAGTGATATTGTTTCATATAAAGTAACAGGTTTGGGTTGCCTGATAATATTAATAATACTATCACTTTTTGTCTCATAGAAATGCACAGTTGATAGTAGCTTGAGTTAGGGTGTAGATGTACATTTTTTTCATTATCAAAATCAGTAACATCTGTAAAAAATTGTAGCAACCTCAGTTTTATATTGTTAAATTTATTCTGACCAAGTTTTTATTTATTTTTAAATTAAGCATTGGTCTCCCATAGTAGCATACATTTAAATCATGATAAACACAGTTAAAACCACACATATAGCACCTCAATACCATGGTAAAAATATAACTAGGTAGTTTTTAGGTAGCCTATTATATGAAAAACAGTAGTCTAAAAACATTCAGTATAAATGCACACATGCTGTAGCTTAATCACAAATAGATACTACAACTATATACCATTAATCCTTTAATAAAATTCAGTGTGAATATCCCACATTTCTGCCACAATACCAAGGTGCAGTGAGTGTTACTACAGTAAATCCATGGTAAATGATGGTGATCTGTAGATTGAAAAGCCTTCTGACGGTCTCGTTGCACACAGCGTTTCTCCTGTTTGGCTTTAAAATAGTTTAAATCACCGAGTCATTTGTGTTCATCAAGCTCGCGTGACCGAGTAAACGCATCTGCTCTAGTGAGCTCGCGCCAGCCGTTTGAACTTTGATCTGAGCGGATAAATATGGAAGGCTAAAAGGTCCGGCCTTCCATAGATAAACGGTCTCTGTGGCGCGATTTAAATGAGTCGTGCGGTTTCGTTCCGCTTTTGGCGCATAAATATTCGATCGAACATTTATCGAACTGCTATATCGTTTTATCGAGGGAAATTATACCGCGATAATTATCGTTACCGAATTATCGCCCAGCCCTATATGCATGTATGAATAAAGCAGAAAGGTAAGTGAAAACGAGTTGTTAATAATGGAACTAGTAAAACCACAAAGAAACGATAATATACAGACCAACAGATGAATTACAGTTACTGTTTATTGAACGAAAGGTGTGAATCAAATGAAGCAGACTCATAGTCACACATGGGCTCAAGAACCAGATATTTACTGTCACATAGTAATTAGACAGACATCAGCAGGCTGGAACAATGAAACGGATGAACCGACAATAAACCAGACGCACAGAAGCAATGTCTTCTGTCCTGTAGATTACGATATGTAAAAACACCTGTAACCATCCGTAGAAACCCACAGGACAGCACTATAAGTTTATATTCAACTGACATCTCTTTCTTCATTTGTATAATTAGTTTGGCATCTTTAAATCACAGTAAAAAAAAACAAACATGTTTTTACATCAGTGTAAATAAAGCATGTTCCCAATATGGCGACTTGTTAGTGTGAATAAGAGCCATGCAGATTATTTCACTCCCCTTTGTGAAATAACACATGAAGGGAAGTTATTAATATGGACATTCTAACAAATAGCAGAAGAAAAAATGAAACGCAGACTGACTCCACATGGCTTTAAAGTCACAATGATCTCAACGATACATCTGTGCGACCTGGTTTACGTCTTTCCCTAAAAAATAAAAAAAGAACAAAAAAGAGACATATTGACACGTTCTTGATTTCCGCATGGCATCTGTCACCCAAGCGCTCATGAATACCTGTTAAATAACATAAAACAAGCAGTATGTGCGACTTGGGAGGTCAATATTGTGTGGCCACAACGTCAAGGTCTGCGTCGTCTGATAAATCATGTGATCTGCTCACAGCGAAACGGAACCCCAAACAGTCTACAGCAATTTAAAACTGCGAAAACGGACGGAGGGAATGCCATGTGATACATGGCCAATTTGTCTGTGCTTTTCGGCATTTGACATTTATAAAGAGCACATTCATATTCAAAATCGTAAAAAATAATGCAACACTTCTTTCAGAACTGTACAAGATCAAAATAAAAATCGACATTTAGTTATACACATTTATACGACAAACCTGTTACATTTATTATTTATATATAGAAACACAAAACAATTTTTTACTTTTATTGTTAGCAGAATGCAGTATTCCCTTTGAGAATAAAAAACCTTTGAATTGGCAGCTAAAGGTCAAAGTTTATGTACTTACTAGAATGTACTTACATGCTAGAACTGACTGTTTACTAACAAAAAAATCCACTGCAGAAGCGGATAGCTGGATGAACATTGATAAATGTAATAATTATCACTGTAGTACTGTTACTGTCCAGTAGACAGCATCACAAGCTAAGGAAATCATAACAGACTGTTAAATGCATGTGGAAGTCGTTCATTAGTCCATGTGAGGGAATACTGCATTACCATGTTGTGTTGCTAGTAGTGTTTATTAGAGCTTGTTTTCTACTCTGCTTGGCCAAGTGGAAGGGTCACGCTCCTGTACCCGTTGGTTAAGCCCTTGGCGAGTCCTACTGGCCCTCTTTGGGTGAGGAGGGTGACTGGTTACTGGCTGAATTCTTGAGGGAGCCCAGTGTTTTACTGAACCAGGAGTTTTTGGCAGCTTGGACCTCAGTCATCAAAACACCCCTCTGATGCTCCAGCTCCTGGTGCAGTACATGAACAAACAACATTAAAGTAACTGTGACATAGCTGTAAAAAGCTTATTAAAATATATAACTCGTTTGTTTGCTAAGATTGTTTGGTAAGATATTACAAGTAGGTCATTTACAAAAATAAAGTCAAAGTTTTGAGAATAAAGTCTTAACAGTACAAGATTAAAATAGTAGTACTTGGAAAATGTAATACTTTGGAAAAATCCAAATTACGAGATTAAAATTAAAATTAAGCAAATAAAGTAAAAATTATTAGATTAAAGCAAAATTATGTGGACAAAGTCAAAATTTCAAATCAAGATTTAAGTCAAAATTACGTGAATAAATTCAGAAATTTTGATAAAGCAAAATAACGTGAACAGTCATAACCTATTGAGATTTAAATAAAAATTGCGTAAAGAAAGTCAAAATTATGGAATTAAAGCAAAAATACATGAACAAAGTTACAGCATTCTGAGAATTATGTTAAAATGACAAAATGTTAAAATTTCATGAACAACATTTTGAGATTTAAGACAAAATTATGCTAATCAAGTTGTAACATGAGTCAAAATGACTTAAGTAAACATTTCACGATGAAAGCAGAAGTATGTGAATAGGCGTAACACTGAGATTTAAGTCAAAATTACACAAAGTCAAAATTATGTGAACAGTCATAACATTCATATGTCAAAATTACATAAAGTTATAACATTAGGACGTTAAAGTCAATTATCCAAATAAAGTCAAAAGTTTAAGATCAAAGCAGAAATACATGAATCAATTTGTAACAAATTTGTCAAAATTATGAGAATAGCCCAAAGTATGAGATATAAGCAAAAGTATGTGAACAAAATTATAACATTATGAGATCTAAGTTAAAATTACAAATAAAGTTACAATTATAAGATTAAAGCAAAAGTATGTGAACAGTCATAACATGAAATTTAAATCAATTTACATTAATAAAATTGTAACATTACAAGATAAATAAAAAATAATAGTCGTAACACCGCAAGATTATAGGAGTAATTTTGAAAAATCAATATTTTTAAAATTTTAATTTCGAGTATAGTCACAGAATTATAAAATTGGAATATTCTGAGGAGTCATAAAGAAAAGCAGTATCAAAACAATGCAGTGGAAACACCAAATGTTACAAATAGTTTTAACTATTCTCGTAATGTTATGACTGTATTCTTATAATGTTAAAGGGTTATTTCACCCAAAAATGAAAATTAGCCCATAAATTACTCACCCTCAAGTCATCCTAGGTGTATATAACTTTCTTCTTTCAGACGAATCCAGTCGGAGTTATATTAAAAATTGTCTTTGATCTTTCAAGCTGTTTCATGGCACTCAGCGGGTGTTGCATGCTTCAGTCCAAAACAAGTTAAATAAAAAGCGCCCATCCATAAAAAAAAAAAAAGTGTCTCACACGGCTCCGGGGAGTGAACAAAGGCCTTCTGTAGCGAATCGATGCGTTTTTGTAAGAAAAATAACCATATTTAAAATGTAATAATCACTTTAATGTAGCTTGCACTAACTGTTGTACACGGAAGCAGTTCCGGGCGGATGACGTATGAGGGCAGCTTTGCAGAAGTGACGAACAGGGAAGCGCAGCGGAGAGATCAAAACAAAACACCGGTCACTTATTAGAAGTACAAAATGAGGATTTGTAAAGAAAAATGTCGGAGGATTTCAATATAAGTCAAGAGGAGACTGGTTTTCCTTTGCTAAAGTAAGGAAACTTTGCTTCCTTTGCTCCTGTTAACAAACTTTGGTTTTCACGAGACTCACCCTTTCAAGTTTAAAGCCAGATTTTTGCTCCAAAGTGAAAGTTGTAGAAACCAGACCATTAATTTCCCTTAAAATAAATATCTAAATAGAAAAAAATATTTCTTAGTTTCTGCATGTTCTAATGAGTGATATTGTTTCATATAAAGTAACAGGTTTGGGTTGCCTGATAATATTAATAATACTATCACTTTTTGTCTCATAGAAATGCACAGTTGATAGTAGCTTGAGTTAGGGTGTAGATGTACATTTTTTTCATTATCAAAATCAGTAACATCTGTAAAAAATTGTAGCAACCTCAGTTTTATATTGTTAAATTTATTCTGACCAAGTTTTTATTTATTTTTAAATTAAGCATTGGTCTCCCATAGTAGCATACATTTAAATCATGATAAACACAGTTAAAACCACACATATAGCACCTCAATACCATGGTAAAAATATAACTAGGTAGTTTTTAGGTAGCCTATTATATGAAAAACAGTAGTCTAAAAACATTCAGTATAAATGCACACATGCTGTAGCTTAATCACAAATAGATACTACAACTATATACCATTAATCCTTTAATAAAATTCAGTGTGAATATCCCACATTTCTGCCACAATACCAAGGTGCAGTGAGTGTTACTACAGTAAATCCATGGTAAATGATGGTGATCTGTAGATTGAAAAGCCTTCTGACGGTCTCGTTGCACACAGCGTTTCTCCTGTTTGGCTTTAAAATAGTTTAAATCACCGAGTCATTTGTGTTCATCAAGCTCGCGTGACCGAGTAAACGCATCTGCTCTAGTGAGCTCGCGCCAGCCGTTTGAACTTTGATCTGAGCGGATAAATATGGAAGGCTAAAAGGTCCGGCCTTCCATAGATAAACGGTCTCTGTGGCGCGATTTAAATGAGTCGTGCGGTTTCGTTCCGCTTTTGGCGCATAAATATTCGATCGAACATTTATCGAACTGCTATATCGTTTTATCGAGGGAAATTATACCGCGATAATTATCGTTACCGAATTATCGCCCAGCCCTATATGCATGTATGAATAAAGCAGAAAGGTAAGTGAAAACGAGTTGTTAATAATGGAACTAGTAAAACCACAAAGAAACGATAATATACAGACCAACAGATGAATTACAGTTACTGTTTATTGAACGAAAGGTGTGAATCAAATGAAGCAGACTCATAGTCACACATGGGCTCAAGAACCAGATATTTACTGTCACATAGTAATTAGACAGACATCAGCAGGCTGGAACAATGAAACGGATGAACCGACAATAAACCAGACGCACAGAAGCAATGTCTTCTGTCCTGTAGATTACGATATGTAAAAACACCTGTAACCATCCGTAGAAACCCACAGGACAGCACTATAAGTTTATATTCAACTGACATCTCTTTCTTCATTTGTATAATTAGTTTGGCATCTTTAAATCACAGTTTAAAAAAAAAAAATCCAAAATAGGAGACAAGAAAATGTTTTTTCTTACATCGGTGTAAATAAAGCATGTTCACATTATGGTGACTTGTTAGTGTGAATAAGAGCCATGCAGAATATTTCACTTTCCTACGTAGAGTGAAGTTATTAATATGGGGAACAATGAAACTGATGAACCGAAAATAAACCAGATGCACAGAAGCCATGTCTTCTGTCCTGTAGATTACGATAAAAACACCTGTAACCATCCGTAGAAACCCACAGGACAGCACTATAAGTTTATATTCAACTGACATCTCTTTCTTCATTTGTATAATTAGTTTGGCATCTTTAAATCACAGTAAAAAAAATCCAAAATAGGAGACAAGAAAACGTTTTTTCTTACATCAGTGTAAATAAATCATGTTCACATTATGGTGACTTGTTAGTGTGAATAAGAGCCATGCAGAATATTTCACTTTCCTACATAGAGTGAAGTTATTAATATGATAGAGTCTTTCTTTAGTCATTTTTCAGTTTTAATTTTAGTTATTTTAGTACCTCAAGTTAAACTAAATGAAAATGAGAAATGTTTCCTTGGAAACTAGTTGAAATAAATACGTTTACGTTTTAAAAAATATTTAATTTTATCATTACAAGATTTTTAAATCTCAAAATTATGAGATTAAAGCAAAATTGCATAAAAAAAAGTCATAACTATGAGATTTAGGGCACAAATTAAAAATAAAGTAAATAAGTAAATACAATTACAAAAGTAAAACGAGATTTTGAAACAATTTTCACTCAAAAATTCCTAATAAAATTCACAAATAATTACAAATGGTAATGCATTGAATTAAATGTGAAATTAGAAAAACTAAAATAATATTTTATTGTAAAACATATTCTAATAATCTTTATGTACAACTCCCTATTTTTCATTTTTTACAGCATAATAATCTTGTCCTGAAGTGAATATGTGTGGTGAATTTTGAGGATTATGGGATTTCTAGATTTATACGGGACACTTGGACATACTTGTTTATACTCGGCTATGATGGCTGTGGTCTTCTTGATCTCTAACTCCGCTTTCTCCAGCTCTCTTCTGAACACTTCCTTCAGCTGAAAAGCAAAAACTTTATCGTACAATCCGTAGCAGTGAAATTTAATACTTCAGAAACATTTTGTGTCCTCGTACCTGTGCCGTCTCCTCCTCTTGCCTTCTCTTCTCCTCCTCGGTCTCTACCAGGCGTTGTTTAGTGTTGAGCAGTTCTTTGTTTAAAACATCAGCTTTGTCCTCAGCCTGAAAACACAACACTTATTAACACAGGATTTAAACAAAAGCTAAGTGTGTTAACTAGTGTAGAAATACCTGGTCCAGGTCATTCCTCAGTGCTATCTTGCTGGTCACCAGTTCATGGGCAAGATCATCGTTCTCCTGCTCCAGACGCATGCTGGCCTCCTGCAACCGCCGGTTTTCTCTCTGCAGGGACATATAGACAGTTCATTTATTACCTTATGGTGGGGAACTCGTGCAGATTTACAGACAGAGACTGAGAAGACTGCAAGGCTAGCTTTGCACAAGCTACAGACTCAAATTCCCCAATCACTCACATGTAAGCATAACAAAGGTCTAGTCAAGTACATGATTGTGTAAATTGCACCACTTTGCAAATACACAAATGCAACAAAGTAAAATGGCATATAATAATGTCAAAAATTTCTTCCATGAAATGTTTTAATATATTTGGACAATTTACATTTTCTGTCATTTACACTGTGTCCTAACCAGGTATGATTTTTTTTGTCAGCACTGAGAGCATAAAAATTATCAAAGAAAGAAAACTATATAATTTATAAAAACAAAGAAAATTATATAAAAATGTAATATCGTATATATTTATGTATAATAATAATAGTAGAGAGAGATATGTAGAGATAATAAATTAAGATAATTGTAGGACAGAAAAAAATGATTTTTTAATAATAAAGACAGTATAGCTAGCTAGGTAATAAAATAAGACAATAATGGAACATTTAAAAAATGAATTAATAATAGTAAGTGAAAAATTAATTAATATAGTAAATGAAAATACATTAAATTATAAAATATTTTATAATTATAGAAAGATAATAAATAATATAAAAAAGATAATAATATAAAATAAAGAAATATAATAATAGTAATATTTATTTGTTAAATATTCAAAAAATTATTTAATTGGAATTATAATTTATAATAGTAGAGAGAGATATGTAGAGATAATAAATTAAGATAATTGTAGGACAGAAAAAAATGATTTTTTTAATAATAAAGACAGTATAGCTAGCTAGGTAATAAAATAAGACAATAATGGAACATTTAAAAAATGAATTAATAATAGTAAGTGAAAAATTAATTAATATAGTAAATGAAAATACATTAAATTATAAAATATTTTATAATTATAGAAAGATAATAAATAATATAAAAAAGATAATAATATAAAATAAAGAAATATAATAATAGTAATATTTATTTGTTAAATATTCAAAAAATTATTTAATTGGAATTATAATTTATAATTTAACAGACAGCCCCCTCCACCCTTAAATAAAAGCAGGAAACACCAAAAAAGCTGCGCATTTACTAAAAAAAAAAGACACTACAGGAGACTAGGAGCCATATTTAAAGACACTTAGAGATCACATGCTGATCTATGCCCAGTATTTCACATCCACTCTTGAGAAAGAACACTGAACGACCGCAGTGTGACTCTGCGTTGCCTGATTAGAGTTGGCACTGTAACAGGGAGTCTTCCACCACCTCACATGACACACATTTCCTTATCAGGAAGAGGAAAGCCGTCATCTGACTTACATTTACAAACACACACACACCGCTGGTTAGGTTGTGCACAGCAGTTGAAGTAACATGGAAAGGCTTGAGGCGATCATTTCAAATGGATCAGAGTCGAACACACATGCAGGCAGATGTTAGTAGCCGATGAGCGCTGGTGGGCTGAAGGCTTACCTGCACCGTAGACCCAACACCACAGTCAACACTACACCCACTAGAACAAGAACCGCAGAGGCCTTCCCCATCCAGCAGCGACCGACAAATACAACACCGCCTGTCCATGCTCCACCCCCCGCCACAGCTCATTGGTTAAATGGGTGAGTGGGGGAATCTCATTGGTTAGTTGGTTGAGTGGGTAAACAGGAAGTGACAGCAAGGAAACCACTGTGTAATTGAGCTTCCTTTAATAGTATGGTTAGCTTTTCAACATTACACGATGCTTGAGAAAGCATATTTATTCCACCAAGACATTTGAATGTCAAAAATATATCTTAGAATTACATATTAAATGTTTTTTCATATGAACATAAATCAAAAAATATAAAAAAGTATAATACATTCAATAAACACGATCCATTTAAATAAAATAAAAAAATGCCTTACATTTCAGTTAATGTAAACATGACTCAAATATGCTAAAAAACACAAAAGCTGCATGTTAGCTGCTCTGTGTTTTTTATGATAAAAATAAACATGGCACTTAAATTAAAAACAAAAAAATATCAATTTTCCTTCACATAGATCTCAAAAAATAAATTATTTGTATAAAATAACAGCAGTACAAAACAAGAATCTACAATGCGAGCGAGCGTTTTGCTCTTTCCCTGAGCCGAACAGAGTCTGTGGTTTCCAGTGCGGTCCGTTACACAGTCCTGAACTGAGACAGAGTGAGATGAAGATGAATGTAGGAGGAGAGGATGAGGACTGGAGGAGGAGGAGCTAAATCAGGTTCTTGCTTACCTGATATCGGTCTATAGGGTCTTCCTGCTGCAGCTGGCTCTCTCTCAGAGACTGATACTCCTTCTCAAACTTCTTAAGCTTCTTTGTTGGCACCTGAGGAAGACAGGAAATCAGAGATCAGGTCTGAAAAATGTATACCAGCAGATATAATAAGACAATCAGCACTAATGTTCAGTAAAGTCATTATGCTTCATAAATACTGTATATTCAAAAAATAAAAATAAAATAAAATTAAAGTCAAAAGCACCCCCCACTCCTCAAAATGCCAAGGCCAAATAAAATGTTGTTGTTGTTTTTTAATTAAACATTTTATTCTGATACTATATAGAAAATTAACCATTACATATTTGATCATTTTTACAAATGGTTAGGACATTACTTGATAAAAATGTATAATTGGCAAAATATGTTCAATGTATTAAAATGTATATTTGATGAACAGCTGAATGGTTAGAACATTAAAACATGATATTATAGTTATAATTTTCAAAATATGTAAAAAATAATAACACAATCAAAATATGCTTTGTATTGATATTATATACAAAATAATTACTTATATGTAAAGAAATACTTAAATACATTTTTGAATATAAAATTGTATTAAAAATATAATCAAGATTATATAGCATAGAAATATACTAAATAATAATGTAATTTATAAAAAGGCTGTTCACTACTAGTGAAGTTAAAAGTACAAATCATTAAATATATTATTACGTTTATGGAAAGGGTAGAGCATTTCTTAAAATATCAACTGGAATATTTTAAAATTACTTTTTATGTATCTTTTTTATGTAATCTCATAATAAAAAAGGATTTACAGTACAACAGAAAATTACAAAATATTTTTTTACAAATACTATACAGTAACATCATAATATAACTAATTTATTATGTTTTATTTAAATGTAATTGTTTGTTTCCACACAACATGCTAGCGAAAAGTGAAGCACATCAACAGTGTTCTCACTTGAGAAAGTCATTTCATGTCTCCCAAGTTCTGTTTCAGCTTTATTCAGGTCTTACAAACACAAAAGGAGCCTTTTTCTTATCTGTAATGGCATCAGTTCTTTTGAAGAGCAGCTCATTGTTGAGTGTCATTCACAGCACCATTCACCAGTGTGTTTAACCTCTGACCTCAGGATGAGAGTCATCGGAGCGAGAAACTGTCCCACCACTTGTGTTATCACTGAAGCCATAATGGCACTGGAGGCTTGTTTTTGCGAAAGCAGTTGTAACGATGACAAGGCAAAAGCTTGTGCTTTGGTAAGCTTCTGTGAAAAAAGGCTTCAAACAGCCACCTTTGCTTTCTACTGCAGCACAAAGTGTTCGTTGTGCTGTTCGAGGAATGTGAACATGATACAAACTCTTTAGAACACAGTGAACGAGGAGGATAAGGAAACAAATGATAACATCAGGACAGGGACAGAAAAAGAGAAATAAAACAGGGAATACAGTTGCTAGGTGGTTGTTAAGGTGTTTTGGGAGGTTGCTAGGGAGATCTGTATGGTTGCTAGGCAGTTGCTGTGGTGTTCTGGGTGGTTGTAAGATGGTTGCTCAGGGGATCTGGGTGGTTTCTGGAAGTTGCTATGATGTTTGGGGTGGTTCCTAAAGGGATCTGGCTGTTTTTTTAGTTTTGGGTGGTTGCTAGGGATATCTGTCTGGTTGCTAGGCAGTTGCTATGGTGTTCTGGGTGGTTTCTAAGGAGATATTTGTTTTTTTTTATTTGATTTCTGAGTGGTTGTTAGGGGGATCTGTATGGTAGCTAGGCAGATGCTATGGTGTTCTGGGTGGTTGTTAGGTGGTTTTTAGAGGGTTCTGGGTGGTTACAAGAAAAACAAAAACTCTTTGATACTCTGATGTCTAGATATCTCTTAAAGACAATTTTTTCGCTCATCAGACAAACATCACCGTCCGCCAGATGAAATGTGCCAAAGTTTAATACTTAAGGTTAGGGCTATAGATTCTTTACAGAAAAAAAAGGAAAAGTAAATAGGAATAAGCATCAGTCTATTAATCTGACAGTCAGGGGCGCAGATAGAGGCAAGGCATCATTAGATGAAGAGATGTTAAATGAACATTCAGTCCGGATGTGTTGTGTAGCCACAGACCACAAAATGACATGTTGAAATAGCACAACCGACATGAAAAGCAAGCTCTCAGCACAACCGTTCATTCAGTTTAACACTCACAGTCATATACATATGGAAAGTTCATCCTGTAGGTTTCACCTCAACAAACGTGGTTGGTGTAAATGACGTTTTTGTATATACTCAAAACACCTACACAGGTACGAATGAGTAGCTGATCTTCATTTTCCATTCACGTTGACATTAACACACGTTTCCTACAAACCTGAATATACACGAACTGAAACACTTCTCGATACCAGAATGAGTGATTTCCTACCATCTCTTACAGCTAAAACATTGCCACAGAACTTATTTACACCAAGTTACAAAGTAAAAACAGCAAAGCTTAATTTTGATTCATCGGATTTGTTAAACCAGTGTGATTGTCAGAGACTGGACAATGTTTGAATATTAAGGTCACAAGGCTCATGTGAGTATTCAAAACATCTATTTGAGGGGAAAAGAGAGTCATAACATGCAAAATTGCATTAGGTTGACAACCAACCAGCACACACACATAGTATTTTCAGCTCTACGTTGCCATTCCTTGGAATAAAGACATAATGGGGAAAATTGTAATTTCATTACAGGACATTTCTCACAGAGTGGAAAGCGTTAGACAGTATCAAACGAACAAGCTCAGAGGAAAAAGGCTTGTACAACAAGACTAGATGATGTTCTTGTCAATTCCTGAAAGTAAAAACAGCCGTTTGAATGAGACTTACCACCGGTTTGGGTTTGGAGTCAGCCACCAGACTGGCGAAGAAATCTTCCTCGTTGATCTGATTGATAACATGAGCGTCGTAAGCCACCGTTATCGACACTTCCTGCATCATCTTGGCAAAGTTTCTGCGAGGAGCACTGAGCGAGACAGGTGAGCTTCGCGAAACAAGGGAGGGAGGGAGGGAGGAGGAAATGAGGAGGAGAGAGCTGAGAAGTCTGCCGAGACCAGCTGACAAGTTTCTTTACGGATGAGAGCTGGCCCCTTGAGGCGGGAAATAAACACAGGGGGGGTGGACCATAGAGGAACACACTCTCTCTCCCTCTCTCTCTCTCACACAAACACCTGGTTTTGTCTTCCAAGGATTGTGTATCCTGCTCAATTCCTTCAAAGAGAAGAATCTCTCTGCTTGTCTGACCGACTCGAAACTGCAAAATCGTCGGAGTTGTGCAGTGATGACTCTTATCGCCACAGTCGCAAGGATAGTGGTAGTTACCACTGGAAATATGAAGAGCCAGACAAGCGGAAAATGTTGAAGAGGCAGGGGAAATTTTGGTTTGTCAGACAAACCACAATGGGGTCTTCTAACTCCCCTGGTGGTTCTCTCTTTAACTTCTCATCAGGCCTCGTTTTTCCTCCCAAGAGAAATAAAGTGGGTTTGTTCCTGGTTTAATAAGTATCCAAATGCAAACATCTACAAGTTGAGGACTCGAGATGGCATGTGGTTGGAGTTCTCCAAGGCTGATTCCTCTAAGCTGTTTCCACTCTCAAAGCATGTCTCCTTTCGATTAAGTCCTCTTTCAATATCAAGGGGATGTGAAATCTGGAATTCAGCTCGTAATCCGCCGAGGGGGAAGTTCGTACAGCTTGTGCTTTCGACGCAAGCAGGTGCCTGTGAATTCCATCACCCTGTAAGCTTATTACCCGGTGACTTGATCCTCTTTAAATTCACACCATTTCAAAGAGAAACGACCGCTTTGCATTTCCTCTTCTTGCACATGTGATTGGAAACGGACGGGATCACGGGTGGCAGAAGCAATCTGTGCACAGTTTCATGGTCTGTGTGTGTGTGTGTGTGTGTGTGTGTGTGTGTGTGTGTGTTGCGTCTGGTGTCCAGGTCTGATATGTAGATACGGCAACAAGGCTTCCTGTCCTTGCTACACAGTCTCCTGCCTCACAGTCGTCTCATAAAACACATCCACTCGACATCCCAGTGGCAGAATCTTCTAGGAACTAACAAGATCGGAGACAGTGAGGATAAAAATAACAGTTTTGAGGTTGAATGGCAGTCTAAATGTCTTTATTCGCCCATTCCAGCGCTGATTTTGGATGAAACATCTCATTGATCTGCTCTCCTGCCTGTCTTTCACTTTTGTTTGCATAAGATAAAGAGGAAAGTGTGGCTAAGTACACATACGCACACGGGCGCCAATGAGGCGTGGTCAACACAGATGCTGGCAGCAATGACGGTGCAGAACTCATTTACATGGGCAAAACACCACTTGGCAAGATGTCGAGAAAATCCAGTTGCAAAATCAGAAGGATCAGACGGCTTGTGCTTATGGTCTTCTCTCCAAAGGAACAATAACAACAGACCTGAGCAAATCGCAAGTAGTCAAAATGAAGTCTGTGGCATAAATGCTGCAGGTATAAACCCATCCTTCCCGTTAGGGGGTGGAAGAGACGTGGATCAAGGGTGCATGGAGGTGGGTGTGGAGTTGAAAGTGCCATACAAAGGAAAAACAAAGGATAATGATCCTACAGACACATGATGCTAGCGTAAAATTAAGCTGCTCTCTTTTTGCTGATTTGTTGATGAATGCACCTGTTACATCACCTCACTCAGGTGCTAGTTTCCCCACAGAGTGATTCACCCTCTCTAATTTTTCTTTTCTACTTCTATGTAGAAGTACATACATGGATACTAGCCATATCCAAGAAACTATCCCTTTAGCAACACTGTTTGGACAAAACATTCTCAATGTCGGAATTCATTTTAGCGTACAAACAGTCATCCCTAGTTAAACAGTGCATTATACAATTACTGTATTACTGAAGCAAAGCAGTGAGCGACTGGGGCACAGGAAATCCTGCTGTTAGTGACAGCAAGACCGCTTTTACAAAAAGAAGGAGAAAGAGAAGTAGGAGGGAGGAGATGGACACAGTATTATCTTGATCTTTTCTCCTTCCTTCCTTCCTGAACATGCACACTCAACATCACACAAATAAATAAATAAAACCCCTGCCCCCCAACAAAAATAAACTCTTTAAAGCATGAATGTATGGAAGAAGCAATAACCTCAGCGGAAAATAGGTCAGAGCCTATAGAAGTCATGTGGAATGGGTTTGAGGCAGAGAATTGTGGGTATTTATCCTTGAGTCTTAACGCCACCTTGTCTCAATGGAGCCTTGAAATGCAGACAAGGTCTCTGCATTCTCTGAATAACGGCATGCTAGCTTTGTGGTGTAGTGCCTCACATTTCTCAAACAATGCAAAAGTGACCTGGGATTACATCATTAACTCCTTCAACATAAGTCCATAGGTTTCCACCCATTTCATAATCCGCCATGTATAAATCCAACTGATCAGACAACTAAAAGCACACCTCATCACCTTAAGCAAAGCAATTTAAAAACTCATTCATTTTCAATGCACAAACAAAAAAGTAGATAAATTATTAAAATATTCAAATTAAATATAATATTTATGGTTGGGGTTTTCAAATCAACAGAATTCATGTAACTGGCACTAAATTGATAGAAAAATAAGGGCAAAACTAAATGAAATATATTAAATATATTAATAAATGCCCAGTGTTTAATAGTGCTTTGAAAGATGTTTGGAGTTGTTTCTTACCTTGATATTGCAAGCTTGCTCCATCAGGCGCCGAGCATTCTCTGCCGCCCTGTAGCGTTTTGGGAGCTGGACCCGGAAAAATTTCAGCGCACCTTCAAAATCAGCTTGAAGCAAGTCTTCCTTGGAGGTCTGCATGCAGACAGAAAAACAGAACTGGTTTAGTGTCGTTTCAGTAAAATTAACCTGATAAACTACCTGAAGAGGAACTTTGCTAGGTGATTATTTTCCTCATTTATGTTTGCAGTGGCCTTGTGTGAACCTGACAAAGCCACATAACATTTTACAGATGCTATATTGTTTGAGCATAAATCAGATATTTAAATCCATCTATCGAATGACAACAAGAGTAAGATTTTCACAGTAAAACATAATTTCTACCAATACTGAAAGTCTGGCCGATAGCGAAAAGCTAATAATTACTTTAATTTTATGGCCAAAATAACCAATATTAAACCAAATGTTAATCTGCACTTTGCTAACAACAAAAAAAAAGAAAATAAATATACATAAAAAATAATAGATTGTTTGCTGCAATTGAACTTAAGACAATAAATAAATAATAAAAAAATGTATAAATGTTTAAAAATTAACATGTATACTACATGTAAACCTAAGGCATCAAAGCATTTTTAATTAATTAAATATATAATAACATTTATATAATAAAACTAGTTTGTATGCTGCAAGTGCACTTAAGGCATTAAATAAAAATAAAAAAAATAAACAAACAAAAGTACATTAAAAATAAAAAGAATAGTTAATATGCTGCAAGTAAACTTAAGATAGTAAAGCATTGCATGATAGAATGAATGAATAAATAAATAAAACAAAAAATAGCTTGTATGCTGCAGGTGAATTAGGGCATCAAAGCATTATTAAACAAACAAATAAAACCATTTAAAAATAAACAGAACCTATGCTATATGCTGCAAGTGAACGTAAGGCATCAAAAGCATTATCAATAAAATATAATAAATATACAAACAAACAAATAAACTAAATTAATAATAAAAAATAATAATTTGTATACTGCAAGTGAACTTAAAGTATTAAAGAACTAAAATAAATTAGAACATTTAAATAAAAAAAAAAAAGTTTATATACAACTTAATAAATCAAAGCATTATTAATAAAATAAATAAATAAAAATTTCTCTTTATATTAAAAAGACATTGTGAAACAAAATTGCCTTCAACAGAATGACAAATAAAAGCCAGCTACACGTTTCCTACATAAACACATACAAAGGCCACACAAGAGCCACATATAAACACACAAAACATAAACAGACATGAAGAAGGCCTATTTTTGCAGCAGCTGCCCCTCACCGCCAGCAGTCGGGGCACAAACAGGCGATGACCCATGCCCAGCAGCCCCATGACTCTATCGGTACAGTCATTGACCAGCCCACCCTTGTCCTCTCCAGCACCCCCTTCCTCCAGCCTCCGCATGGCAGGTGGTATCTGAGCCCACAGAGGTGGTGAAGGCAAGTCTCTCTCTGGGGTCAAAGGTGAAAGAGCCTCTTGGGTTCCTTCAGAATCCCCAGCATCGTCCTCCCATGGAGGCTCTGGGGCTGACTTGGAGTCAGCCACGTTGATGTCCCAAGACGTTGTCCAATCTTGGAAAAGTTAGTCCAGGTGGTTGATTCGGTAGCACTAAAGCAGCCTCGGCAAATGTGACGGTGTCATTCGATCATGATTCGACAAGCCTGAGTATGTAGCATCAAAAACCGGAGAGCAGATTCACATCTGCATTGATCCATTTTTGGGTCTGCAATGTAAACAAAATATAGGCGACCACGCCTAGTTTAAAAGATGCCAGAACCAAAGCAAACCGAAAGTGCTTTGACATACTTCAACAAGTAAATACGCTTCCATCCTGGTTTATCATTGGCCGGCTCCTCCCAAAATCCCAAATTTGCAATTTGTTGCCTGGCAACAGGCAGGAGGAGAGTCGCGTGGTGCTGTCGAGACAGACAACGGGCAGCACGTCTTCTGTGTTTTGCTCGTCTTCAAAAGGTCTCGGATCAAGGTGGAAACAAAACGAAGTTGAGTTGTCGTCAGGTAGATTCTGCTCTCCGTCAAGGAGTCTGTAGAGTCGGAGTCAAGCTAAGTCCTTGCTCTTGTTCAGTCGAGAGTCTGCCGGCTCCGCCATCCTGTCGAGGTCCAGAAGTATCCAAAAGGTGCCAGAACGTCCAAGTGTGGGATGAAGGAGGTGAGATGCGAGACTGGGTGGAGGCTGTTGTCTTTTTGTCCTCCGGCCTTCGTTACTCCAGCTCCAGTGGCTTCTGTGCTTTGCTTTCCAACAGCAGGGAAAGTCGATGAGCACGTAAGAGGAAGACGGGGAGGGAGAGATGCTCACAGAGATGCTGTCGATGCTAGAAAAGGTGGCGGAGTGGCGGAAAGGGAGGAGGAGAGGAAGATAGGAGGGGCATTGAGAGGGAACAGGAGACCGTAGACGAATGGACAGTGGACATGGCCGAGGCTCCAATGCAACTCATGCTAAATGCTAATTGCTGCTGGATGCTCGCTAAGAGAACAGACGGGGGACATGTGGAGAAACAGAGCGCGAGATGGAGGGGTGTGGAGCGGCAGAGAGAGAGGAGGAGGAGGTTTGGGAGCCTTCGGGAGAATGTCGTAATGGTTAGCCAATAGAAGCGAGCAGTGCAACCCCCTCTAGCTCCCCTCTCTCTCTCTCTCTATTAATGTACATCTCTTGCTTCCTCACACGCACATTCACATCAACTTCTGTCCACCTGCTTTCACTGGTTTCTTCTGTTTCAATTTAAACATGGCGGGAAAATAGCAGAATACACTAACAATAATATTTCTTTCGCAAGCATTACAATTTAATCAGTGAGGAAAATACAAAAAACATTGGATTATAACTGGATTATAGTAATAAAAATATAATCAGAATCGCAACTGAGAAAAATGTTACTTACAAAATAACATTCAGATGCATTATGACAAAAATAATTTAAGTTACTAAATGAGTTAATATTTAGGTTTTTGGTTATAATTTATATATATATTTTTTTATATAATAATGTTTTTTCACAGAACGGCGTATATACATACTTAAAAAATATATACATTTCCACACACATTTCCATCTGGGCACCAGTAATACTTTATAAATGAAGAAGGAGAAGAAAAAAACCTCAGAGTCTAAATAGTCATCAAACATGATATTGGGTCCTCAGAGCCAAAGGCCAGTGGCTTCTGAGAATTTTTCTATTAAAACAAAATCATCAGTTGAGCCCAATTAGATACGAATATTAGAAGATAATATCAGATGTTTTATCCAGCTAGTATTTTTTTTTTTACGTTTAGATACTTATGTAAGGCAGGAGGCTATGCGACAGAAAAAATACTGTATTGGGGTTCAGAGTTCTCCTCCAACCACTTGTTTTTATATTTGTTTATATATTAAATATATTTATATGAATATAAATATATACATGTAAATATTTTCAAAATATATGCAGTATGTGTGTGCATTTATATATACATAATAAATATACACAATACACACACATATATTATGTACACAAACTTTTATTTTGGATGAGATTAATCGTTTGACAGCACTAAATATATATATATGGAACAAAAGGAACGAAGCTGGGAACAAAAATTTAAATGAATATAATAAAATTCCACCACACTTTTGGTGTTTAAATGCACCTAAGGAGTCAAGTCACATGTGTTTGTATAGCACTTTTCACAAAACACATTTGTTTTGAGACAATATAAATAATGACATGAGAGGACATTTGTCATAACCAATTACGTAAAACACATCGTTTGTCTTCAACATGACAAATTTCATCAGGCTTGTGTAAATCTAGTACCCTGAGATCTGAGGTTTCTTTACAAAAACCTTCAGAGTTCCTCTTCAATAAACACCTGGAGTTTGCAAAGCTTTAAAAAGAAACCAGAGAACATTATTCTGGTTCTCACATCTGCTGTAATTACAGAACAGGGAAGTGGAGTCTAATTCTCCACATTAAATCAGCGGATATATCCGTATCTCCTCCATAGGTAAGCGCAGACACATTCAGGGCAGCGCAGTCCGCTCTAGCTATAGCTCCATTTGTCATTCTGCCATTGCAGCTTACACAAAGGTGTGGCTTTGTGGATGAAGCTAATGTATTTGTGCTGAAAACACTGTTGGAAAATTTTGCAGCAGACAGAACTGGCCAGCCGATAATGACAAATTGCCCTTTGAATCGTAATGGAAGCTGAATATATTCAAAACCACAATTAGAAACTATGAAAATATTTGGTGGTTATAGGTGGATTTTATTCCAAAAAGTATAAAAAAAATAAATGAAAAAGAAGCACTTTTGTGCTTTGCTTGCAAATCTCTAAAAAACCCTGTACTATAGTCCTGATGTGCCACAAATAGTGCTGTATCAATACAGCTATAGTGGCATTACTGGGCTAATGACCCACAGCTGCATACTGTGTCATCCATTGTGTCACTGATGATCAATAACACCACAACAACAAACCCAAATGCATGCATACATCACTCCGACAGCAGCCATACGGCTCAGATCAACTTCCTTATTAGGTTGTGTTAACGAGCCAATGCATCTTATGAAAAGAAAGATGCCATTTGTGGTTAGAAAAGCATGCAAGCAAAATGATAAATTGTGGTTATTTCCTGTTTACGCAGCATTTCCTAACCAATGTATCTATGTGTAGTTATTTGTATTATTATGAAATGATATCCAGCATTTTATTAATTTTTTTCATTTTTTAAATGAAATTTCAAATATGAAATGTCATTTAAAAATGAAAAAAATTAAAAATATATACTGGATAGTGAGAATACAATCGTAATATGCAATCATATGTTGCGAGTGTGTGTGTGTGTGTATATATATATATATATATATAATGATTGTATTTCCAGTTTTTTAAATTATATATATATATATATATATATATATATATATATATATATATATATATATATATATATATATATATATATATA
>NW_015505446.1:380577-394993 GCF_001515645.1 Sinocyclocheilus grahami | reverse complement strand
ATGTATTTCACTACAGATTACAAAATGCATGCTTTAAAAAGTAATCAGTAATGTATTTCGTTAGATTACTCAGGTTTAGTAATGTAATCTAAATACTTTAGAATACTTTAAAATACTTAAGCTATGTAACACAAAGGAACATATTAAACCGATGCCTTGTTTTTATGTTTTCCAACTCTAAATAAAAAAGTGACATCTACCAGTCATAAGATTTGAGTTTTCTTTGCATTTTATTTTTAACAGCATCAGTTTTCCACAGCATTTCTATGAACAATAACAAAAAAAGTTATGTCATTTAAATCTATCAATAGCCTATAAATTCAATTTGAATACAATGAATGGGATTCCGTGCTGTTTCATGCTGCATTCCAAGCTTCAAAACGACACCAGACATGTCATAAAAGTAGCCAAAACAACTGGCAAAGTTCTCCAAGTTATACAATAGATTTGTTTAATGAATGGACCAAACTTTAAGTTATTACTTCACTGATAATCCTCTCTATGGAGAAGTGATCGGCACAAAAGAATCACCGAGTCAAAATTGACTGGGCTCGTTTCCGAAAGCAACTACGGTCGCAAGTAATGTCATTATAGTTCAATGTAATTTAACAACCACAGTTCGCTAACGATGCTTTTGGGAAACACACCTCAGATCTATCCAGTTTGTGAACCATTCACACTGGTTTCGTTAAACAAAAGAAATGATTGATTTAAAAGATTGACTCAAAAGAATCATCTGTTCACGAATCGGATCATGAACTCCAATTCGCATTACCACGCCAAAGGTGATCTATTCTTGAACATTTCGAATGAATAAAGACTTCAGGTTCATCTGTAAAGCAACACAAAGCTATCGTTTGACTTTATAAACTTTTATTTCATGCATGATTCGTATGGATCTGTTAACTGAATGCAAAGTGTGAATTCTAGGAGAATTCGGTGTCAATCAGTTGCCGCACGCAGTTTTTTTTTTTCAACAGAGAATCAGTTGCCTTATTGGTTGAAATCCCCAAACTGTTTACTTAAATATTAAATGAAGAAATTATATTTAAATTCAAAGTAATCACTTTGGTAGCCTAATCTAAAATAGGCTACTTTTCGGATAACTGTAATTTGATTACCACCTATTTAAAATGTAATTATAACGAAATAGTTACTCATATTTTGTATTTTAAATACGTAACGCTGTTAACATGTATTTCGTTACTCCCCAGCCCTGTTTATATATATATATATAAAATAGTTTCAGTTTCTTGTTTAATATTGCTCATAGTAAAACCTATGAAACCAGAAAGCTCTGAACAGCTACACGCAAAGATTTGGATGAAAAAATAAGGCAAGGCAATATTTATTCTGACCAGCAGAGAGAGACACACTCAATATTTTCCTTTTTTTACCTACGGAGCTGCTGTACTAAAAACCTTAAATCATGCAACAGATTTCCCACATTTTAACATATGAAATTCCGTTACTTTTTATGATACGGATAAGGATTTAAATTCAATGAATAAATTAAAAATAAAATACTGCACTCAAAAAATTGTGTTGTTATTGGTAAATACAATTAAAACTACTGAGAATTGTTTTCAATTGTATTAAAATAAAGTTGAAATAAAATAAAATATTTTAGATAAAAAACGTAAATGAAAATAAGAAATGGTGCTTTGGGAACTAACTGAAATAAGTTTAAGCTGAAGTACTAAAATGACTAAAACTGGAATAAAAATAAAGCAAAAAAAAAAAAAACCAACAACTAATAATTATGATAAATATGACAACTAAATTATAAAATTTAAATTAAAATTAAAATTAAAATGAAAAATTAACTAAAATTAAAATAAAAACTGAACATATAAAAATAGAAAGATAATTAAAATGATCAAACATTTATTTCCCCTAACTTTTCCATCCTGTAAACCACAATTGTGAATTTCCCAGATTTTTCTGAACTATTGGAAATGTATCATGATGAGGTGCAGTACCTTCAGAAGAGCCAGCGCCACATTGAAGATGATGTTCAACCCCTGTGAGGACAATGAAAAAATTTTTTTTACATACACAGAATCCTTTCTTTGAACATCAAACTGCCTGGAAGTACAAAACGGGCCACATACAAAGGTGTTTTATTGTAATAAAGATGATGCAATTTCATTTAAATGGTTCGTAGGAGCTGTAATGCTGTCTTTGCACTCTACTAGCAATGGGAAGTGTGATGTCGAGCACATTTGCATCTCCTAAAATAGCTTGAATCATACAAAGAGCTTAAATGTGTGGGAGTGACAGGAGCTGAAGGAAGAGGCAAACAATTTCGCTCGCACATGCTCAGGTGGACTGACAGGCAGGTGGATGTGAAGGATGGAGGTGCTGTGTATGTGTATGTGTATGGGTGTGTGTGTCTGAGGGGAGCAGGTGGCATCTCAGTAGCCAGCGGAGAAGCAATGCTGAAGTCAGCTCCGCATGGAAACACCCTCTCTGGCATTGCTTAGACAACCCGTTCACATGGCAACACCGAGCTATAAATATCCTGCCTTCTCTATTAATAACAGAAGGCAGAGGCAATCTTTCCCTCGACAGACTCTAGATGGCGCTAGGGGGCTAAATGGAATGGGGGGGGTGGATAATTGTGTGCGCGTGTGTGTGTGTGTGTGTGTGTGTGTGTGTGTATTTGTTGAGGGAGGGATAAGACTTTACTCTTTGGCTTGGGATCTGAACGCTTTGGTTATGCAAGAAATATGAATACTACGATTGCTTGTTAGAATTTATACTAGCAAAACTATTAGTATTTACATTTACATCAAGCAAAGAAATTTACAACAACCTGAGCAATTCATTCTTCAATAGCTTGAAGAATTAGAAAGTTCAAAAATTGTAGTAATTGCATTAACTATTGAGAATAGTTTGGGGTCGGTACGATTTTTTTATGTTTTGAAAGAAGTCTCTTTTGTTTGATCAAAAAATACAGTAAAAACAGTAATATTGGGAAATTATCACAATTTAAAATAACTAGTTTCTATTTGAATATATTTTGAAATGTAATTTATTCCTGGGATGCAAAGCTGAATTTTCAGCATCTTTACTCCAGTCTTAAGTAACACGTGATGCTTTAGAAATGATTCTAATATGCTTATTTGCTGCTCAAGAAACATTTCTCATTATTATAATCAATGCTGAAAACAGTTATTATATTTTATATATATATTTTATTATAACAGTTATAATATTTTTTTGTGGAAATGGTGATATATTTTTTCACTCATTCTTTGAGTAGTAGAAAGTTAAAAAGAACAGCATGTATTTGAAATATTAAAACCGTGTCTTTACTGTCCACTTGTGATTAATGTTCTTTGCAGAACAAACATATTACAACGCTTTCTGGTTTTGTGCCCAACATCTTTAGATGTGATGATTTTACAGCTTCTTTAGAACAGTGTATATTACAGAAGAAAAAAAAACTGAATACAAATAAATTTAAATGTAAATATGAATAGGGAGAGATGCATGAATAAGAAAGACTACGATCTCTATGAGTTACTTAACAGTAGAGCCAGAGCCTCAAAAGAAGGCAGAACACTAAATGTATTAGAGATGAACTAAAGAGAGAGAGAGAGAGAGAGAGAGAGAGAGAGAGAGAGAGGTGTCTCACAAGCATCTAACAGATTCTCATCATGCGATTCATTGACTGAGACAGGCTGAGGAAACTTTTAATTGTCTTGCCTCGGGCTACCACAGACGCTGAATGAAAGGAAAAGGGGAGAAAAGTGATGGGAAAAAAATAAAAGGAAAAGCTCTCTGAGGAGCAGAAAGGTCGAAGCGTTTCTTTTGGAAAGACACAAAGCCTATTTCTGAGAAGTCAAAGATGCTTGCTTTGGGAAATCTAACAAGTTCAAGAAGTTTAGAAACAACTGAACTTTCCGTCAGTTTCATGTGCTACTGGAAACCAAACTTCAATATTTATTTATCCAGAAAAGAAATACATAAAAAAAAAGCAATAAAAAAAGTTATTAAATCTTTTAAGTTTATTTCTAGGGTGAGCATAATTTATCATGAATTTACAAATTGTAATACTTAAATTTTTTTTCCTGTAGAGATTACACTCACAAAGACCAATTTCTAGCCGATGAAATCAACTTGAGCATAACTACACATATCTCTATTACTTTTTGTAATATGTTATTAATAAAAGTTTAGCATTAGGTATCATAAACTAACAAAGTGGAATACTTTTACATCATTTATTATTCTAGGTTAACGTAAATTTCTACATATGATTAAATTTTTTACATTTCAAACTGTATAAATAATATAATAATTGTGAGTAATCATAATAATAATCACTCACAAAGAAGCCAGTATTTTAAATCTGAGCATTTCCACAACATTTTACGGGTTTTATTAATTTTCATAACTTTCGCAGTCATTCATAATTAGGATAAGGATTAAAAAAAACAATATTAATCCATTTGAAGAGACTGCACTCACAAAGAGCAACTTCTAGCTAATGAAATCATTTAGCCTAAACTTCAGGGTAACTAGATAATTTTGCATCACTTTTTATGGATTTTATAAATTTCCCTGATTTTATTAACAAGCATTAAATATCATGAACTAACAAAGATCAGTACTTCAACAGCATTCATTAATTTAGGTTTATGTACATTTGTACATATAATATTACATTATTAACATTTCAAGTTGCATAGATTTATATTAATGTATTATGAACAAATGAAGGATGCAAAGTATATTTATATTTATATAATTAACAGGAACAATCACTAAATGCTAACTCGTGTTCATGAATTGAAACCTATTGTAAAGTATTACTTTAAACTATAGCACCTATGTCTCTAAACACGGTTTCTAATTATGTTGAGTTAGAAACAGTGACTTCTCATTGGTTAAATTACTTTTGGTTACTGTAATTTTGTGACTGGAGGAAGATATATCACCTCGCACAGGAGCAGGTCGGTGATATGGAAGACCATGCAGAGAGGGAACTTGGCGGTAAACAGTGTTAAGAACCACTGGGACGCGTACATATGGGCCTCCAGGTTCAGGTCCTGGAAGTGAGACCACAGGTCAGGCAACTGCTCCTGGAACGAGGGAGGAGGAGAGAAACAGGGACAATTAGTGCAAGGGAAAGAAATATGCATTATAACTGGTTTTATTATATGTTAGGGTTATTCAGATGACATTGTATTTATTTTTTGGAAGCAAAAGTGAAGGAACTTGAGCAGGAAGTATTTCCAAACAAAAAGAATAATAGACTACTGACCCTTTTCTTTCCACAAGCTTTCAAACCATTTCTATTGGAACTGTAAGACTACTGGACTACAGCACAGGGTCAAGAGTGCAGTTATAAAGCACATTACACAAACAATAGCTAATAATTCAATGACCTACGAGTGTTTTGATCTCCTTGAGTTTGAGTATTTGTGCTGCTGAGTTCATAAGAATGTGCTTTTTTTGTGTGTTTAAACCAGAGGTTATGAGGAGTATCAATAGAGAAATGTTCAGTGCTTTGCTGAGGCAATACAGAAATAACAATGATGAAGTAAAAGTTTCTTCAACGCTGCACTGGGAAAACCCAAAACTGAGAAAGCACTTATTTTCTTGCCTAAGATACACTTAGTCACTATTAATCTAGTAAAATTTGTGGACTTCACAAAAATCACTTTCGAATCAAAATAAAACTTGTCAATTTGCTGTCAACCTAAAGGTTCACACCTCTATAGCCCAGAGGGAACCCCCCCCCCCAAAATAAAAATAAATAAATAATAATAAAAATGAATAAATACAAATAAATAAAATGATTAAAAATACATAATTAAATGAAAATAAATTAAATTAAATATAAAATAATACATCGCCGCTCTTTAACAAGCTACACAATTTAAGGAAATGTTTATAACAAGTATGGCGCAGGACAAATGACATGCAAAGTTAGAGGTTCAAAACTAAGCATGAGAAAAAGCAATAGTGATGCTTGCCTCAAAAAGAGGAGTTACACTATGTATTCAGAGACCAGGTAGAGAATAAATTAAAGAGGTAACTGATATCTACACAGGCACATCTTAAATTAGCATCTCAAAAGACCCGGAGCTCAAGAGTGAATATTTTTCTGGGGTAGATTGCATTGTTAGATTGGAGAGGTGGGAGAGTTGGGTTAACACATGCAAAGTAAATGACGACTGAGGAAGAGACGGGAATTCTTCCAGAGAGTGCCGTATGGCACGTTATCCGTGATCGATGCTAACACTCTTGTAGTAGCAGAGCTAGTCAATACTAACCGGATTGGGTTTAGCGCTGAAAGAGGGCTACTTCAAGCCTAATTGCATTTCACCACAAAATTAAAACCCATTTTCCAGCGCATTAGGTCTAATAGCTTAGAGGGCCACCGCTTACACTTGAGATGCACAAGTACGGCCTGACAAGGGGTGTACAAGACTGTGTGCGATGCAATCTCTTAAAGAAATAGTTTACAAAAAAACATTTTATTTACTAACCATCCAAAATCTAGACGAGTTTGTTTCTTCAAGGTAACAGATTTGGAGAAATGTAGCATTACATCACTTGCTCACCAGTGGATCATTTGCAGTGAATGGGTGCCATCAGAATGAGAGCTCAAACAGCTGATAAAAACATCACAATAATCCACAAGTAATCCACAACATTCCAGTCCATCAATTGCCGTATGAAGTCAAAAGCCGCATATTTATAAGAAACAAATCCATCATGATAGCGCTTTAACTTTAAACCATCGCTTCTGGCCAAAATGCCAGTTCATAATCCATAACAACGCTTCCTCCAGTGAAAAAGTCCATCCCCTGTCAGGGCTCCAGACTCATTCTTCCCACTGGTCGCTCTTTTGCGAATAACTTTCTCAGTTGGTTGCACGAACATGATTTGGTCGCAATCATTTTTTTTTCTTTTTGCGCTACAACATGGGATTAATCAATGCATGTTGATGAACTTTTATCATAGTTTATAGTTATACGGAAACGAAAGTGGTTAACATTCAACCCGTTCTTTTTCATCAGTAGTATTATTTGCGAACTGTGAGTTCCTTTTTTGCTATGTTATAAGCCAGGCTTCATGCACTTTCACTTTTGAATACGTGATATTGTTGTCACATTTTAAAAGATAAATTGTGTTGTCACACAAAAGATAATTGTCTGTTTTGCTTACATACATCTACACACCATTCACTTTTTAAGACTAAAACAAAAGATGGATTCATTGTTATTCTTAATTAAAAGCACAACAACAATAAAACAGTAAGATAGAATGACAAACTAGCTTAAAAACATTTATTAACAAACACGAATAAGATGAGGCATGGCATACACCACATGCTGTATTATATACCGACTAATAAATTACAGAACGTTTAGCAAACACTGAGGAATCAGATGGCCTAAAAAAATAAAAGAGAGCCTTCCATAGCGTAACGTGAGGTAAACAGCAAAGATAAGCTGTCTTTTACTTTACTTTAGCTTGAAAACAATCCATCGTTTCACAT
Organism: Sinocyclocheilus grahami; assembly: GCF_001515645.1. Classification (NCBI taxonomy): domain Eukaryota; kingdom Metazoa; phylum Chordata; class Actinopteri; order Cypriniformes; family Cyprinidae; genus Sinocyclocheilus; species Sinocyclocheilus grahami. The sequence goes on along the minus strand of NW_015505446.1, from coordinate 387,471 downwards.
CATTTTTGCCGCGCGCACCTTCGCACTCGTGCCGACACGGCGAGTATAAACCAGGCTCTACACTCGAAGCGCTGTGCAGTTCAAACGAGTAGCGCATTTTCGTTATGCTTTCAGCTTTGTTTGCCGTTTGATGTTTCTCATATGCAACAGAAATGGCAGCGCTTATGAGTTGAACAACGCGATGGTCGAGCCAGTGCGACCGCTCACAAAACGTAGTCTTTTTCACTGGAGAAAGCAATATTATGGATAGAGAACTCATATTTTAGCCAGAAGCAACAGTTTGAAGTTAAAAAAATCTTATTGATGGATTTGTTTATAACAAACACACAGCTTTTCACTTCACAAGACATTAATTGATAGACTGGAGTGGTGTGGACTATTGTGTTGTTTTTATCAGCTGTTTGGACTCTCATTCTGACGGCACCCATTCACTGCAGAGGATGCATTGGTGAGCAAGTGATGTAATGCTAAATTTCAACAAAGCTGTTCTGATAAACAACAAACTCGTCTACATCTTGGATAGCCTGAGGGTGAGTACATTTTCAGCAAATTTTCACTTTTTGGTGAACTATTCCTTTAACAAACACTCAAAAGCCAAACCTGCAGCAGACGCTCCAGCTGGTAGAACTTGCAGTGAAGATCTTCAAAGTTGTTTCTGTAGAGCTCTCGAAGACCGTAGTTGTACATGATCTTCACCAGCACGCAGAAAGCTTGCTCTTCAGGCATCTAAAGAGAAAAAGCGAGAGATATTGCCATGATATTTCAGATGCAAATGCTTTCTGCATGAATAGGGCTCAATAAACACAACCAACCCATGATGTTTAGATGAGTCAACTGTCCGTCTACCTGTCTGTAGCAGTCTACAGTGATGCTATCAGAGTTTGTTTGTGTTTCTGAGACGGAGAGCGAGACAGACAGAGAGCTGGGTATTAAATCACGCAGACATGCTGTGTGTCCCGAGTTCAATGGGCTCCAGCAGGTAGATGGGCTCCGTCATTAATATTCCTGACAGCTCCTGAGCTTCCTGGGCAAGGCCACGAGGAAGACACTTACACTACATTATAGAAATCCCCAAACGTGCTCTAATATCAAGCCCCATAAGGGCTGGCGTCGCAGAAAAACAAAAAACGCCATCTTATTCAGCCCTCGCTTTAATTAAATATGGAATTAACCGTTTCATCAATGTCCTTCCCTCGCTTCCTGTTTCTCTCCACCTACTATTAGCTCAATAACAAGCCTCAAAAAGTCAAAGATAAGGCACAATGAGGTAGGTTTCTATTTACACTTTTATTAGTGTTTATTATTTAGTTAGCAAGCTCTCTCAAAAACTCTTCAAATTGCTGATTTACCAGCACAGCAGTTGAGCTTAAAGATAAAACCGACCTAAAAGGATGTTTACATAATGCCTGCTAAGAGAAAGTAACATGTACCTCTTTTGCAGTATAAATTCACAAATTTCACACAAACGTGAAAGCCTGCATTCATGTAACTTTGTATTTTTGGGTTAGTGTCTCAAAATGAAATAAAAAGAATAATAAATGAATAAAACTACATTCAAATAAAATAATAAAATCATTAATAAAACAAAGCTACATGATTTGAGCTAACATTCACGTCTCTAACATGGATGTATAGTGCAGTTTAATACTTAAACTTGTCATAGACTTACTTGGCTTTAATATGTGTATTTAAAATACTTATCTGTGCAAGTGTAACGGAGGCCAGCTGGTAGGTGCTGTGCAGGTAAACCTCACTCCCCTGATCTCAAGAGGCGCGATAGCGACTGACGCTAGGGGTGGGGGTTACACAGGCAACATGGATGAAACTAGGGATGCACCGAAATTAAAATTCTTGTCCGAAGCCGAACAAAATGAAACACTGGGCCGAAGGCCGAATAACGAATACGGTTTTTCGCATTTTCCCCCCCATGTAGACCTATTTTGCCAATTTTTTTCACCATTGCATAAATTAAATAGCCAAAATGTGCTTTTTACTGTTTTGTCCTGCTTTTCAAATAAAAAATTAATTACAAAACAACAATTTAAAAATATTTACTTAACACTGAACATTTATTTATCATTCTAGCAGACATTATACCAACAAAGCACAATTTAACTTAAAATATAATAATAATAATAATATTTTTTGGCTATTTTTGAGACTTGAATCAGGAATGTATTTTTTAATGTACAAATAAAGGCAGCCTTGCTGAGCAGAAGAGAATTCTTTTAAAACATTAGAATATATTACAGATCCCAATTTGAACACTGTATGAATGTTACGGGCCAGTGTGTGTGTTGTGATTGGTTAGCTGGGCCAGTGCGTGTTGTGATTGGTTAGCTGGGCTAGTGTGTGCTGTGATTGTCACACTCGGCGCCTGGTCAGGAAATGTCATGTCCCTTACCATAGTCGCCTGCCAGCTTCAGTGTAAATATTGCGTCAAAATCAAATCAAATCAATTTGAGCGCGATTTAAACCCAGATGATTGGAACCACTCTAAGTTCGTCTGTCTTGGGAAAGCTAGCGAGTCTCCGACATAGTGATAACACTCGTTGCCTTCTCTACTGCAGCTCAACCAGGTCTCGTCCCATTCGTCGATATTTGTGATATCACAAATCCCGGAAAATATGCTTTGTAGTCCAAATGAGTAATTCGTTGTAGTTTTTGAAAAGTGATTTCTGTTAAATAAAATATCTCCTTTTGAATTGGACTTTGAGCTTTGTAACTTTGCAGATCTTTTTTATGCTCAAACAGCAACATTACAGACTAACTAAAGTTGAAAAAGTGAAAAAGCATAATAGGACCCCTTTAATAGAGCTGTTGTAGGGTAATTATTATTATCATTATTATTTTCTTACTTTTTTATTTTATTTTACAGAACAACAGTAAAATTACAATACTATCATTTATGAATGTTGATGGAGTTGTTGTTTTTTCTCTGCTTTTATTTTGACAGAAACCCGCAGGAAGATCTCAGTGCTTCTTTTTGTTGACAACAGCAGATTTATAAATGATTCTCATTACGAATTTGGGAAGATGTTTGTCGCATGCATCACATTGTCACATGCCTTTAAAAAAATTCACAAAAAATGTTACTGAGCAACTGACGAGTAACAGCGTCAACACAGATTTTCCTCTTGCTTTGGACTTTGAACCCTGGCGCCGCGAGCTCGTGCAGCGCTCTCAGAATAAATGCAATTTGTGCGTGCATTAGAAAATATAACACTCTGCAGTTTATTTACTAATCGTTTGAGGCCATTTTGCGATTTCAATCCTCAAAGTAGCCTAACCACCAGCATCAGCCACCTCTTCTTCTCATCGGAGACATGTGATGCAGCACTAAACAGTCTCTCGCTGTCAGTGCTTCATGCTAGTAATGATTTCTGCGTCTTTCTCTGATAGTTTTAAATACTTTCACACTGCCGACATGTTTGCTGCATTAGTGCGTGCCTCTATTTGATCGCCTTAGTCATTGTTCGGTACATATTATTCGGCCTTTTCGCTTATTTGATTTGATTTTTTTGCTATTTCCGGCCGAATAATTTCGGTTGCCGAACATTCGGTGCATCCCTAGATGAAACAGTGCTGGTCATGCAAAATACTTACATGTAAAAGTAATACGGCTGCCAAAAATGATTGACCTTGGCAATATCCAATCTCTTCATCATACACAGAATAAGCCTGTGGAAAAAACATCAGTTCAGATATTGAGTACCAATGTCAAGGAAAAAATAATTAAATATTTTTTGTTTATGAGAACGTAATGATATTTCTCGGTTTCTGAACCTTTTTTTTTTTACTTAATCAAAAATAATAAAATTATAGAGAAATGTTTTATATAGAAAGTTACTTAGAGAAAAAAATATTTATTTATAGAGAAATAAAGCATGTTCGATGTATAAATACAGCCTTACTAAACATTTTCAAATGAATAAACACGTCACAATTTAAAGTTACATGTGTTGTGAATGCAGCTTCATGTTGTCTTTAAATCACAAGCTTCGTCATAAATGACTGGAAACACTGATAAACGCTCATGGCAACATATGCCACTCCGAGCTGAGGGGGTTTGTCTCCAGGATTAGCTGGATTGAAGGTCTTTTGCACAATTTAGGAGGCCTTTAATCTGTCGGTGCCAGTCAGCTAATGGAGAACCTATTAAGACTCCTCACAAAAGAGATTTAACAGAAAACAGGACCACCGCACCACTTTTCTTATCCACTCAATGCTTTTGCCCAGTTTTTCTATAATATTAAATTTAATATACAATTTTTACAATTATAATCAAAATGTATATTGTAAGATTTTTATAAAATGTATTTTTATATATTATATTATTATTCTATATTTTAAAATGATTAAAATGTATTACTTTGCCAAGCAATAAAGTTTATTTATGAATTAAAATGGTCAAGCAACATAACGATGCACTAATACTGAATTCAACTGATTTCTGGTCAAAGGTGCGTGTATTTTAAGACTGCTTTGTTTTATGTGTCTCATTCATTCGGATTTTACAGCCAGAACCATCTGTTTAATTATATAGAGATAGATGTGTGCTTAACTGGATAATTGCCTGCTGGATAACTGCATAATCTATTACTCTAGCTTTGTTTCTAAATATAATAACGGATGCATGATGCATAACTGTTTAACTAGCAGAGTGTACGAGTTCTCATTTTCACAGACGCAGGACACAGGGAGGCGAGTACAGCATGTGGTTGGATACCTGTATCTATCGAGGCCGTTTGTATTACGGCAAAACAAAAGGTCAGTGGATAGAGATGTTGCAGCAGTGTCGTGATGCTTGTTACCAGATGACAGGAGTGAGTCATGCCTGCAGGATGAGCAGCTTTCACCTCACCTTGCAGATCTTGTAGAGAGAGTCTTGGCCATCGCCGCCTGAGTCTTTGAAGTAGTCGTGAGCAGGAAAGGTGCGATGGATGTCTCTGGTGATGACGGCTTCCTGAGCGGAGTCCTGTGGGTTCAATCAAGAGTGTTACAATCAGGCTTTTTAAAAATTTTATATTTATTTTTGAGTTCATTAATATAATTTTTTTAAGTTTATGATTTTTTTTGTTTTTCATAAATGAATGATTAAATTAATAAATATTTGTTATTGGATCATTTATAATTATTTTAATAAATAAATATTATAACTAATGATTTATATTACTTATAAAATATTTACTTATAGAATATACTTATACTTTAGTATTTATTATTACTAAATTAAAATAAGATTATTTTTATAATAATAAAAGTAAGAAAAGATTTTGCATTACACTACAATATTTATTAGAATTGTTTTCATAAATAGTGATTTTTTAATGAAATGTCATTTATTTATTATTATTAATTTTACTTTTTGTAAATTAATAATTTTAATGTTAATAATAATAATAACTTTGCATTATTTTATTTATTATTTACTTAGATTAATTATTTTATAAATAAATATATAAATAGAAACTACTGTATTATAATGTATAAATATGTATTTATTTATTATTACTAGCTGCTTATTAGTCATACTTATTTAAATAAATAGGTTTTCATAATAATAATAATAATAATAATAATGGCCCACAATAAAATGCTGTATTAGATTTAGATTTTCTTTATTTAATTTGACCTGGATTCTAGACTTTTTGGGGCCATTTTGACACTTTTTTTCCCCATACAAACAGCAACAGATGGGGGAACATATCTGTGATTTGAACAGATTAGTGTGCTGGCAGATGAGATAAAGATGAGGTCCTGTCATATATGTAGCCTGCACTGGAAAAGCTCAATTACCAATCAATGATGGTCATTTTCTCTACAACCTTTGATCTCAATCAATGTTCGTTGCAGCTCTAATACAAACTTGAAGGTTAAGCTTGACTGAGGACAGTGGAGGAGAGTGTATAATGTGTATTTTGTCAAGAAGACTCCAAGAAGAGTCCATGAGTGAAGGAATAACCTTGTGTGAAGTGTTGACAGAGCTGAGATAGATTAAGAAGCGCAGGAAAGTGTCTTATTCAGCACAGCACACTCTTCAAAGCTGAACAGCAAACCGAATTAACAAGTCATATGAAGACGGCATTCCAGTCACATGACATTAACTTGAAATGCAAAACAGGGCTGAAACTCTGGACCAGAGACATTTAAAAGCATCTAATCTGGTCCAAACTGACTCCAGAATGAGTTTTCTGCCATACAGAATTATGGGAAGTGTAGTTTTGCTGCACAAGCCTGTCATAAACCGGCTAATTGAGCAAAATATTAAGCAGTTTTATTTCCCGTCAAGTCTTGAGTGAACAGATCCGTGGAATTCATGCCGTGGCAACATCAGTCGGTAACTGTGGAAATGTCTCTGACAGGCTGAGTTGTAATAAGGTGCATTCAATTAACAGCGTGTGTCAGGGCAAATTAAAGGCGTCATTAGTCAACTAATGCGAGAGAGGGAAGGACAGGTTTTCACCTCCCCTCATCTGTTTACAGCACGGCTGAGAATTTGTTAAAGGGTGGGCAGAATAAAGGCTGACAGAGGATGAAGGGAATGGAATGGAGTCCGGGGTAATATTTGATTTTAAAATCAAAAGAAATAAAAGAAATAATAATAATAGTTGTAATAATAAAAAATATATAAATTATATATATACGCTGTATATATATATATACACTGTATATATATATATATAATTATGTATTATTATAAAAACATACATATATAAATAAAAAATTAAATAATACATTTAAAAATATATAATATTGGAATGGAGTCCGGGGTTATATTATATTTGATTTTAAAATCAAAAGAAATAATCAAAAGAAATAATAACAGTAGTAATAATAATAATAAATATATAAATTATATATACTGTATATATATATATAAATCAACAATAA
>NW_015505446.1:372096-380539 GCF_001515645.1 Sinocyclocheilus grahami | reverse complement strand
TAATATATATATATATATATATATATATATACATATAAATATTTGTTTATTTATTATTATAAATATATACATATATAAATAAAAAATAAAATAATACATTTAAAAAGATATAATATTTACTATAACCTTACGTTCATTTTTCTCTAACATACACGCTATGAATAATGTGGCCTTCTTTTCTGCTATTTCTCCTTATACATGATCCAGATAAATTCTTGCTGAATATTACAGAACATGGCACACCCATTTGTGTAACCTGCTTCATCAGTTTATGTTTATGCAGGAGAAGAACGAGGCTATAAAGGCCATTTCCCATGAAGGTTACCGCAGCATATGTGGAAGTGGTGACCTTGTTCTTTTTGTAATAAAGACATAAAACCTCCTTGATGGATTAATCAAGCAAAAGCACAAACACATACGGAAACATTAATCACAAATTATATGACTATTCTTTATTTATTATCATACTTATATTTATTATTATTTTGGAGTAGGCCTAGTTTTTATATTTATTTTTTAGTTAATGTAACTGATGAAATGATAAAAGCTTTAGTTACCAATAACAACACTGATTATTAATGATGTCATTAATTAATTACATGCATGTATGTATAAACTGTCCCACCAGCCAGCTATTATCAGTGTTTTTATTAACTAAAACTACTAAAAATCATTTTTGTTAATTGAAATAAAGCTGAAATAAAATTAAACAACAATAATTACTGTATGGGTGTGTGTGTGTGTGTGTATATATATATATATATATATTTTTTTTTTACATTTTTATTTATATAGCACTTTTCTGGGCACTCAAAACGCTTTACATAGAAGGGGGGAATCTCCTCAACCACCACCAGTGTGCAGCATCCACTGGGATGATGCGACAGCAGCCATAGTGCACCAGAACGCCCACCACACACCAGCTTATTGGTGGAGAGGAGACAGGGTGATGAAGCCAACCAGCAGATATGGGGATGGTTAGGAGGCCATGAAGGTCAGAGGCCAATGGTGATTTGGGCCAGGCTGCCGGGGTTACACCCCTACTCTTTTTCAAAGGACATCCTGTGATATTTAATGACCACAGAGAGTCAGGACCTCGGTTTAACATCTCATCCGAAGGACGGTGCTTTTTGTCAGTATAGTGTCCCCGTCACTACACTGGGGCGTTAGGACCCACACAGACCACAGGGTGAGCACCCCCTGCTGGCCTCACTAACACCTCTTCCAGCAGCAACCTAGTTTTCCCAGAAAGTCTCCCATCCAGGTACTGACCAGGCTCAACCCTGTTTAGCTTCAGTGGGCAACCAGTCTTGGGCTACAGGGTGATATGGCTGCTATTGATTACATTAATAGCAGCCATATCATTAATTAATTACATGATGTTTCGATTAATTAATATAATTAATCGCACAATAAATCTGACTGTGAAAATACCCACAAAAGATTATTTAAAGCTATTTTGTGTTTAATGAGAAAGTATCAAGTAGACATTGCAAATTGTAGCTTTAGAAAGAAATATTGTACTTGATTCAACATAAAATTTATTACACAAACATTTAGGCTGCAACGGCCTAACAAACTATGGAACATAAAAGAATTTGAGAAACATATCAGTAACCTCTATTTTTTGTTCAAACAATGAAAGTCATTGGTAAGCAAAACAGCTTTGTGCCAAGTCTTCAAAGTACCTTCTTTTATGTTCCACAAAAGAAAGGTTTGAAACGACATGTGGGTGAGTAAATGATGACAAAATAAAAAATTTTTGGGGTGAACTATCCCTTTAATGTTTTTATTTTTGTTATTATTATAATTTTTTTTTTTATGAAGTGATACTCTAAATAACAAACTAAATCTTCCAGAAGGTGGCAGTAAATGTCTTAATGAGTTGATTCGTTCAAACGGCTGATTCATTCAGGAATTAAGTAAACTGCTCTCTTAAAGGGTTAGTTCACCCAAAAATTTAAATTAGTCCAATCAGTCCATCAGTCCAAAAGAAGTTAAATAAAAAGCACCCATCCATAAAAAAAAGTGTTTCACATGGCTCCTGGGGGTGAACAAAGGCCTCCTGTAGCGAATCAATGCGTTTTTGTAAGAAAATTATCCATATTCAAAACGTAATAATCACTTTAATGTAGCTTGCGCCAACAGTTGTACATGGAAGCAGCTCCGGGCGGATGACATATGAGTTCAGCGTTGCGCAACAGTCCAGTTCTTCTCTGACGTTGTCTGTTGTTCAGGAGTGGCTTAACAAGAGGAATACGACAACTGTAGCCAAATTCCTTGACACGTCTGTGTGTGGTGGCTCTTGATGCCTTGACCCCAGCCTCAGTCCATTCCTTGTGAAGTTCACTCAAATTCTTGAATCGATTTTGCTTGACAATCCTCATAAGGCTGCGGTTCTCTCGGTTGGTTGTGCATCTTTTTCTTCCACACTTTTTCCTTCCACTCAACTTTCTGTTAACATGCTTGGATACAGCACTCTGTGAACAGCCCGCTTCTTTGGCAATGAATGTTTGTGGCTTACCCTCCTTGTGAAGGGTGTCAATGATTGTCTTCTGGACAACTGTCTGATCAGCAGTCTTCCCCATGATTGTGTAGCCTAGTGAACCAAACTGAGAGGCCATTTTGAAGGCTCAGGAAACCTTTGCAGGTGTTTTGAGTTGATTAGCTGATTGGCATGTCACCATATTCTCATTTGTTGAGATAGTGAATTGGTGGGTTTTTGTTAAATGTGAGCCAAAATCATCACAATTAAAAGAACCAAAGACTTAAACTACTTCAGTCTGTGTGCATTGAATTTATTTAATACACGAGTTTCACAATTTGAGTTGAATTACTGAAATAAATGAACTTTTCCACGACATTCTAATTTATTGAGATGCACCTGTACTGTATTGTATATACAGTACCAGTCAAAAGTTTGAACACACAAATGGCAAGTGTGTCCAAACTTTTGACTATACTGTACTATAATATAGCCTACACAAAGAAAATTGGCAGATATATAGATATGTCTTTTTTTACTCCCTAATATCGGTATTGGCATCGGCCCCCAAAAAACCCATATCGGTCAGGGATCTAATCAAACTTTTGACTATACTGTACTATAATATAGCCTACACAAAGAAAATTGGCAGATATATAGATATGTCTTTTTTTACTCCCTAATATCGGTATTGGCATCGGCCCCCAAAAAACCCATATCGGTCAGGGATCTAATTATATATATATATATATATATATATACACACACACACACAAACAAAATTGTTTCTATGTTATATATTGTTTCTATGATTATATTTGTGTGTGTTCTTTTATTTTATTAATTATTTATATTGTAAGTTTTTATTTCAATTGATTTTTATTGTTATTTCAATTGATTTAGTTAATAATACACTTGACACTAACACATTTTATAAAATATTTATAAAATGTTATTTGATAATATATCATATTACAATATATATATATACATCATATAATATAGTTTTAATCTAATATTTTTATTTCAGATTTATTTTAATTAACAACAATTATTTTATTTATTATTTTAAAATATTTAGTTAATGAAAACAGTAAAATATATAATATAATTTATAACATTTATAAAATGTTATTTTGTCAGATTTATTTCAATTAATGGAAAATATTTTAATTTATTACATATTTATAAATATATTATAAATCATATAAGTATAAATTATATAAAATTTATAATTATATAAAAAAATTATAAAATAATAATATAATAAACACACACACATACATACAAACATACACACACACACGACCATGCAAAATAGTAAAAAATAAATAAATAAATAAATAAAAGATTATATCATACCAGCAGCTACTGTTATCAGTTATAAGGAGCAGCCATAAATCCTCAATCATTGAAACCCTAGTAATAAGCTCTAATGTCACACCATAGCCTAAGGAGAACTCTGACCTTTGCTAAGCAACAACCTTTAGTGGGGAATATATAAAACCCGCATTTTTACAGCAAGTGCCATATTGGTGTTTTCTGCAAGAGCAACTAAAAGACTCAAAGCTGTAATTTAGTCTCAGTATGGGGTTAATCACAGCATAGTGTATGATTGAGTTCAGCGGACTGTTTCACTGTTGCTCCCTCCCTCTTTTTGCATCTCTCCCTCTCACCCCCATCACTCTCACTTCTCACAGTGTGCATGAAAATGAAATGCTGCCTCATAAACTGCGAGTTAGTGACAAATGGTATTCATATTCATAAATACAGCCAGAGATACAGGCTGCAGATGGTAATGTGGCCACTAAACATCTGTGAGGCTCAGCAACAGCAAAAGCGTCCAGATCAGACCAGAGACCCGGAGAGAGGGATAAACAAAGGGATGCAATCTGATTACATCCATGGCAAAAGCCCAAGTAAACTTCACGACAGGGTTTGCTCTGAACGCTGCTGTTGACTGTATGTGCGGTCGCAAATAACAGAATGCCAGTTAGATTTGTCCAGGCTCTTGAAGAAAGATAAAACCACTGACCTTCAGGGACATTGATCAGAGGGATCTTCATTAGGGCTGGGAGTTTATTAGTAAGACATGAGCATCCTGGATGTGGAACTGAACCAGTAGACCAAGGCACTAGCTAGAAATGAAAAGGTTACTGGTTCAGTTCCCAGGGAATGAATAATTGTACATGCCTAATTTTATATCAAAATTTAACAGAAAAATACTAAACAAAAAAATTAAGTCAATGGTTTTAAATGCTGTTAATTTAGACATCACAGTACTCAGGGTACAGTATGAAAAATTGGTAACGTAAATTTTTTTTTATACATTTTTAAAAATGAAACCGAAACGTTTTAAAAATTTTTACGTAAACATTTAACAGTGTTATTAATTCATTAGTAATTTTTAAAATATCCAAAAGTTATGGCTGATAAGCAATCACATTTCCAATATTATACGTAAAACTCGAAGAAAAAAAATCTGAATACATAAATGAAACCTAAAATAAATACATTTAAAGAAAAATTTAAAATAATGCAAAAAGTAATTAAAGTAAACTTAGGCAATCACAGTATTATACTGTACAATACTAAAGTTCATGCATATTCATTTTGAGCTTTACTAAGGATGATATTTAAAACTGTTAAATTATTCATTTTAAAGGTATCTGAAATATTTCTGATAAACAAGTAATAATGAAATTCTATACTATATATTTTTATTTAAAACAAACAATGAAACATTTTAAATAACACTAAAAAATTTAACATTTTAAATTAATTTTAAATGCTACAAGTGAATTTAGGCATCAAGACAAAATGTACAGGATGAAAAATGGATATACATTTTGAGATTTGCTATTTAAATGTTATTAAATTGTTAGTGATGACCAATATTAAAACTCTATACTATAAATATATAATTTAATTCTAAATTGAATGTAAAAAAATAAAAATAGATTTTAATGAACAAAAATTAAAAATTGTAATTTATAATTATCTAATAAAAATACTAAAAAGTAAAATCAACTGTGTAAAATGCTACAAGTAAATCTAGACATCACAGTACAGTATGAAAAACTGATATTAGTTTTTTTATTACAAAGATACATTTTATATTAAACTAAATGTATATTCTTTATAACTAAAAATATATACAATTTAAAAACTGCACTATAATGTGACTAATCAAAGTTATCATATAAAGAGAAAATGGTCTGGAGAGGTTATAGTTGAGGTATCACCTAGCATCACACTAAAAATAAAAATACAAGGGTCTAAAAATACATGTCTTATTTCTCATATGCTTAGTGCATTTTGACATGCAGCCTTGTGTGAATTGGGCCCAACAAATGAGCTGCCACAAAGAAGCATCAAGAGATGTGTTCTTTCCAGAGCGCATTTCACCCTGAAGCTCACAGGCCTTTGCTCATCTCGTTACCGCCCCGAAATGACAGGCAGTACTGTACCAGCACGTCCTAGAACTCTGAAAGCCGCTCAGTTCGGTCACAGCAACGCCGAGCTAAAAGCTCAAACCAGAGTCTCCCGCAAGAACAGACTGAGTCGCTCTGAAATCCGAGATGACAGCAAACAACATTAGTGCAAGCCGGACTGAGAGATGCAGCATGACAAGCTTGTGTGGAGGCACAGTGAGTGAGACAGGCGCGCCGTCTCTGAGAAGCTGCCGTCAGGCTCGCTCCGTCACTCTAGAACTTTCCGTGGTGGGCACACAGCGCAATAGAGCCTCTGAAGTTTGTGCCGGGCCTCCCACTGGGTTCTAAGGCATTCAGCGCTGATCTTGTGCCGGTCTGACAACAGTGCGACTGTCGCCGGAGCCCCACCCGGAGCGAGGTGACCTATTTCTCAGATGTCACCGGGAGGAGAGAGTATATAAGTGGTGTGACATGCTATCAAAAGCCCAATCTGATCCAAGTGGAGCCGTAGATGTTACTACGGAGATCCGAATCTGCTCTGTCAACACGTGATGCTGTAATATAAAGCAATAGAGGTCAAGCCGGAGTCTGCGGAAACTGATTACATGATCTCATGCTGTTCAGCTGCAGAAGATGCAAAACCATGTCTAATATCGGCCAATAACTGATATGATACCGATATATTGTGTATTCCTACTTAAAATGTCAGCCAAGATGACTCGGTTTTTACAGCTTGGTTTCTTTAAATATTCTAGGTAGTAGCTTTGCGATGAGAAAGTTACAGGTTTACAAAGAGAAAATCCTCTTTTGTATGATAAAGTACATCCCCTGACCCCTTTAACCTTCCTGCAATGAACCTCAGAGTGGTGGAGGTTAAAATTAGAAGCGAGGGAAAAAGGCAAGGCAGAAAAATCACAAGTGATTGACTGTAGGAATATTACCTCCCCTATTTCTTCCCTGGCTGGAATCGGCGCAGTTCAAAGGGGGCCGTAATTGAAATTGACAAACTGCAGCATTAGCCTGATCACAACAACCAACCTTACAGCAGCAAAATAAAAGGTGACTGAGAGGAGGAAGAGAACGGGAGAAATAGAGAGAGGAAGAAGGGCTGAAGTGTTCTCTATGCTTCGCAAGCACCAAGACAGATTAATCTTATTCATGCATAATGCATGCCAGCGCTGTGTGTGATCGCACTGACGGCTGGTTATTAACTGTGTCACAGTGCAAAAACACACCCGAATCAACAGACCTCACATGCATATACAATCCACAGCTAAACTCCTGCAAAACACTGATCAGGCAAAGGCAGGCAAAAACAGTAATCCTCAAAAGCTGATATATTGTAGCTCAAGGCGTACACTAACTGGAGTTAAAAACTGCAGTATTGTATACTTGAAAATGCAGATCTGATGATATCCGTTCCATTTGATCTAAACACATTTTCTGGATTATGAGTTTCACAACATTCATCAGATGCTGAGACTGTGTCACCAAGTTCATTAAAAACCAGAGAGCCTGCGGAGCTCCGCTCTGTCATGGCTCTTCTAGGATTTTAGGTCTCCCGAGGGCCTGCAACATCTGGTCCTCAGGACAGACTGTTAACTCGTCTGTCAGCGTGCCATCACTGCTCTTTTAATTGCCAGTGCTGTGTTGCATGCTAATACATTGGGCACGCTAATTTTCTAATATGAAAGAAATTCGCAATAGTTATGGACAGCGACTACAAGTGTCACAAAATCCACAAAATTATCAATACTAACTTCAATATCATGGCAAAAACTAACATGCTATCGAACATACTCTTTTATTTCAAAAGTGAAATATTAATACAAATATTATTAGTTGAATTAAAACAATGACGTAGTGTTACGACCTGCGTTTCTTGTATTTGCCATGTTGTGTGTGTACGTGTTTTTTCTCCTCCCTCTTTCATTCTGTCTGCTTTCTGGTAGGATGTCCGCTAATGGGGTGTACGATCGCTATTGATGGTTGAGACGAGGCATGGCCTTTATAAGGACGCCGTCGGCATTCAACGGGGAGCTCATTGTTGGTTTGGACGCGATTGGGTTGAGAGCTCCTGGATCCCTCCTCCGGCCGATGATCAAATGTGTATTCTCAAGTGGAGTGTGAAATATGTTGATCACGTTTATTCGTTGTCAACTTTGTGTGTTAAGATCGTAGAGCAAAAGGGGTGTCCTGCCATTTTGTTTTACTTATCTTGTTTGGGCTCTGTTTTGTGCTAGGTAGTTAGGGAAGTAATTTGTATTTTTATTTCCTTATTTGATTAGGTTATTTATCCTCTTCTTTTTCCCTCCCTAGATTTGTTTTGTTTGTTATTTTGGCCTTTGGGACATCCTGGAGAGATGCTCTTTATTTCACTTGTTTTAAAATAAATCTAATCCTTTAAACTAACTAACAGTGAATATGTTTGATTATCGACCGGAGTGATTCGTACTTGGGATTCCATTACCACAACCCAGATTTATTATGCCCTGTTAAGAGCTATATTCTTACTACCCCTAGA
>NW_015505446.1:361462-370077 GCF_001515645.1 Sinocyclocheilus grahami | reverse complement strand
CTATTGGTGGTTGAGACGAGGCGTGGCCTTTATAAGGATGCCGTCGGCATTCAACGGGGAGCTCATTGTTGGTTCGGACGCGATTGGGTTGAGAGCTCCTGGATCCCTCCTCCGGCCGATGATCAAATGTGTATTCTCAAGTGGAGTGTGAAATATGTTGATCACGTTTATTCGTTGTCAACTTTGTGTGTTAAGATCGTAGAGCAAAAGGGGTGTCCTGCCATTTTGTTTTACTTATCTTGTTTGGGCTCTGTTTTGTGCTAGGTAGTTAGGGAAGTAATTTGTATTTTTATTTCCTTATTTGATTAGGTTATTTATCCTCTTCTTTTTCCCTCCCTAGATTTGTTTTGTTTGTTATTTTGTCCTTTGGGCCATCCTGGAGAGATGCTCTTTATTTCACTTGTTTTAAAATAAATCTAATCCTTTAAACTGACTAACAGTGAATATGTTTGATTATCGACTGGAGTGATTCGCACTTGGGATTCCATTACCACAACCCAGATTTATTATGCCCTGTTAAGAGCTATATTTTTACTACCCCTAGACGTGGGGCGTAATACGTAGTGTTCAAAGGATTCTCAATAAATTAAAACCAATGAATTATTCAAGTAAACTATGGATGCACCGATAATATATAAAATATGAAGCCATTCATTTATATATTAGCCAATATTAGACAATCTACACTTTGAGACTGATAACTTTTAATTAAGAGTTGTTATAATTAACTAAAAATAAAACAATTAAAACATAAAAACATATCATAAAACACAACAAAATGACTAAAATGTAACCTACAATTAAGATTAAAAATTTAAAAAGCTAATAAAAAATATTAAATAATGCACTATAATAGTATATGTGACCTCGGACCACAAAACCAGTCATAAGGACTGGAAATTTAGATTTATAAGCTTTCCATTGATGTATGATTTGTTAGGATAGGACAATATTTGTCCGAGATACAACTATTTGAAAATCTGGAATCTGAGGGTGCAAATAAATCAAAATATTGAGAAATTCACCTTTAAAGTTGTCCAAATGAAGATCTTGGCAATGCATAGTACTAATCAAAAAGTAAGTTTTAATATATTTACAGTAGGAAATTTACAAAATATCTTCATGGAACATGATCTTTACTTAATATCTTAATGATTTTTGGCATAAAAGAAAAATCTATAATTTTGACCCATACAATGTATTTTTGGCTATTGCTACAAATATACCCAAGCGACTTATGACTGGATTTGTGCTCCAGGGTCACATATTACTTAAATTAAAATTTTTACTAAAATAATTTAAATAAAACAACAAAAATCTTTACTATCCCACATTAGTACTGATAGCTAACTTCCATTTTAAAAGTTAAGTCGAAAATACATCTTTCTTATCAGACCGATATCGATAAAATTAAAAAATCATTTACCAGTCGATACCGATGTGACCACCAACATATTGTGCATCCCTAAAGAAAAAGGCACCAAAATACAAATACTAAATTAAGAGCAGAAAGTAGCTCTTTTTCTTGCCAGTACCATTGTTTGATTAATTTTTTCCAAAAATAAATTGACAGTGGTGCTGTCTAATGCATAGATCATATTTTTTTTCCCCATTTATACAAATTTACTTAACGGCGTAGTGACACTCTATACTAACGTTACTGCAGAAAGATATTGCTTTTATATTTTATGTGTATGGACTTAACACTACTTCAGTCACCCAATAGAAAATCTATGGAGGGAGCTGAAACTCCATGTTGCCCAGCGACAGCCCCAAAACCTGAAAGATCTGGAGAACACCTGTATGGAGGAGTGGGCCAAAATCCCTGCTGCAGTGTGTGCAAACCTGGTCAAGAACTACAGGAAGCGTCTGACCTCTGTAATTGTAAACAAAGGTTTCTGTACCAAATATTAAGTTCTATTTTTCTATTGTATCAAATACTTATTTCATGCAATAAAATGGAAATTAATTATTAAAAAATCATACAATGTTATTTTCTGGATTTTTTTTTTTGATTCGGTCTCTCACAGTTGAGGTGTACCTACGATGAAAATTACAGATCTCTCCATTCTTTGTAAGTGGGAAAACTTGAAAAATCGGCAGTGTATCAAATACTTATTTTCCCCACTGTAGGTTTTCAGATGTGGAGCCTCGCTGAATGGTGGCTATATTTGTCTTTTCACCTGGGGAGAGCGGATGTTCTTTACCTATCCATTTGTGATGTGAGTGCCTAGATGAAAGGTGCCCTTTATGCCTTGGGCCAGTTTCCTCTTTAGAAAACTTAAACAAAACCAGTGAAAAAGGGGTGATGGCAACTAACGCATGACCCTTTAAAACATCCCAAAGCAATCTGTGAGAAACCAAAGTAGGTGAATGCAGGCAGCATCTCAGGTCGGAGGGCACATGGGAAATGCAGGGAACATGTAGTGGACCTGTCAACTAACCCAAAAGACCTTTGAGAAACCGACAACCTGAGTGTCCCAAACAGCGTGCTTGATGTGTACCAGAGGTCTTCCAGTGCCTGTTTATTTGGTTGATTTGGACTCTCGATGAACACAAAAGAAGGACCACAAGGGTTAAGCGCCAACATTTGGGACAGGACCACCGAATAAATGCTCCAGACTTCTGGGAATTCAGAGAACTGAGAGGCTCCGAACTAAGTTATTAAGAGGGATGTAATGAGAATTTTCTATTTTAATGGCTATTATTTTTCAGCCTAAGAAAAGGAAACTCTCAAAAGTCTTCCTGAATTAAGTTGCCATAGCTACAAGACTTGAAGTTTTAGGGGCTGGTGGGAAAAAAAGCCCTGAGAGCTAGTGACAGGAACTCTCGACTTGTCGATATGTTATTCAAATGAACAACTAATCCCACATTTACACAATGAAGTAATGGTAGAATCCGTTTCCAAGGGGAAATTAGAGACCCAGAAGATTCACCTCAGGTCAAGTAGATTAAACTATGACAGATCTGGCCGAACCCACAGAGATGATTGGAAATAAGAGCATTGTCTCTGAGGGGAATAGGGCTTTTCATACAGTCGGTGATGAATTAAAGGGCTGTGAGTGGAGCCTGGCTGATAAGGGAACAGTGGTGTCAAAACCATCCTTCATTGTTCTTGGTGACCTGCTTTTCCTCACAAGGTGTCAAGTCAAAGATTTGACTCAATCGTTCTCGCTCCTTCAACCCAAACCTGCTTGACAAAGGGGCAACTTTAGGGGAAAGGACAACGACAATCCTTATTTCACTTCACATAACCTATTTGACTTGCATGGTTCAGACCAGCAACCTACTGGCTACTAGTCCTGAAGCTTAAAGTGAGTTTATGCTTTAAAAATGAACATTTTGTCATCATTTACTCGCACTCATGTCATTCCAAACCTGTTTGACTATTTTCGTTTGCGAAATACAAAAGAACATATTTTGATAAATAAAAAGTAAATTTTTGTCCAAACAATGAAAGTCAATGGGGTCCAAAACAACACTGTTTGGACTCCAATGACTTTCATTGTATGGACAAAAATTGACTTTCTTATTCCTGATATTATATTTTCATTTGTTTAAAATCATACAGGCTTGGAATGTCATGAAGGAAAATATATGTTGCCAACTGTAAGTTTTGGTTTTCTCTTTAAATTACTAAAATCGTGGCCTCGTCTGGCTTGTCTGTGGAGACCTGCAGAGAGCGAATGCTGTCTCATTACCATCAGGGTCATTAGCTTCGGTCTGATCTCTCCGCAACATGCCAGCACAGCAACCCTCGAGAGACCATGTGAAAACACGCTCTCCAAAAGTGACACTTGTTCTGCCATTAAGTCATGAAGAACTCAAGAGCGCAAAGACAATTCCTCTGGGACAAACGGTACGCTTTTCCTCTGTCCTTCTCACTTCTCCCCTTGTGTGTCTTCATAACCCGTTTGTTCACCCGCTAATGACATTAGCTGCCGTGGTGCCATTTCGGGCTCAGACACATGATCCCTTGGTGGATTTCCATGGAAAACAATAGGGAGATATGTGGTGCTAAGGGATGCGAGCAGGCCTGTGGATGCACGCCATCCTACTCTCAATGATTTTAATTAATTTCCCATGATCAAAAGTGAAACATCGGTGGGGTAATGATTTCCTTGTGGTTTCCATGACAATGTAAGACGACTGTGTTCTCCCCCTCCACATCCGAGGATTTATTTGAAGAATTTGCAACCCGGAATTATTAATATTCAAATATGCCCAAAAATAGACTGGCAGTCTGGCACAGAATTAGACATTTGATATTCAAGCGTCGGGATTCTGCAAGAGCTCTCCAACCAATCCATTCAATGGAGACACGGAAGCACTTTCCACTTTAGATTTCCGCATGCACACGGGTCACTGGCATACTTGAATGTCCACGATAAAAATATAATGACATATTTGTTTATATATTTAAATACATTTTTCAAGGTAAAAAAGTATCTATCTATCTATCTATTAAATGAAACAAAATGCAGGGCTCCAGACTGCGACAAAAATGTTTGAAAAAAATGAAATGAAAAAAAAATTAATTCTGCCGGTGCAACTAATTTTTGTGAGCGGTCGCACTGGCACGACCACCGCGTTGTCCAACTCATAAGTGCTGCCATTTCTGTTGCATTTGAGAAACATCAAACGCCAAACGAAACAAAAGCTAAACTAAACCGCGCTACGTTTCAGCTGCGCAGCGCGGACCGTTTATCAGCTCGGACCGCGATGCAAACAAACTTGCCCAAGCTCAGAACAGCTTACTCGGGAGCCAAAGTTGATTTCGCGACACTGTTACTGCACAGATGCAACAGTGCTGCGAGATCCAGTGAGAACCGTTTGAATTCGCTGCACAATGATAAGGCTGCTGCGAGATCTAGTAAGAACCATTCAAATTATGCACAGAATTCTCTGTTATAAACAGCGCTGACATACGTCAGGAAACTAGAAGGGGTAACGCTAACTGTAACCATGGTGTTGTGGTAGAAATAGTCGAATGCATTACATCATTCATTTCAGGGTTTGTACAACCTTTTGAGAGAGAAATTCAAGCAATTTTCAAAGGCTATCACGCATTTCACATAACCATTTCCAGCACTTTAAAGCTCTAAAATGATTCTGTTGCATTTGAGAAACATCAAACGCCAAACGAAACAAAAGCTAAACTAAACCGCGCTACGTTTCAGCTGCGCAGCGCGGACCGTTTATCAGCTCGGACCGCGATGCAAACAAACTTGCCCAAGCTCAGAACAGCTTACTCGGGAGCCAAAGTTGATTTCGCGACACTGTTACTGCACAGATGCAACAGTGCTGCGAGATCCAGTGAGAACCGTTTGAATTCGCTGCACAATGATAAGGCTGCTGCGAGATCTAGTAAGAACCATTCAAATTATGCACAGAATTCTCTGTTATAAACAGCGCTGACATACGTCAGGAAACTAGAAGGGGTAACGCTAACTGTAACCATGGTGTTGTGGTAGAAATAGTCGAATGCATTACATCATTCATTTCAGGGTTTGTACAACCTTTTGAGAGAGAAATTCAAGCAATTTTCAAAGGCTATCACGCATTTCACATAACCATTTCCAGCACTTTAAAGCTCTAAAATGATCCAGTTTGAATGTTATTTTTAATGGGATGACCAAAATATACTTTGTGGTAAACAAACACTTATGTAAAATTTAAAAAATACATCAAATCACAATTATAACCAGTAGACAGCAGCAGAGAAGCACTTATTGGCTTATTAGTCATTCATTTCTACTTTTTCTCTATATTTTGAAATTATAAAATCACTCTTATAAAATATCAAATGATCAAAAAATCTGATTGTCAGAATTTTACACTTTTTTGTTTGTGAAGTAAGAAAAGTCACAAAGTGCCTTGAAAAGCAAACTTTTCTTCAACTTGCTACTAAATCACACAATCATTTAAGTTGGTCAGTTCCATATACTAGAAGAATAATGGTACATTTAATAAGAGTGGAATATACACATGTTCTGTATAAACAATAAAACAAAAGAAAAACAAGAAATGAACATTAACTATTATTAGTAACTGCACTTGCAAAACAATAGTACTTTTATGATTAAATTATCTATATTTTAATACTCCCACACACCACCCCCAGCGCTACCAAATCTGCTCCTGGCGCCACCATCTGTAGAACTTAGTGGCACTGGTGCCACTGCTCTCAAATGTTAGTCTGGAGCCCAGAAAATGTAATATATACATACAATAACTTGAATAGTCTATAATGAGTTGAGTGTCTAAATATTTAATTATATAAGTAAATATATATGGGAGTTTGGAGTGTCCATGATAAATTAATCATAAATTAATTAATTTTAATTACAAAACATGTAATTTATACAATTTATATTTATAAAATGAATTGAATAATCATATAATGAGTCTATAATGAGTCTATATCACCCAATAAATTTTTTAAACAATTTTTACCTTGAACATTTTTTTAAATAGATATCTGAAATACGTATTGATTTTTTTTCCAAATTAAATATATCTAAAGTAATTAATACAATTACTTATTATAGTTACTTTAATAAAAATGCAATTCATAGCTACATAAAATGACTTGAATAATCTATGAATAGTCTATGATTTGGGAGTGTCTTAGTCTATAATGAGTTGATGATATAATAAAATATATTATTCAAGTAAAATTTATACAAATTAATTTTAATTAAATGCAATTTATACATAAATTTTTTTATAATAACTATTTATAAATGAGTTGAGAGAGTGTGTGTGTGAATGTATATATATATATATATATATAAATAACCTTTTCATTACATTATTTTAATAAAAACAATTACATTTACTAATTATTACAAATATTAAAATTATATACAATGTCTTGAACAAGAACGTATCTAATGCGAAAGTTTATAATTGATGTAATTTTAAATAAATTAAAAGATCTGGAAAAAAAAAACCAAAACAAAAAAAACCACAATTGTCACATTGACCTACAAGTGTGCTGCACAGATTCTCCTTGCCTAAAATAGACGCTCTTCCGTTACCCTCCAAACTCCACCTCCTCCTGTCTTCCTCGCCCTTATCGTTCACAGGAACATCTGGAGCTCTCCTACCTCCACTGTGGCACCAGATGCCGTAATAGTATTGCAACAACCACCTGAGAGCTCAATATCCATCGAGACGGGAGAGGAGAGGGCGCCGTACGTGAGAACATAATGTCTCGGCATTCATTTTCAATTAAAATTAATCCACATCTCAAAGTCCAGAGCGGGAGGGGGTCCATCTATGTTTTCTGGGGAAGGCTGCTTAGCCACTTTGGTGTTACGGCTGGCCGCTGTGGTGCAGCCAAATGAAGTCTGGTGATACTCCAAGGACCCTGCTGGAGACGGAACGGATGTCTCATGGTATTTCATTTAGAGCAAGCTATCCAAAATCCCTTGGAAAGCAAAGTGGTTTAGCATCCCACAGAGGTAGCCTCACCTGAGAGAATGGGGGAATATAAGTGTGAAGACATGCCAAGTTTGGAGGCTGCACGCTGGGCATGGCAGGTCTGCGTGAGCTGCCAGGACTGAACAGCTGGGTTCACTCCTGAGGGAGCTGCAATGGCACTGGCATCAAGCCAGTGGATAGGAGCTATCACCATATTCTAATTTGTTGAGATAGTGAATTGGTGGGTTTTTGTTAAATATGAGCCAAAATCATCACAATTAAAAGAACCAAAGACTTCTTCAGTATGTGTGCATTGAATTTATTTAATACACGAGTTTCACAATTTGAGTTGAATTACTGAAATAAATGAAACTTTCCACGACATTCTAATTTATTGAGATGCACCTGTGTATATATATATATATAAATGAAAATAAGTTTTATTTAAAAACTCCCATCAATAAATGTTTCATATCTTTGGCCTTCCCCCAAATAAAAAAAAAAGTCAAAAATGGACTTCTGGTCTTCCAATTCTGTGGCCTTTACCACGTTTTCGGTCTGTGGTGAATTCTTTGACCATTTCTGGATAGATGCTACAAAATAATTCATACTTATTAAGACAATGAAACTGATAGCAAACCAGTCTTCATGGTCATGATCCAAAAAAGGCTTCTCCCCAACTTGCCAAAATTCCTCAGCTCCAGCATGTATAAACGGACACATGGCGGTATCCTCGGATGGGCATGTGACCAGCCTAATAGCGAGGAGTGGACAGCTGTCAGTGAGTGTTATTGTCAACAGACCGCGGGCCATTCAGCTGCTCATGATTGGGTCAGGGGCGATGGGCCAGAGTGGGAGAATCCTCAGACCTCACAGCTATATTGCTAATCATCCGCTAAGTGTGGGATCTTTGCGCTGTATTGCATAATACATAAAAAAACCATTAGGCAGCTTCATTACAGATGAACAGATTAATCCGGCTAGGGTTAACGAAGAGAAGAGCTTTACTTAGGTTAATGCAACTGGGAAACAAGCCGTGTGCTAACTAATATGGGAGGACCAGGGATGACTGTAACATTGTCAGTTTAAACACTTTGAAATTTGGTAAAGGGATGGAATTCACCACCATTGTCATGGTGTTTATATGCTGTATATATATATATATATATATATATATATATATATAT
>NW_015505446.1:336169-361452 GCF_001515645.1 Sinocyclocheilus grahami | reverse complement strand
TATATATATATATATATTAGTGCTGTCAATCGATTAAAAATTAATCCCACCTAGCATTAAAGTTTTTAAATATACTTTTATATTGCAATAATTTCACATTCGATCTTCAAATTCATGTACAAACAACAAAGACAGTATCTTTTTTTATGACTGGCCAGTATCAATGATACCAATACTGATTTCTCTATAAAATTGCCCCCCCCCCATATTTAACCACTGACTATAGCCATTCATCATTACAGTATAATCGAGAGCTATCAATTTTAACATTTATTAGTCTAAAAAAACAAATCTTAAAACAATCTTCACATAAACCCATTATAATAAATGTCATATTTACCTGTGCCCTTCAGCAGAAATATACAGAAATTGAAGTTATCAAACACTAAATTCTAAATTAAATATAGATGAATCCTTAAAGCTATAAAAGTTATTTTTTACTCTTTTTTTTTTCTTTTCTGTCCTTTGATTAATAGACATCACAGCAGCTGGTTATTAGGTTATTTTGGCTGTTATTTCTTTAAGAGCTGCCGCTGCTGAACGTGACGTGGAACTCTTTTTACCTTTTCCGACCCACTTCAGGTCTTAAAGTCTGTATTAATGAGCTGACGAGTTAAATCGGGTGTGTTAGATGAGTGAGACAGTGCTGGGCTGCTCCAGGACAGTTTTGAAAACCATTTCAGAGACATGTTCTTAAATGTAACTCAAATATATTACATGCATGTACAGTTTTAAGGCAGCTTTAATCACCTTTTTGGTAACTTCATGACTTAACTGACCACGACATTGCATGCACGTAGTTTATTTCGTGCTTTGATATGAAACGATACAGACTACAGCGTGTGCCGGCGCCTTTGTGCATGCAATTGAAGAGAACGTGCTGCGAGCACGGTACAATTTCCGTGCTCGATTGACTCGCACGTAGTTTATTTCACCTGGTGCTGAAGGGAAGTGGAGCGCGCATCTGAAACTTCTCCCATTCTCATAAATGCACTTCTTGTCAAGAGAAACTGTGACAGAAGCAGCAGTTGTGAGTGGGGTGGCCAAACCTAGCCCCGCCCCTGTGTTGATTGCGTTAAATCTTTTTAACGCGTTAAACAAAAAAAAATTAATTGCCTGCGTTAACGTGCTAATTTTGATATGTCATATATATATATATATATATATATATATATATATATATATATACACACACAACAAAATCAAATCAAAATGTTTAACATGATTAATGCAAAAATTTATAATAAAATAAAAAATAAAATACAATATGCAAAATTTAAACTGACGACTGGAACGACTTACCCTGGTAGTGCGGCAGATTCTATTGTAACAACAGGTTGTGTCTTTGTGCTTTACATTACTTCTCACAGTTTAAAGAGAATTTGTAGATTTAATTCAAAGAACTTTTATGTTGTAGTAGATAAATTTAGAAAAAAAGATATCAAAGGTTTAGTATATATACAGTAGTATACGTTTAGTAAGTATGTATAATTTAATTTTTAGAATTGTTAAAATTGTTAGAAACCATTACTGGTGTCTCATACTTTTAAGAATATAAAAAATATAGAATGCTGATTGGTCAATAAAGCGACTGGGGTGTCCTAAAATACACAATATAGTTCCAGCAAGTTAAATGTAAAAAGTGGAGAAACTGCTTTCTACTGTATATATTTAGCTGCTGGCTTCAAAGTCTGCTGAATTAAATGCTACAATATTTTGGTAATACTTTGTAAAAGTTTATTACTGGAAACTATTAAAGTGGTCCTTTTATGTATATATATATATATTCAACTTCCTTTAATGCTTAATGTTGCTGTTTGTTCATGAAAAAGATCTTCAAAGTTACAAAGCACAAAGTCTACTCCAAAGGCAGTTATTCTCTATATCAGTAGATGCTGTTTCTGAACTCCCTCAAAAGCCTCAATTATAGTCCTGAGTTTTCTTCCAGGAACTCACACGTCACAATACCCCTCATTTAAATAATTCCCACCCAAGGCATACACAAAAAATAGGAGGGGGCAAGGCCTGGTTGAGTTGTACTAATAGTGTGTTGTTGTCATGTCCAAGAAACGCTGTTTGATATATCTAATATACTGATACACATGCAGCTGTTTACGTCTGCAGACAAAACCGAATGTGAATTTTGTGTGTTTTTGACAGCTGACACAAAAGAGCTGGCTTTCTGTGTGCACAGAAAAACAAATATCAGAAGTTTAAACTGACAAGGCTCCTTAAACGCATGCAAAGAAAAAAGTTTAAATGTTGACGAAAAGTCACTTAAAGACTTTCAAAGTCACTTGACTAAAATGCATATACTTCTTGTGGGATTTGAGCCTTCAACTTTTTGGTTACTACAACAGATCTAAGCACTAACCAACATCACCCACAGATAACAGCGTGAAGAGTGCCTGGGTGGGTTTGGCATCCTTTTAAACTCTCACTTTACAACCCACAAGTACCGGTATCCCACTTAGAGTGTGTGAAAGAGAGAGGAGCCATAATAAACAGCCATTAGGTACAGAGACAATGGTGATTAGCATTGTGTCCAACGAGGAGCGTGAGTGCTTCACCTTTGATTAGTGGCCGAGAGGGGCAGGTGTTCCTCCCGCTCGCCGACGTGCAACTCGGAGCCTTTTGATGGAGGAGAATGCCTCTTAAAGCTGTGGCAGCACAGATTAATATTAAAAGGAATTCATAATATGGCACGCAGAGGATTTTCATAAATATTCACAGGCCTGGACGGTAAGCTCCACTTGGTTGTGTCCATGAATATGGATGAAAGACTAGCAGGGTGAACAAATGTCTTAAAGTATACGAGAAAAGAAGCAACATCAAGAGAAATCACGAAATTGTTCGCTCTTACAGGCAAATGCTACTTAACATAAGACTCAACATGTATATATAAAGATAAGTTGTAAAAGTAACAATGGTATTAACAAAAAAGAACAGTGTGGCTTTTTTTTTTTTTATATATTCACTTAATATTTTGCATGAGCATAGCATAAAGCCTGTTTTGCTTTTAGCACCTAGCCTCAAATCCTGGTCTGAAAGTGCATTCAAAAAAGGTCAGGGGCATGACAGAAGCATGACCATAATGTGGTCTAAAAATACACTATGGGGACCAGTGCTTAGTTATCCTCAGCTCAACCTGCGCCAGCATCTCGCTGACATTAGGCTTTCTTGTGCAGGTTGCATCAGCAAGAGACTCGAACAGAGAGGAGCCATCATGAGACCCTGAAACCCGGAGAGCGACAAAACACCAAAAAACCTCTGGTCCTGTCTTATTTGAATTGTATACAGATTGTATCGGTATAAAGTTACACATCAATTCTAGGGCTGGGTAAAATACTATGATCCAATTAACTGCAATCTTCATTTGAACGATCACCGGTGCAGGCTTCCGAATCTAATCCAACAGCAACTGGACTTGAATTGAATATGAGAAACAAAATACTGCCAAGAATTGTGTCTTTCTCACAGGCTGCATGCAATAACATTGAACCTGAGCAGTGTAGTCCAATTCAAATGCCACTATGAACCGATTCTTTTTGAAGCATGAGTGAATCAAAAACATACAGCTCAACCAATGTCTGATTTTACAAATAAATGACTCTTTTGAGCTGGTCCACTTCATAAATCATAAAAACGCAGACTAAAAAAAAGTATCATTTGGGCACAGTTTAAGCTCTTTGGTTAATTCTTTAAAATGGATAGACTCAATCTGAATATAATGAGATAAAACGTGTACATAAAGTTCACGTCTTTATCACAAGTTGCACGCAAAAACAGAGAGAATGGGCAGTGTAGTCCAATTGATTCCTATGATCTTGCTATTTCTCAAGAGTGAGTCAATCAAAAACAAAGCTCAACCAGTGTAATCTGATTCACAAACAAATTACTTTTTTGTGCTGGCCCACTTAATGAATCATTAAAAAAAAAACTCACAAACTAAAAATGTATTGTTTGGGCTCCGTTATTAATTCTTAAAATTAAAACTTTCATAATGTACCAAGTTAGAAGGTTCCCTGTATAATTTATAATATATGAGATAATTTCTTTCATGTATAAAGCAAACTGAACATGTAACTGAAATAAACCCAAATGAAGCAAATTCAGAAACAATTCATACTGAGAGCTTGAGAATCGATTATAAATCAAATATAGACAAAACTAGTAGAGACTTATAATATTGGCCATTACATTGGTTATTTGCGGTAATTTTTAAATCACAAATAACTGATGGAATTTGCTGAAAAAAATCTAACAGTGAAGATGATGTGCTAGAATATATATCAATTCTCAAACATTTCAAAACAGCAAATTACATTTGTGACAATGTAACAGCAAAGAACAGAAAACAAGCAACAGTACAAAAACATCAATTATTAACTTTCAACAGTCTGCTATTTTGTGTGAAAAAAAGAGCTACGAAAGGGCCTGAAACAACCTGCACTAATACATTTGCCAAAAAACAAGCCCTCTTTTGTCAGTGTCTGTGACAAGGCACGCATTACCTTCAATTTCGAGCAAAGGGCAGTGCCCTGGAGCAGCTGTGCTGGCCAAACATCATTCCATACGACCATTAAGATCCGCTAGGCTCTCAAATCTCCCACAGTAAGAATGACATTGCTTTTCAATGAGACCTCTGCCAGATATAAAATTGTCACTTCAAATCAAAGAGGAAAAGGTATTTGGGTTGATTAATGAGAAAGATACAAGAAGGATGATGTACGCATTTTAAGGTCACATAACAAGTGTAAGCAAGCGGAATGAGATGCACTGTTAGTGACCGCTGAGAGCACTCATGTTTTATTCATGCTGGTGCCAAAGTCCAAAGCCTCCCATGATCATAGAAACATTTGATGTGCTCATTAGGTTTCAAAAAGGTCACTTCATTTTCCCCCTCGCTCTAACTGCATATGTATAATTTCCCTTCTGAAGGGAGTTGTAACCTTTTTAGAGGCAGCCGTCGAGTGCCAGCCCTGCTGCGTGTGCAGTCTGGGGCCACTGTGCTAGGATTGGTTTGCCCTGAAGCCTTAGAGGACACGAGCAACTTAAACTCTGACCAGGCTCTATGGACCTATCAGGAAACATTACACAGTCAGTTGACGTACATTGAGATGGAGCAGGAATCAGGATCACATGCTGAAACCAAGAAAGCTACGCATTAGCATTAGAAGGAGAATGAGGACTGATAAAACTTCAATTCATTTAAGTGAAATCCAGATTAACTACAGCCAAAAGATGCACTTGTTATAAATCAGTGTTTACTGTTCACATTTATTGTACTGGCAGCAACACCAAAACCAAAGACTCTAACAAAAAACAAACAAACAAAAATCTCTGAACTAAAAAAAAAAAAATTTTTATTCTCCCAATCAAGAAAATAATGGACAGAAACATCATAATGTCATCAGCAAAATGAATACAGGAATATACTGCTATTTTATCCGTTTCAAATCCATAGGACATTGAAAAATAAATAAATAAATAGTCAATTTACTCTTAAGTTGTTAAGAATTACAAAAGAACACCCTCACCATTTAATTTGAAAGTGAGTCTATTCTCTTATCATCTTTTTCTTTTCTTCATTATCTAATGCACATCAACTAGCCTAGTTGTTGTATTGTGATTTTTTTTAGAGCTGTGAAGTTCAGCATGTACAGGGCTGTAACATCCATCAACAAATAAAGTTTACAGGCATAAACAAACTGAAATATGCGCAAAAATTCTCTCAACAAAAAGCAGTTTCTTTCTAAACCACCAATACTAGACTCAAGCAATGAGTTTAAAGTTGCCCCCAAACAATACCCAAGTATTATAAATAAAAAAGAAGCAGCCATATATTGTATGCTCTGTATCATTACAAAAATAATGGCTGATGCATAATAACATAAAAATACTCATTGCAGAATGCAATATGATAAGAATTATAATGTTTTAGGGACAGTCACACAACTATGCAGTAAATCAGTAAATCTTTGGAAAATAATTAGAATGTAAAAATTAATTGGAACTGGAATGTATAAACGAATAGAGGAAAAACAAAACTACACAATTTATGTATGCAAGTTTTTCAGCTTACATGTGTATTTCAAAAACTATCTGTAAAAATGCATTTGAATTTGAAAAACAATTATATTCTCCCATCACCTGTTTAAAACTATCTCTCTCTCTCAAAAGAAAAACCTATACAAATAAATGAATCAAACATCTCTTTGAGAGAGATAAAACTGTGTAAGAATGGAAATTACATTTCGAAAAAAAAGCTCAGCTCAAGGTAATATGAATGTCAATTTAAGTTAAAGCTGATCTGGCAAAAATATTAATTAAAAAATAAAACATGCTGTGCTGCATGTTTCTCAAAGAGTCACTGCAAGCAAATGGGTCTAATTACAAACAGCTAAGGCTTTACACCACTGGGGATCTAAACTACAGTCCACATCTATTACAGGCATTTGTTGATATTGTGCGCATATGGTATTTCAAGATTTCCTACAAAAAGATCAGATCTAAAATGAAGATTTTGAAAAAATAAATACAGACCAAGCTGTTTGTCCTTTGCTACATCGCTTTTGACGTGAATTGTCTGTGATTAAGATTCAAGACAAACTGTACCATAAAAGCCTCTAGGAGAAGACCTTTGCTAAAATCAGCTAGTTAAGGATCTTTAGCTCTCATCGTTTTGTAAAGCAACTGTTTTTACAGTTACAGCTGCGACACAAAACTAATTCAACAAACATAAAAACAATCAATCCAGCAACATGGGTAATGTATCTAAAATTAGCAAGTGTGCTCTATATTTGGAAAGAGCCATCACAAGCGAGAGCTTTGAACTCACCCCCTGGCTTTGTCTTTTGCTCACAAATGCTCTAAAAACTGCATATCTCTAGGTTGTCAAACAAGTTGTGGCCAGTGACCATTCTGTGGTATTTACAGGACCAAAGCACGTGTCATTTTAATATTTACAGGGAATGTAGATCGCATGACTATTAGACAAGTTCATCATCCTCACTGTTGGTAGTTTCCTCTAACTCTGTATAAGAAAAGACCAAGTTTTAGTTAGTTACAGTTACATTAAAATCTGGGCCAAAACCATAGCAACAACATTTAGCAGCTTATGACTGATCCAAGCAACCCTTCAAGATCTTCAGATGGAGCAGGAGTTGGCTCTCTTTCTTGGCTTTGGCTCTCCAAAGTCCTTGTCATCATGAGTGCAGGGGCTGAAAGAGCAGGAGGAGCAGAGCGTCTGTGAGAGTCTTCGCATACCCAGCCGGAATACGCTGTTGGACAGGCTATAAATGACGCAGTTGCAGAAGCTGTTGCTAATTGCTAGCCAGGTGGTCACAAAGGAGAGGGCAGGGCTGTCCAGCACATGGGAGCTCTCCAGAAGGAAATAGAAAATGTAGGGGAGCCAAAGCATGTAGAAAACACTGGTGATCCGAAAGAGCACCATGGCGTACCTCCGGTCTGGCCCGTGGCCTGCGTGGTTGCCCCCTTCGGCAGTTTCCATCTCCTGGCTGGGAAAGCGTGCCCGTCGCTCGCTGATCTCTCGGTTATGCTGCTGGCAGATGCGGAAGATGTGGAAGTAGGTGAAACAGACCACCAGGGCCGCAGGGGCATACAGCAGGCATACAACAAAGCCAGTGAAGAGTGCAGATGTGGGCCAAGAGTGGGCACACCATTCAAAGATATCCCCATGGTACCCCGGCTTACCCCAGCCGAAGAAAGACGGGAGAAACACCACGCAAGAATAGATCCATATGAGAACGATGCAGCAGCGAAGGCGGCAGGGTGTTACCAGCTGGTTGTAGGAGAGGGGCTTAGTAATAGCCAGATAGCGGTCCACACTAATGCAAGCCAAACAAGCCATCGAAACGCTCTTGAGTACAGAGATGACGTAGCTGAACACCTGACAGGTGAGTGGTTCTTGGACACCAGCTGGGTAATGGAGCAGGGAAAGGGTGGGAACCAGGCAACTTAGCCCCACCAACAGATCCGCATAGGCCATAGTTTGGATGAAGTAACTGGTGGTGTAGTGGTGTAACAATGGGGCACAATGAAACACAAAGATCACCGTTAAATTCCCAGCAATGATGAGCACCGTCAGCAACACAATGACCGCAGTCTCTAAGACGCAAGCTTCCATAACCTTATTCTGCCCCCAGCCTAGGGGGCAGGAGTGGTTTAGGGACACACTGAAGTGATTGCTAAGGCTGCTGTTCACAGCGGGGACCAGTTCGATCAGCTCTGACCGGTTCATTGTCCCGGACCTTGTCCACTTGGATAAGGTTCAGTTGTCCTTAACGCAGTGCTGATGGCCTGCAACGTAATCCTGTGTCCGTGCTTTCTTAGTAATCTCTTCCAGCAGAACTCAATCTTCTGTCTTTTCCCCTTTACCTCGGTCTTTCACATAGTTGGATCTCAATGAACTGAGCATTGGCAAAAATCAATAGAGTCTGTAAGGAGAAGAAAAAAAAGTGCCTAGCACTCCTCTGAAATCAGTCATGCTTAGGAGCAGTTCAGTAATTGTAAGACAGAGATATTTCCTCCGCAAACACAACTAGGGCTGCTGGAAACAGCAATGGTCACAAAAGGTTTGCATATCTGTGCTGAAGGTCAGTTGCAAATATTGTCCACAGCACCTGCAGTGAAGTCGACCAATTCCTTAAGTTGTCCTCTCAAGGGTAAAATGTGCAGGATTGTAGAAGGGTTTGTGGGATAATGAAATGAAGATAAAACGGTTTCCTGTGACCAGTTAAGACAATATAAGAAGGATTAAGCATAATAGAAGACAATAAACAGGTAACAAAATTTATATGAAGAATGTTCCTGGGTCATACCTTCTCCTGAGTCCACAAAAATTTAATTTCAAGAGTTGCAAAAGTCTCCAAAAAAATCCATTCATATTAGTATGTCACCAAACAATAATATGCACCATGTTTTGCTTCTGGAATAGGGACCTCTTCGCCACTGTCTCGACCCCCTTTGGGCTTCTATAGTCCGAATCAAAACACAGACACTCTAGACAAACACAGGACAGCATATGAGAGTTGCCAGAGCTACCGCTGCACAGAGCACCGCTCATAGCCTGCGGGAGTCTGAGTGAGGCAAAACGGAACTAATAAAAATTTCAAGATCATGTTCTGGGGGAGCCACAGCGACAGCTTTGGTCTTATTTACTCCAAATCCATTTACTTTTCATGACCTTTCACTGTGCATATTGGATAAAAGCAGGTCACATAAAAAGGAGAGACCTGTGTTTTCCAAAAGAGGTATATCGCGGCTTACATGAAGGTGTCTTCTCAGATTGCGTCAGGACAGCATGCTCTGGGCATCCTGTCTGAATTCCACATGTTCTCAGTTTCAGTGCATCTTTCCGTCCAAAGCTTTGCTCATCACATGGCATGTCAGCATCTGCATCTGATTAATTGTACATGCTCAGCTTCTTTCCTTCTGAGGTAGACCTCGTTGCTTCTTCTCCAACTTCTTTGTGACACATTCCGTAAAGTCTCCTCAAAAATACTGTCCGTTCACAAAATTGGAAGATCTGCGTACCGCTCCTGTCCTTGTCAGCTCTCTGCGACCTGTGAGCCAAAGCAGGTTGACAGCAGTTCCCGCCGAGTGTGCACAGTGCAAAACGCACTTTGAAATTAAGAATTAAAAATTGAGACAAGTAAAAAGGGGAGAACAGTAAGACTTTGAACAGATCTATTCACAATATATAAATTGTGCAACAAATCAGAAAATGAGCCGAGGAAAAGAGAGCAGCCCCTCACTGCTGATGCTCAGAGATGCTGTTAGTGGCTCACAGTTTCCTCTCCCCCTTCACAGTCTCTCTCTCTCTCTCTTCCATTGTGCCTCTCGATCACATTTGTTCCCTCCTTCCTTTCCCCTCTCTCTCTCTCGCTCTATAACTCTTCTCCCTCCCCTTATGGCGGCACCTGAGGTCCTCTTTCTCACACAACTCCTCCCAGCACACTGTTCTCTCTCTCTTTCCAATGTTCTCCCTCTTTTCTCATTATCCTCCTCTTCCTGCACACCCTGAAGATGTTTCCACATTCAAAAATAATCAAAGACTTCCATCTCTCTGTTGTCTCCTACAGCTCCCTGTTTTATTATCCTTCGTTCTCATTTTCCTTCCTGCTTCAAGTCACTTACACAGACCAGTGCCCAAGCGTAGCAATGCCTGCCCCTTAGTTACAGTCGCCAGGCATTTTAGTTAACCAGGACCCTCCCTCACAGCAGCTGACATGGTGCAACAAACAGGAACAAATTAAGAGAGTCCGGGAGGGGGATTTCATTCCCCTGGAAAGATATCCCGAATATTTTTTTTCGAAAGATCGCCCGAATCTACTCTAATACAATCACAAATGCAGATCTTCACTAGTTTTACTGACAAGTTTGCTAAACATAATTACAACTAGAGGAGCTCATAAAATACAAAGGGATTACCAGAATGACAGCCCATGTTTCCTGCACAGCTGCTGAATGTTCAAGCCTGGTGGCAAAACAATTTCATATTTTAGCTGATTGGTGAGCTTGCAGTCCTGAAGTGAATGTGACGACAAAAAAAGGGTGTCTGGAAAAAAAAAAGACAATAAACAGACAACACTTATGCAACTTTGTCCTTACTGACTGGCTGCATTCAAGGAGGTCTGTAATTCCTAGAGAAATCTGTTAGCATCCCCTTTCAATAGCAGTGGCTCAGCTGCCGCAAGACTGCCCTCCATCGAAACCAAAACCTTGCCTTTGCAAGCAGGGATGCCAAAAAGAGGGGCAATTGCACCTTTTGTCCTGGGCCCGTGCTTGGGGGTAGGGGGAGTGTCTGGACTGATTAATGGAGGGGGGTCAAATGGAGTGATCATGATTGTAACAGCCAGACTGTTAAAACAGAACACACTCTCAACGTGATTTCCCATCTGGGCTACAGGAACATAACATAACTATGCCTATGTCAAAATCTACTAATTTACACACAGGGATAATAAATATTACTACTAATACTTTTGACAGCAATGTTAAAAAAATAAATAAATGTAAGGTTCAAAGTCACACTGTGAGATATCAAGTCACAATGACCTTTTACACTTATTTCTTTTCTTTTCAACTCTGAAGCAGAAAATACAATACATAGTCATGAGAACTAAATCATTCTAAATACTGACTGGTTGCCTATAATTGACAAAGTCATTGCGTAGTTATAACACATTCATAACCAAGGAAGTTTTTTTTTTTTTTTTAAACAAAGAAAACGTTATAAAATTTGTCAAAAAAAGTACTGCTTATTATTGTAGAGCATGATGTTAGGCCAAATTAAAAAACAGAACTCTGCAGGAAACAGTGGCACATGTAGGTGAAATGTATAAAATACGATGATCCATAAGTTGTGGAACAAGATACCACTGAACAACAGTGTCAGCCAGAGGCCTGTATAAATGATTCATCACAAAGGAAGAGAAAAGGCTGGAGAAAACAATGACCATAATCCTCTTCATCTGTCGGTGCCTGAGCTTTTGATCCAAGGGACTCTGTACAGGGACAGGCAGGGCACTCTGGCTCTCATCACAGCACTGGCAGGACAAGTACAGGTCAGGATGACAGCTGGACTTGATTTGGCATTATTTACAGCAACAGTCAGGGCTTTGCTAAATCCACTGCTTTCAAAGACAACATGAAATCAAATTGGACCCTATTTACGTCATAATTTAATTTTAATAAATGCCCAGGTCTTACGGTGCACAATTAATAAGTGAATGTCTACGTTTTTCATAACTGAAACTGTAAACTGTGGAAAATTAAATAAACGCACATATAAATAAAAAATATAGATACTGATATAGGATCTAAAGCATATATCCATGATCCATGTATGTGTATACACAGTATACGTTTAAATGCATTGCCAGACACGATTGCAATGAAAATCATTTTTGCTAAAGATGAAATTTCCAAATCTAAACTACTGCATTACTGAAAAAAAAAAAAAAAAAGAGATTTAAGAAAAATATCATCATTAAACTGAAACAAAAAGTTTGCTTACGGTTTATAACCACATAAGACCAAAATTCATAGCAAGTTTTCATGTTTTAAATTTTGCACAAACAACTTGCAGTCAGTCCCAAGGCACGCACGTAGCTATGATTCAAACCTCTGCACACATGTCCAGAGGATATGACTGCATGAAGTGTGTCTCTAGGTAATACAAACGGTCATTTCTGTGTCAGCAGTGAGCTGACCCCGGCAACACAGTCTGATAGCACACGCTATGAGGGGGCCGACCCTATCTACTCAATAGTGCAGATGGGGGCCAAAATCCATTACAACGCCTTAAAGTGAGGCATGTGTATATACGAATCCAAAAGGCTCTCTCGTTGGTGAGTGGCGTGTCTTTGTGAGAATGAAATCACGTTGTTTGCGGGTTATTGATTCTCAGGGAGGTGGAACGGGTGTATGATGAGGCCGCTAATAGAAGCGTTATAGTTCAGAGTGAATCGCAGCTCAGTCACTAGATGTTGACTGCATTAAGATACATGTCGGGCTGTGCTGGGAACAGGGGTCTATTGTGAGGGAGGGGCAGCTGGTCAGAGGAGACTGGGATGGCTTTGTGGACAAGTCTCAAACATCATATGCTGGGAAAATGGCAGCTCACCAGCACGCACTTAGGGTTCCACGACGCAGAAAACGAGGATAGAATCGCAGAATCCTGTTCTAAAACTGAAATCGCCTATCGCAGAATATGGCAAATTTTGTAAAGGGCTGTAAAATTGCAATATGAACTTGTGTCTTTTTTGTTTTTATTAAATTGCTTTTAAACTGTATCTTAAACTGTAAGTTTCATGATTCCAAAATTCCATTAAAATTTAATTAAACCATAAAGCCTTAAAATGGAATCCAGAAAAATTTAAATCGAAAACACTAAATTTGGGTAGAATAAAACAGAATTAAGAAAAAATACAACTGATGGCATAGGCCCCTCAAAATGCTGTTTACTTATGTTAATCTTTTATTAAACTGTTATTAATTGTATATGTTTCATGAGTTCAATTAATTATACATACTTTTTGATTATAAAAATGTAATTAAACCATTAAAACCAGAAACATTTTAATGGAAACGGTGAATTTGGGAAAAATTTACCGTTTAGTTCTTGCTAAATTGTATACAATTTCAAATAACTAGACATGCTTTTCAATTACTAAAATTTAATTTAGGGGGGAAAAAAATTAAAAATTTTTGGTCTAAAATAATAAATCGTATAACTACATTTTATTTTTGTTTTTTTTTTAAGAAAAAAAAAAAATCTCTCCGAGGTCAATGAAACTTTTTCCAATTTATTTCACCTTGCTTAAAAACAGGCAATACTGTGCAAACCCACCCGCACTCAGAAAAAAAAACAACAACTATTCTTACAAAGCCAGAATATGTACAAAACATTGTATTTAAACGATCTGCCATCAAATATTTAATTACATGCTCTATAAAGACTATAATCTACTTAAGCAGGTTTGTGAAGACTACATAGTCAATCCCACAAGCCGTTTAAAATAGAAGGTGGAAAAACAGAGGCTTGCCTAAAGATTTCTATTAATACGAAATGCTGGATGCAGCCCAGTGATTTGTCTAAATGGCTGAAACGAGGCTTCTTGGCATGAGGATGTTTCATGCTCAGTTACAATCTTGTAATCAAACAATTTTCTTCAGCCTAAGGGCCTCAGCTGATAGTACAATGACTTTCACATGACTCTCTAACTAACGTCTAAATAAATACATATAGTACATAATTTGTGAAAATATGGTGTAAAGATCTGAGGTTTCATTGTGTCAGACTTCTTTTCGATTTCACTAAAGTAGCATACAGAACACTGGGGAACAATCTTGTGGATCACAGATTCATTAAAAAAAAGCAGTCTCATAAATCTCATAAAAATAACAAGAAAAATATATTTACCCCCCAGGAGTATATTAAATATATATTATATTAAAAATATATTTACCCCCCAAAAATGTTACAAAATGTTTTGCATAACAGAAAATTAAGCCTACTTATGTTTGTTTTTTAATTTTTTTTTTTTACATTATTTTATTTAATGACAAATAAGGAAATTTCAGTCACACCTAATTCAATAAAATGTGATTACAATAATAAATAATAATAAACAATGATATAAAACTAGATTTCAATAATGTCATTATAATTAATTTAACTTGTTTGCAAAATGACCGGTTTGGACTTCAGACAATGAACATTATTATAATATAACAGTATTGTAATAATAATAACTAAGCCTAATATTTTGATGTTAATATGTATAAGTAACATTTATTTTCAATAATGTCATCAAAATCTTATTTTCTCCTCACTGTATTTTTTATATTTTTTTTTTCAGATTCACACAATATCTTCTTTTGGGTGGAGAAACAAAGACTTTTTAAAGCCCTGACTCAAAGAGAATAGCACCTTTGGTAGATCCCTCATGCATCAGCAAAGTAAAGGTCGCGAAAATGTCAGTTTCACGCTCTCAGAAACATTACACGGATTGCATTTTCACTGAACCACAGCAAGGACAATGCACACTCAAGAGTGTGTTAAAAAAAACGTATGGTCAGCCACCATTATAGACAGGGTGGAAAGAATAGGATTATGGTTTGATGAGAAAAGAGAAAAGGAAGTTAAATGAATCTGACTGATGTGAAGAAAAAAACTCCCTCAAATGAGTGTGGCTCAATTAAAAAAATTAAAATAATAATAAATTAATAAATAATAAATTAGTTATTACAATTTAAATTTATTAACAATTTTAATTAATTAAATGTTTTTACATTTGCTGGTAAAATAATCTAAGAAAGACCATTAAAAATACAAAAAAAAAACATGAAAAAAACTGAAAAAATATATATTTTATTAACTGAAAAAACATGCGGGCCAGAGCAGACATTTTTTTAGTCCAGCTTACAAATATTGCCTTAACTACCCAAGGCACAATAACATAACATGGACATCGTATAGTGCTGATGGCCAGATCTCAGCACGGTTTTATTTATATTAATAGCGCCGCAACTGTTATATCGACATGACCTGCAGTGCAGAATACTTGAAATTAAATAAATAAATTATACTCTCCATAACCCCTAAGGAAGTACGGCGTTCAGTTAAAGGAAAGCTGTTGTGGGAAGAACTGCAGGATTTACACTATCTGGCAAAGGCTTTCATCTCGCTATTCCTTTTCTGTTTTTCATTCATTCCTTGACTTCATTCCACACTCTTGCAGTGCTGAGGTATTTTATGGTGTCCGTTCCCCATCATTCTCACTGCATAGTATTGATTATTGTGCTGTATTTCAGGAGTTGCTCCTAAGCAATGATTATTGGCTTGCACATAAAGAAAAACCCAAGTTAAAATAAAAAGATCTTCATCAGGATTCAAAAGAAGTGGTTGAAGCAGTATTAAAAGTACAACTTGAAGCCATGGGGGGTTCTGTTCAGGGTTGCATGTGTTGCAGGGTTATGGGTGGGGGGGGTGGGGGGGGGTCTTCAGCCACCGTCTAAATTGATTGTGGCAGGTCAGAATGAGGGCATGCAGGAATGTTCTGGAGTATCCTCACCTCCAGCTGACCTCTGGTGACCATCATTACACTGCATGAAAGTAATTTGGTCTTTTGACATTCACTTGAGTCAATTTGGAAACAAATCCTAGGAAAGCCGAGGGTTGTAAATAGAGCTGCTGTAGCTGCTGGATACAAAATGCTTGGTCTTCGAACAATGAATTGCATGAATGGGTTTTCATTTGCTGATAAACTTACCACCAAGCAGACCAATGAGGATTAATGTTCTCTCAAATTTTTGTTACTGGTGAGCAAAACCTATTTGTTTTAAATATATATATATATTTATATATTTATTCATTAATATATTTATGTATGTATATTTACATGCATTCATGTTTTTAATTTGCATAAAACAAATATATTTGATGAAATATCTTCACCCAATAAAGTATTAAAAATATAAACCAAAAAACGAAAATCAGTGGTGTGCAAGGTGGTTAGTCATTATTTTTTTATTAAGTATTTTATTAAGTATCTTCATTATCATATAAAATATAAATAAAATATAACTGTTAGCAGCAATACGGGGCCAAGCAAGCATAGCAACCACTGCAACTGCAAACACAGCAAGTATAGCAAAGATACTCACAGCAATCTCATCAAAGCACATCACACTGAACAATCTAAAAGCTCTACAATGTGCATCTCAAAAGCACAAAACACTTTTAAGATTTTTTATATAAACACACCAAATGTTATATGCCACACTAGATTCGAACCTGCAGGGGCTATTTACACCTGGTCACTTCATGCATTTTGTCTGATCGTATAGCTATCCGATCGTGAAAAGGCCAGGTGTAAATGCCCTCCAAAACGCATTCGAGATGGATATAAATCCAATCGCTCATACCACTTCAGGAGGTGGTCTGGACAGCATTCCAGACGAAACTGGACAAGTGTAAATGCATCTGGTTGTTGAAACCACATAGGTAAATTTTCTCCTCCCAAAATGTTAAAATAATAAATGCCGAGTACCTCTTCAGCAAGCCGACGCACAAACTGCCGCGAATGAAACAAAGTAAGACGCAGACGGTCAACACACAATCATCTTCATTATAAGTAGTAAGACAAACTTATCTTTCCAGTGCTGATGCCGCGCGCTCTCCTATTGCGGTCTTTGATCTTGAAATGAGCTGATAATTAATAAAATGCAGCGCTTATCTTTTGATTTTGTTGATGTGAACTCCGTTAAATTTAAATATAGCGTGGGAATTGAAGATCGGATTTATATCCGTTTTGCGATGACACATTTATGTGGCCAAGTGTAAATGGAAACATTTTAACAAATCAGATAGATATCCGATCAGAGAAAACGCATGAAGCGACCAGGTGTAAACAGCCCCGAAAGGTTTGGGGCCAGAGTGTGCCACTCTGCTGACGCACATTCAACAGGCTGATGAGGAGAGCTTTCAATGTGAGAATGAGCAAAGAAAGGCATTGGTCAAAGCATGTTGACCAAATTAACATGCTAAGATAATGTATATTATGTGTAACCTGATAGCTGAAGAGTCACATTACAAAGAATAGCAACTGATTAGCATGTTAGCCAATTATCACGTGAAGCTAACTAGCATAAGTCAATGAAAACAGGCATGGTCAACTTCAGAGAGGTATTTCTCAGGAACAGTACCGAATGTCAAAAATCCGTTCAGTCATTACTATGTGGCTCGGTTCAAAGATCATCTGTTAAGATTTTGGATAAAATTGGATAACATTTATAGGAGTAGTGGAAAAAAACAGTTTTTCACTTACTTCAAAATGGCGGACAAACGAAACGTTGAAAAATTAGATATCGTCAGACTCAGCATAAGCCAAGGAATGTATTGACAGCAAAATCTGGACAATGCTTTCAAAAGTTATAAGCATTAGGGGTGCTCCGATCAGGATTTTTGAGGCCGATCACAGATCGCCGATCACAGAAAGCAGTATCTGCCGATACCGATCCCGATCTTTTTATCATTTATAACTATTTATAGTGATACTCCAATCATTATTTTTACACATTTATTCAGGGCCTGAATTTCATTTTTGAAAATGGGGGGAATTCCCCTCT
This sequence comes from Sinocyclocheilus grahami, assembly GCF_001515645.1. Taxonomy (NCBI): domain Eukaryota; kingdom Metazoa; phylum Chordata; class Actinopteri; order Cypriniformes; family Cyprinidae; genus Sinocyclocheilus; species Sinocyclocheilus grahami. The sequence continues at coordinate 343,791 of NW_015505446.1, read as the reverse complement.
TAGGTGACTCTTTTGAGAGGGGAAGCAGCACGGACTGTGCTTTCACACAGGTGTCCACTACTGAATCATGGCTGTTTACCACAAACACAACATTTATCCATTATTTTGATTTCAAATCCAAACATTGTCACTGAAAATGCTTTTTCAGCATTGCAATTCTTTTTTACACAGTACAATATAATACAATCTTTCATAGATTAAACAATAAATATAAGCAACACATTATTCAATGCTTTTTACTTTTGCATTGACTTCTAGATTTATATATTAAGTTGCTCAAGCAAGTGGCAAAACATTTAAACTACTTTTCTTACATTATCACAAACTTACCATTGACAGAAATAGTCCCCAAAGACTATTTGAGACCCCAAAGTTGGTCAGATTACTATTCATGACCATCACTACAAGTGTGCCAAATTTCATAATTTTCTACTTACGGTTCATAGGGTTGCCATAGACTCCCAGTGGGAAGGAAGACGAAGTATAAGAAAACTAACAGATACAATAGGTGCTACAATGCCTTTGGTGCTTGGCCTCTAACAAAAAATACCCTAACAAACAAATTGATTGATTTAAAAAAAAAAAAAACAATCAATCAGTAAAGTGTTTGATTGATGAATTGCTTTTAAGCTCTAAAAAGTGGAAATTAACAAGCATCAGAGCTAAAATGTGGATAACTGAAATAATTTCTTGCCAAATTAGTGGCTGAATACCACAATCTGACCCACGTTTCTGAGTCAACGGTTGTTAGTTCAGTGTGGGAATGTTCTAGTCACTGACCACGCTTGGCGTGAGAACCAGTCTGACCAATATAACAACATGAAAGAAATAGCTTTTCAAACATGTAAAAAAGCTGGAGCCTGCAAAAACTGTACAGTCCTATCCCAGATAATCAGCAGTCACACAGATCTGTAGCTGTGCTGGAATCGCTCGAATTTGCTGTGACATTGCTTTTGGAAAAAGTAATTAGATGTGCTCTCAGCACCGCTAAATATATTTGACTAACTTCATTTCCACGAGTTCACAAGGTCAAACGAACATCTAAGCGAAGCATCAATATGGGTAGAAAATATGTTTAGTAAATAAACAGCCTGCTATACTACAAAGGTTCATCCCGCTGACAAAACGGAAACTAGTAAGTAAAGATCATAAATTTTACCCTTGAAAACATACACGGAGTTATTCTGTTATTCAGACCGCTGCCTTTCCTCACCCAAAACACTTTGAAAGACCAAAGTGGGTCCAAAGCAATTTTAAACCACACTTCAAAATCTACCAAATGCACACAAACTCCCTTGGTACATCTGTTGAGCGTTCGCTAAAGCTTAAGCTAAATTTACTAAAATGCAATGAACAAACAAGAAAAAGACCCATAAATGTGGATGCTACATTGTTGAGAATCATGTGTCCGCTAGTTGGCAAAAAATGGGATGAATTGGGACTTTTTACGAAAACAAAAAACGGTGGTAACGGTTGTCATCTCTTACCTTGGTGATGAGGATGCGGTATTGCTCCAGCAGAGGCTGATCATTGTGGCAGCCAGACAGGAGCTGCCAGACTTCAGCTCGTAAGGCCTCCGGGATCCCAGGCTTCACCAGAGCAGACAGACCCTTGGGTCGTGTCAACAGGTTTCCTTGCCTGACAGGTGGAAGACAGACGGCATCAGTGCAGCACAACAAAGCTGTTTTTTTGCAGTCGTGTTCGATACGGACTGCGCTCCAAATCTGGCCATACCACAAACTTCAAAGTCTCAAGTCGGGCCAAAAGTCTCACCATCTGTTGAGGATCCCTCCCCAGGATTCCAGAATCTTCTCAGGACAGTCCTTCGACACATCTCCTGTCCCGCTAGAGATCTCACTGTCACTATCTGTACAGCGGAGGACAAAGATAAAATGTTTGTTAATTCTGCTACCAAGCGTTAAAGCAAAAAAACTTTTTCGGGGGGCGGGGCGGGGTAGCACATGCAAAGCATGCAATGACTGTGGCAACTTTAACATTTGAAAGGATGCTATGGCAAAGTTATTGCTTTCTTTATTTTTTCATGAATATATGGTTGACCTGAAGAATGAAAGCTGTATCATACACTTGGAAAATTATGAGCTATATCACCGCTTATCGACACTAGGGGTGTGACAATACACTTAGCTTATGAGATGACAAAATGCAGATACTTGGTTCACTAGAACGTGAAAATATTTTAATACTATTTTTAAGAAATTTTCAATGACAAAATATTTGTCTTTTAATTACAAAAAGTAAAACAATGCAGTTGTATTTAGAAATATTTTAACTAATCTAGGCCTGTAACTACTGATTATTTTGGTAATCAAGTAATATACTGATTATTTTGACAACTGAGTAATCAGATTTTTTTTTAGTAACAAACAGACCTAAGTGAAAACCAGGCTTTAGTATGATTATTTATATATAAACTAATGATGAGGCAATAATAATTGGCTCAAATAAAATATCAAAACCAAGAAATTACATGATTGTATTGAACAACACTGTTAAAATATATAATGTAATATGCCTATACATATGAACATAACCAACTTAAGTACATTATGTATTAAAACAAATACCTGCAGAGGGCGCCAACTTTCACTGACGTTTCACTTTACAGCATGATTAAACGATGTTTAAATCCATTTAATTTTAATATTTGGCCACATGCAGAAACTTTTATTTTGAAATTGCGATATAAAATACATGATGGCATATTTAGACATAGGTTGATGTATTCTCCTGTGTTAGCAAAGGTTTTTAAATGGTTTACGTTACAAATCTAGTGAGATAATGCACACTGTTTTTCCAGATGAACGTTAAACAATTCAAATTCACGGCATATGCAGAGGAAGACTTTAGCCCCTTTCACACATAGGCCTACAGTACTGGTAAATTACCGGTAAGTTACAATTAATAGATCATGTGTGAACAGGACCTTTTCAAAAATCCCGGTAAATTTGTTCTGGCAATCATATCGTTTTATGGAGATGACATGATTACTCTGAGCTGTTTACAAAGCTCCGCTGCTTTTTAATTAGTTATTCTATGTAAATATGCGCTAGATGGACATCTTTGACCATTGCGTCTGGCAGCTTTTTGTCACGCTTCTCCATTCATCAGGGCTGCGACTGCGCAATTGGATACTATTATGCGCTTCTCGTGTTTATAAGAGCAAAACATTCTGATTGGCTAGTAATGTTAGTTTGGTTGAGAGTGAAAGCTGTGCTTCTCTCATACCATTGGAAGGCGAACTCATGGACTCGAAAGTGAAATCAATTAACAAGATTTTTTTTTTTTAAATGTAGGACTTTTTTTTTGTAGGACAATATGTAAACAACAAATATAATATTGTGCAATACATCTGCACAAAACGATGCAAGTGAGTAAATGAACTCACTAGTCAGAATGTGTGAAAACGCTCTTTCCATAAAAACATGGCAAAACATGGACAATGAAGTACGGCAAAAAGAAATCGCAATACTGAACTTGTTTTTGTTAAATTATATGTTTAAATGATAAAATATATGATTTTGTTTTTCCCTTTCTCGTCAACTACAGTATTATTTGTGCCATTTACTAAACAAAATATATTTTCGTCCAAAGACAAGAACTATGACTACAAGTGCGGCCACATAAACAACATTTTCATGATATTTTGCAGGCAAAACATTTTTTTTTTTTTTTTCAACAATGTTGATCAACATGGCAAATTCACATAACCAACTTGAACCAATTGCGAAATATGCATGGGGAAATCTTCCGTCAATGCAAAATTCCTGTTTGTGATGTGAAATGTGAAGTGACGTGTGGCCATATTGCTGCAGCGCCCAGCATTTGTGTGTATTCCTATTAAAATTACTGAATTTTTTGTAAATATGACCACACTTTAAACTAAACTACTTTAAACTAAAAAAATAATAATATCAAAACAACGCTGGCTCTATCAATCTGCCAGACTACAGCTATTGAGAGCAATTCCTATGTTTATTCCTATTAAAAAAATGTTTTGCCAGGAACAACAGTAAATGTTGTTTAAAAAAAACTAAAAATAACACGGACTCTAATAATTATGGCCATATGGTGGGCATTCTGCCACAATACAGCTGCTGTTATGCTTTGAGAGCAATATTAAAACATAAATCAATATTAAGAACTAAGTGACGCAATCAGATCCCACTTTAAGCTCAAGTTGTCACCCTCCGGTAAGAGTCTATTCCGAGTTTCAAAGTACATCCTGTCCTGTCGTCGCTAACTGCGAATGTTACAGGGCAGCACTTCGGATGACTCCATTCAGGCATGTTAGGATGCTGCACGACTCCTTTGAAACACAGCGTTCAGGCGAAATTACAGAATCGTCCTTGCAGCATCAAGAAGACCGAGGTGAGTTACACGGCGTACACACCTGCATTAGTCAGGGCAGCGGAGTGCCAAGATTACCGTCACGCCTTGAGGTGATAAAGAAAATGTCTTGGACTTAATGTCTGCAAAGGTCATTAAGAGCCGACCAGCAGACTCTCTGCCCTCCGAGCCCATATCTCAAGGTCTGCGTCCACAACATGGCCACCCACAAAGATGTTTGGAGGAAATGAACAGCAATGCATCTGGTGGCGTCAACTATGTAAGACTGAAAAAGTTAGTAATGGCAGTTATGGCAAGAAGCAAAAAGAAGTTTTTAATGTAATGATCTTTAAATAAAGAACAGAAACGCTTGTAGTGCTGAAAGAGGGGATGAATTTTGAGCACATTTACAATGTTCATGACCTCAAGAGAGAGCCTCAAATGCCATACATTTTACAATCACCGATGTGAGGTCTGGAATACAATGGTTTCTTTTAAAATGCTTTAAAAGGGCTTCTTTTTACATTTACTGCACAAGAACCTTGGCAATGTTGCAAGGAGAGAGACTGAGATAGGGAGAGAGAAAGCAGCCTTGAGCAGAGCCTCTGTCGCAAGGTGACATGGCAGTTTGGTAGCAGATGTGGGCGGATGAATCTTCTTTTCCATCTGCCTCCCCAATAGATCTCAGAAACGGTAGTGAAAGTTGGCGAGGACGAACGCTTCCAAAAACAACGACTTATTTGTACAGCCCAGAAATCGAGGCTTGGAACAAACTGCACAAATCAAAAGATGAGATTCAATGAGAACGGCTGAATAAGAAGGAATCATTCATTCATTTTGTCCACAAAGAAGCTATACAACTAAAGTTAAGGATGCATGACAATATATTGGTGAAAATACCAGTCAATATTATCAATATTGCTCATACTTTGGGTTACGTATTTTAACAAACTGCTAAAAAAAAACCAGAGTTTTGCACTGACACATTGATCATTCAAAAAAAAAAAATTTTCAAAAAAAAAACTGACCCTAAGCACACAGCTAAAATAATGAAGGAGTGGCTTCACAACAACTCTGTGACTGTTCTTGAATGGCCCAGCCAGAGCCCTGACTTAAACCCAATTGAGCATCTCTGGAGAGACCTAAAAATGGCTGTCCACCAACGTTTACCATCCAACCTGACAGAACTGGAGAGGCTCTGCAAGGAGGAATGGCAGAGGATCCCTAAATCCAGGTGTGAAAAACTTGTTGCCTCTTTCCCAAAAAGACTCATGGCTGTATTCGATCAAAAGGGTGCTTCTACTAAATACTGAGCAAAGGGTCTGAATACTTAGGACCATGTGTTATTTCAGTTTTTCTTTTTTAATAAATCTGCAAAAATGTCAACAATTCTGTGTTTTTCTGTCAATATGGGGTGCTGTGTGTACATTAATGAGGAAAAAAAATTAACTTAAATGATTTTAGCAAATGGCTGCAATATAACAAAGAGTGAAAAATTTAAGGGGGTCTGAATACTTTCCGTACCCACTGTATATATAATACTTATTAATATAATAGGACCTGACTATGTGGAAAAACGAATTGCTTAGTCTATGGAAATTGTGCCCCTATTATATATAACAAGACTCGTATTTTATTCCAGCTCTGTTTTGCCAGCATATGGAATCCCTGTATTTATGCTTTGTAAAATGTGAACATCCTCCAAATCTGGCAACCTTCAACAATCACCTAAATTATGTAAATAGCCTTGCACTCGATTCCCTCTAACGAGTTAAATTACATATTAAGTATATTACTAATACGAATATACTATAAACTAGGGATGTAACAATTCACTCAACTCATGCTGCATACATGCAACATGAACAGTTTTTAAACTAAATCAGATTGTATAATTTCGAAATTTGAAGCAAAAACAGAATCTGCATGAAACAGCTGAGCTGAACGAGACGCAGATTCACTCTCTGCCAGCAGGTGGCACTTAAATCATTTCCTTGGTTTCCGCTGTAAACAAAGCAGCGCTGCACTTATGAACTTTAATATGCATTATACAGAGGCAAGATGAAAAGAAAAAATACCATCTAAACTTTTCTAAAGACAGTAAGTTCCCCTCAGACATGGATTCATATAAACTCCTACACCTAAATAAATCACGATTTGTTTAGCATCTCAACTGATTTGAAACGTCACAAATTTGAATCGTTTTTCAACCGGCTCGCGGTTAATCGTTACATCCCTACTATAAACTATAATGCTCATGGTTTATTTATTATTGCTTGTGCTCATCAAATAATGTAACGCTGTTTCTTTGTTCAGCTGTTTCGGAAGCGCAAAAGAAACTTTTGAGAAATATTCAGACAACATTTGTGTCATAATGTACGCCTAGCAAGCAAGTATCCCTGCAAATAAACAGTTAAAAAACACAACTAATCACACCGTTCACAGACATTAGGCAGTAAATAACACAGAACTGTCCTTTAAGTGATATTTAACATGCAACTCAAACCCACGTAATCATTAGTCTATGTTATGTGCTAAAATCAATCAACAAAAACAGAAGAAAAAAGAAAAACCGGCCAGTTCCAGGTGGTCAGATGACACACAGAGCCCGAGAGCCAATACCACTTAACCAAATTGGAATCCATTCTTCTGAAATGGGTGCTGATAACCACTTGAAAGCCGCCAGGGTTTCACATCTCCGGCTTGTGGCACCCTGTCAAAAACACAGGCCGTCTCCTCTTCGTGAAAAAGAAAGACGGCTGAAACACTTCACCTAGAGCTACCGGCAGAGACTAAATTAAAGCTTGCGATGGATTCGTGCTGCCAAACCGCAGGCAGGAAAACGCAAGGGGAGCAAATGTTGATCATGTAAAAATTTGGTGGGAGAAAAAAATCTGGACGGATGATCTCATTCACTTGATGTGTTAGCATTGCCATATAAAGAAAAATGAACAGCAAAACAAATGGCCCTGCTACAGCTTTGCTGCCAAGGCAACCTGTTCTTTTGATGCCCGCATGTACATACATACATTCCCCCCACTCGCTCTGAAAAGAGATCTGAATAAGCTCAGAGATGGTCATTTTTCCGGTATTCGTGAGAATGGATGGGGGTAAGTGGGGCAAGTCTGCAAACTCACATGGAAATTAAATTACTTTAACAGGTTCATGCTTCTGATCTAATCATAAAAAGCAAAATAAATAAATAAATAAAACACATATACATATATACATAATAATGCATTCAATAATCATTCAATTACAATAAACTCTATACT
>NW_015505446.1:318184-336159 GCF_001515645.1 Sinocyclocheilus grahami | reverse complement strand
ATATTATATATATATATATATATATATATATATATATATATATATATATATATATATATATATATATATATATATATATATATCCAATATATAAATTGGATTTGTGAAATTACGTCTCACAGAAAGTTTTTAAATTACTTTGCAAGTTATTTACTGAAGAAATATGAAATGTACCTCACCATCAGCATTATAATTATTTTAACCGCGCCGGACAGAGATTGAGATGCCGCTGCATGCCATGCCAAACCTGTCACGGCAGGCACGTTGTCAGCTTGAGATCGGTTTATGAGATCGGCCTTTATAAAGACTGCCGATCAAACTTCCCCAAGCCATTATCGGCCGATAGCAATCGGTAGCCGATCAATCAGAGCACCCCTACTACATACTATATATGTTAATGTAAAGTTAGTAAATATAAAATTTAATAAATTTGTAAATAATATTTTTATTACATTAATATAAAATTTATATTAATACAAAATTTACATTCATATAAAATTATACTTTTTAAATAAATATTCAATATTTACATTTTATGAATGTAATGACATTTGTAGAAATAAATATTATAATTATATATACACACAATAAATATTAATTATAGAAATAACTTTATACATATAATATATAAATGAACAAATATTATATTAATATTAAATAATAGTATTTTTTGAATGTATGAATATGTAGATATTAAAACATTAATGTATACAAAACATTCATTAATAAAAACCATATATGTATAAAATATTTATATCCATTACGCTATATATATATATATATATATATATATTATATATATCCTTTACTCTATATATATATATATATATATATATATATATATATATATATACATATACATACACACATAGACATACATATACATTTATATACACACAATTATTCAATATTTATATTTTATGTGTAATGTGTTGTAGATTTGTAAAAAATAAGTTCATGAATATTATATACACAATAAATATTACATAAATATAATCATAGAAATAATTATGTAAATATTATATTTGATAGATATATTTACACACACTTAAATATTAATTAAAATATAATTGTTTTCTTTTATGAATGTTATTTTAGATATTAATTAACTTAAATGTATTAATAAATATATAATACTTATAAAATATTTATATACACCAACAAATATTATTTAAATAAATATGTAGAGAAGAATAATTATAAATATTATATAAATAAAGAAATATAATAAAGGTAGTGTTTCCTCTGCCATTATATTAGGGGGGCGGTCCCCCCCCCCCTAGAAGATCAAGTTAATTTTATTTTATTTTATTTTCTCTATAGCGCCAGATCACAACATCATTTAAAGTTACCTTTCCTGTAGAACCTTGTTCTTTTATCAAACAAACGAAATAGCCTTATGTTATTTATCTTATTTACACAAAGGCATGTCATTTCTGTCTCTACGTTATATGGTCGCGCTCTCTGTATCGCACACAGCGGAGTACTGCCCCGATGCGCACATACAAGTGAGCACACTCCCACTCCCACTAGTATTTGTAAATATTAAGCTGCAAAACGACTATTTAAATATGAATTCTGCGTGTCTCTGTGTTAATGAATGGCACAGACGCGCGGTTTTGTTTACTACTTGTACTGAAGCGCGCGTGATGCTTCCGGTGATATTAACGTCTGTCATCTCACTAATGAGGACACAAATACATGAACAACATCTCCAGAACTGCTCTGCGAGTCACTTCGTGAGCATTTTGCAGTTTCATTTGAGTAAAACTATCCTCATATCACAAACACAGGAATGTAAAGGTATTCACGGGAACCCGTCAAAATAAAAGTTTGGTTTAACCTGAAGACACTGTGGCAGAAATATATTTCTATTGTTCAGTAGAATGTACGTAATAGGCTACAACAACTACTAAAATGATTAAAACCTTATTTTTCAGCAATAATCATACAATATTTCTTCAATGTTTTAATTGAAATATTAAATCCCCTTTATTTTCCAAAAATATATATATTTTTAAATTTTCATTAATTAAAAGATCAATTAAATGACAGTTTTATGCCTTAAAAAATGTAAATAAACAACACAGAAAAATCATTAGGCTATTGTAAGAATAAATTAAACTTGTTTTTATGCTTTCAAATAATTCGACATGTTAAAACACAGAATTTGGTAACAATAAAACATAAGGTTGGAAAAAATAAAACATTTCATAGGGCCCTAAAACATGTTTTTTGATTAATGAAATGTAATTTAACCATTAACAAGGAGTCCAGAAAAATTTAAACGGAAAAAAATCAAAAGCCGTAAACTTGGGGGAAACACTGAAAGGTCATATTGGTCAAAAACACAAGGATGAATAAATGACAGAATTTTTATTTTTAGATTAACAACCCGTCAAAATAAAAGTTTGGTTTAACCTGAAGACACTGTGGCAGAAATATATTTCTATTGTTCAGTAGAATGTACGTAATAGGCTACAACAACTACTAAAATGATTAAAACCTTATTTTTCAGCAATAATCATACAATATTTCTTCAATGTTTTAATTGAAATATTAAATCCCCTTTATTTTCCAAAAATATATATATTTTTTAATTTTCATTAATTAAAAGATCAATTAAATGACAGTTTTATGCCTTAAAAAATGTAAATAAACAACACAGAAAAATCATTAGGCTATTGTAAGAATAAATTAAACTTGTTTTTATGCTTTCAAATAATTCGACATGTTAAAACACAGAATTTGGTAACAATAAAACATAAGGTTGGAAAAAATAAAACATTTCATAGGGCCCTAAAACATGTTTTTTGATTAATGAAATGTAATTTAACCATTAACAAGGAGTCCAGAAAAATTTAAACGGAAAAAAATCAAAAGCCGTAAACTTGGGGGAAACACTGAAAGGTCATATTGGTCAAAAACACAAGGATGAATAAATGACAGAATTTTTATTTTTAGATTAACTATTCAAAGTCTGCAGCTAGAGCAAAGCATTCAAATTTAACTTCACCTTCGCCGCCGCTTCAGGGGAAATGACAAATACATAATTACACCCACGGGAGGAAATGAAAACAAGTGTTGATAGAAAAAGAGCTCTCTGATGTGGTTGGCAGAGATCACACCTGTACCACTCCGCTTCCAGTAACTCTTACAAACATTTCTATTGACACTGCTTCCCTCGTGCCATGTGGCTCTTATGTAAACCGCCATTTCCATTTTTAATTGCAAAGTGGAACTGTACTACAGGCGAAGAATGATGTTTACAGCCAGAATAATTACACGCTAATTCCTTGCACCAAATGAGCAGCGTAAACAAATATACGAAATAATAAAATAACGTGGAGAATGGGCTGGGTCTATCGCTAACGCCATAATATTATCTTTTAATTAGCTTTTAACTATAGCCCAGGCATTCTTTCTCTCTGCGATAAGATAACTACGGAGGCAATCAGGCAGAGATGCAGGCTGCAAGCTCTAATTACTTGAGCATGATAATGAGTACCGGGCCTCTTATTAAGCTACGAATTATACAAAGCCTCCATTTGCCGCTTCACAGCTTCCAGGAGTTACTGCTCCTATTCACCCTTCACAAAAGCTCACTTCCTTCCTCAAGGTTTGTTCTCCAATCTGTGCAGCCGCTACACCGCTGCCTATAACTGTTCATAGGCAGTTCACAGGCTTTGCAAGAAAAGGGTGAATCTCATGAAGCCAGTCAACAACGTTTCCAGGTTCCATGGATCCATGTAAAGAGTAGTTGGAGGAAATTAAGGAGAAAGAACCTTTTAAGTGCTAATTAGATATCTATAAATCAAACCCATATGGGACTTTTATTAAAAGCAAAGTCATTTACAGTCTTTGCATGGCAGAATATCATTAATATCATGAAACCCACCTGCTACAGCATTAATAAGACATCATTCTGATTTTACTGTGTTTTGTTTCTGTTTTTTTTCCCAGAATATTGCAATTAACCCAATTAAGCTTGATTGAACTGCTAATTGTCTTTGGTCTTGATGTGCAAACCGCCATAACTTAATTTGCTCAAGGGCCAAATGTAAAATGACGTTTATAATGAATAATAAAAAAGCTTATATTTCCATTAAGTGTTTCTAAAATTGCAAGAAAAGGGTGAATCTCATGAAGCCAGTCAACAACGTTTCCAGGTCATATCTCAACACCCAAAAATAAGAAATTAGATTTTAAAAGCCTATTGAGTTTTGATTTTTGGTACGGTCACATTATTTTCAAGACAATTAAATGTGATCATAATTTAAATGAATTAAATGGTGAAACAAAAGATATACATTTTCTAACTTTGAACCCAGTCTCTTAATGTATATCTTATTCTTATTTATTTCATAATGGTGAAATAAAAGGTGCATTATTGTTCACCCCCGCTTCATCTTTTAAGACAAAAAATATTAAATATCCATCTATAGGTTTTATTTTACATGATATAATAAGAATATATTGTATTATAGTTTTATTTAAAAATTCTCTTAACACTGGCTTCATCTGAGGTATATATGTGTGTGTGTGTGTGTGTGTGTGTGTGTGTGCGCGCGTGTATATATAATTTTATTTACTTATTCAATTATCACCTTTAATTGTCACGACAATCAACGTTTCCAGGTCATATCTCAACACCCAAAAATAAGAAATGAGATTTTAAAAGCCTATTGAGTTTTGATTTTTGGTACGGTCACATTATTTTCAAGACAATTAAATGTGATCATAATTTAAATGAATTAAATGGTGAAACAAAAGATATACATTTTCTAACTTTGAACCCAGTCTCTTAATGTATATCTTATTCTTATTTATTTCATAATGGTGAAATAAAAGGTGCATTATTGTTCACCCCCGCTTCATCTTTTAAGACAAAAAATATTAAATATCCATCTATAGGTTTTATTTTACATGATATAATAAGAATATATTGTATTATAGTTTTATTTAAAAATTCTCTTAACACTGGCTTCATCTGAGGTATATATGTGTGTGTGTGTGTGTGCGTGCGTGTATATATAATTTTATTTACTTATTCAATTATCACCTTTAATTGTCACGACAACAACGAAATAAACCCAAATATATTTATCTGTAAAGCACTTACACACTTGCTGATGGTTCAGAACTCAATAAAGATGTATCTTTGAATATTTTGTTTGCTTTAGAGTGTACCTGTTTGAGCTTGAGGTAAAACGTTTCAGAGAAGGCCTTCCTGCTGAAATACCAGAATCTCTCATTAGCTGGATAGACCCGCACTAGCGCCTCCATGAGGAACCGAACAGGTTCTACAACCTCGGTCACCACCAGGTCCACTGCCACTGTCATGTATACCTGCTTGTCTGGAGGAGAAAAAACTCAGTTTAAGACAAAACTCACATACTGCCTCGAAAATACTGACCAGTAAAAACATAAACCCACATTTCACAATACAATCAAACTCAAACCAAGCCATTCAAAAGCAGCTGTGTAAAAATTTCATGTAAGTTTCATGACGTTTACACTGAAACTAAGAGTCAAATCAGCTTAGATTATTTATATCCAGTCAAATGTGGTAAAAATAGCATTCTGGGAACTGATCTCATGATATTCTCTCTCAGGTGAGCCCTATAATTATGAAACAAAAGCAGACTGCTGAGAGAAACCAATCACAAATGAGTGAAAACCAGTCCGTTTCACACTAAGGGGTTTTTATTATTTCAATTAACAGGAAACAAAGACAGCAATAGTTACAGATTTATGAGGGAATCGCTGAAAATAGATTCCAATTACGATAGAGTCAGGTCAGAAAAGACGGCGGTGAGAAAGATGGGGAGGTAAATAAAAGAAGATCTGTGGTGGGCCTCGACTGAGACTTACAAACAGACACAAAACCACGCCGAGGTCTGTGAAAAGTTTTACTGTGAGTCTAATAAAGTGTAGATTTCAAATGAAAAACTCATTCAGGTCGCTGAATTAAACGCTATTTAAACCGAGGTGGTTATCTGAATCTACCAGACTGGAATTAAATTTCAAAGAAAACTCCATATAATTTCACAACAGAACATTAAAGCTGCAGTAACAAGATGCACTGCTTCTACTTTGGCCTCATACCAAATCAACAATACATACACTATGATTAGGATAACTGGTACTCAAGTAATTTGAGTCATTAAATAAAGAGGCCATTTCTTGCTTCCTGTTCCAAGTTGGACAACTCTGACTTTCTGACATTTAGGGATTTTTTTGTTAGTTTTTGCTTGTTTGTTTTAAAATCAATGTTTTCTTGTCATCAGTTTTACAGGCAAGCTTGTCAATGAAATATTAAGTGTATTTTTAAGAATTAATTTTGAATAATTTATTATATAAAATATAAATGAAATAAAATTGAACAACAGAAACTGTTAAAGGCACAATACTGTATGTATGATTTTTTATTAAAATATCCAAAAACCACTAGAACAGTGTTATATATTTTGCTGACTTGTGTACTTACATTATCCCAAATGTTTCCAAGAATGTTTAAATCCAAAGAAATAAGCCATTTTAACTAGTGACACGGACCGTTTTGTTTTGTAGAAAACATGGAAACACCAAAGACGCTTTAATATGTTGTGCGTTTTATTAGACCGGTGACGACTGCACAGAGTAGCATTATAACAAAACTTCTAATGTATCTAGTATGATAAAACAGCGCTGCTTTTATCCCCACATACACATGACCGGAAGGAGCGGATGCGGTCGACTGTGGCATGATAAAAACTCCACTGCTTTCGAGCCGTGTGTCACGCTCGTTCAGCGGCCTCGTTTCACTTCGACGGCTTTCAGCCTCACCCTGCTTCATTCTACAAAGTTAATAAATCATTAGCTCATCCATGAACATGATTTCTGCCCGAGTCCCGTTGGATTGCATCGGCTGTCACGGCTGTGCCTATATTTACGTAGTTTTATATTATCTATATATTGACATTAATGACCCATTAATGAAACCCTTATTGACCCCATGACAAGAAAAGCCGGTGGAATATATACCCAAGATGGTTGAAGCAGTAAATTTGTATGGCTTGCAAGCAATGTGAGAAAAAAAAATTGACGGCAGAAAAAGTGTGAATTTCTCTGTGAGAAAAAAACCAAAAAGCACAACTGTAAATTCGATCACAGCATGATGTGCACTGAAAAGCACTAGAGACTAGAGGTCTACACGGAGGACCCGAGACCCGAGGACCCGGGACCCGACCCAGGATCTGTACGGGTTCGGGGCTATATTTTAAAATGGTCAGCCGGGTCCGGGTCGGGTCCCAATCTATTACTTCGGGTCCCGGGTCTGTTTAACATTGTGTGTAAGTGGAATATATACCCAAGATGGTTGAAGCAGTAAATTTGTATGGCTTGCAAGCAATGTGAGAAAAAAAAATTGACGGCAGAAAAAGTGTGAATTTCTCTGTGAGAAAAAAACCAAAAAGCACAACTGTAAATTCGATCACAGCATGATGTGCACTGAAAAGCACTAGAGACTAGAGGTCTACACGGAGGACCCGAGACCCGAGGACCTGGGACCCGACCCAGGATCCGTACGGGTTCGGGGCTATATTTTAAAATGGTCAGCCGGGTCCGGGTCGGGTCCCAATCTATTACTTCGGGTCCCGGGTCTGTTTAACATTGTGTGTAATACCCGAGTCGATCGGACTCGGAGAACACCCGGCCATTATCAGAGTCAGTCACCGCTGTGCGTGTTGTTTTGTAACTTTCAACTTGTAAAATTAGGATGAGAAAAGTGTGAGTCAGTAATTTGAAATAAGGTGGGGAAAAAAACCCCAGATCGACGTCAGCAGAAGCAGGGTGGGCGGAGTTAATGCACACGCACGGTGATAATGGATACCTTCATGAGTGATGCGTCAATGATTGATTATTTTTTTAATAATATTATGAATGAACCGTCTTGTTGTTATATCTAAAATTTTTGATCAGACTCGGCTCAGAGAGCACAGAAATGATAGCAAGTAAGTAAAGCTAACGGCAGCAGCCATGGCACTGGACGAGCAATCGTTCTTATAATCCAAATGATCAATTAGATATCTATAAATTTGCTTTTATTAAAAGCAAAGTCATTTGCAGTCTTTGCATGGCATAATATCATTAAAACCACCTGCTACAGCATTAATAAGACATCTTTCTGATTTTACTGTGTTTTGTTTTTGTTTTTTTGCGCAAAATATTGCAGCAAATTTTAGGCTAATTGCATTAACACATATAATAAAAATAATGTGATTAATCAGGATTAATTTAATCTATTGACAACTCTAATATATACATACCAGGCAAAGCATCAAATGATGCCATTAGTCTAAGCATCTGAAATGAGAGGGCGGGACTTGATTTCGTCCTTCGGGAATTGATTGGATCGTTGGAAGGTGGGGCGTTGCTAACAAAATGGAGGCAGATCTGAATGCCAGTTTGCAATTAGTTGTGGGGGGATTTCTCTCCACTGGATTCACCACCGACACCCAAGATAGAATAAATGTTTTATTTATTAAGGATGACGAGGACGAGGACGAGGACGATCAATGGCACAAAACATGCCTAACAGCGCGCGCGTGCGAGAGAGAGAGAGAGACTGCCTGAATGACTGAGCGCATCCTCCATCAGGTCATATTCATAAAAAATAGTTTGCGACGTCCTAAGAGTAATGTTGTGGTAATATCCTAATATCCTTTCAATTTTTAAGGGTAGTGTACTCCCCCATGGCTTGCATCAGCACTGGTCAACGCATTGATTTCTATAAAGTGAAGCATCAGCTTCAGATTTTCCCCCTGTAGTTTATCCCAGCGCTTACCCCTCATGTCACTAGCTCCGCATTTGCGCCATACCTCGTGACCAGAAGAGAGTTGTTTTGAGGGGGAGGGGAGGTTAACGTTTTTTGATTAAAGATTACGAGGGCACATTAATTAAAAAATAATAATAATGAAGTGCACCTGTGCACGGATAAATTATTCATAATAAACACTACAGTATTCCATTAAAAAATACGAATTTTCCATTTTGATTTCATGCCGTCTTTAAACTGCAATCATCCAACCTAAATGTTTTGTCACCCAGTGTATTTGTGTTTTTCAATTTATAATGTTGTTGATTCATATTTATATTGAGGAAGATACTTAAAAAGAACCTTGATTTCAAACTCTGAATTTAAATTATTTTAACTAAAAAAGACAAGTAAACAGTCATTTTAAAATAAGAATAGATAAATGACCAGCAATGGCACAAACAAAAACAAAAACAATAACAAGATACAACTAAAATTAAGTTTTTCAGGTAGGTATAACCGTAATATTCAAGTACAGAAATACCACAGAAACTCAATCTATTTAACTTTAAAATAACACTGGTTAGTCTTCAATGTATAAATAAACATTAATGACAGACAGCAGCAGGTTTATTTAGGTTGCTATCTCTTTAAGACCTCATGCACAGATCTAACTGTTTACAATCACTTAATAACCTATATACCGCCAATGTTTAGTATAAATAGACTGTTTAGGTGAATACTCATCAAGACGGGCATTCTGACATAATTTTGTATGTATTTGTCCGTTTACGTGCAATAAGGCGTAACACGCACTCTCAGATGCGGCCCTATGTGCGTGCGCTTTGGGTGTGAGCTCACAGAAAGGGGTCTCACAGAGAGCACGCAAGTACTGAACTGAGCACTTGAATGTTTAAAATTGTAAGACTCGACAGCACGTGCAAATGATACATTCCGTCATCTATCCCGAGCGTCTTTCACACTGAAATATTTGCAGGAATTTCCCGTATTACAGGCACGGAAACTGCGGGAATTAGTAGAATTATGCACAATCCCCGCGCCGCAATTCCAGCCCTGTATATATACATACTATACATGTGTTGTGCATTTTAAGTTTGTATATATATACACACATGTAATATTACTTTTCTGCATGAACTGCTATAAAGAAAGGTTATAAAAAGATTATATTATAATATTTTATATAATAAGCATATATAGACTCATTTTGGTCTTCTTTTCACATAATTATATAATTATTTTTTAAAAATGTATATGTATAAATGAAGGAAGTATTATATATCTAGGTCTAGAACGAGAATGTCTGCTAATACGGTCTGCTTTTGACCAGCAATAGCATGCAGTCAATTGTGGTTTGTGAGTGTGACATGAACCAAATCCTATTGTTAAACCTTTTTTTTTTTTATGCCCAGTCATTATAGGGCAAAATATGGTTCTATAAAATGACAAAATATCTGAATTTCTGACATGAACTCCCACATCCCAAAACCCACCTCTCTATTACAAGCTCCTTATTGGTCATCTGCTGGACGGTGACCACCACCTTTTTCTGTACACCCTGACGAAGCTTGAAGTAATATTTATCTCTGTCTTTGGGAACTGGACTACAAGATGTAGAGGAAGAGAGAGGGAAAAAAGTAAGAAAGACACAATTACACTTATGTTCTGGTTGCCCACAACAGACACCAATTGAAACAGTTCATCTCACTCAACTAACACCACTCTCAGAGAGCGAGAAAAGGAGAACTGAAGTTTCTTCAGAACGGAGAAATGACAGACCTGAAGTTTCCTTTGCCATCATCTTCTCTCACTTCTAGAGAAACGGTGAAGGTGAAGATATCGCCATCAGGGGAAAGTGGCAACACTGAGTCTTGCATGTCTGTGGCAGCTTTTGACGAACGCTTGAAGGCCGTTGAGAAGCTATAGAGGATGCGACTAACCTAAATAAGGAAAGGAGGTTGAGTTTCGAAAATTACTCTATGAACACTTATGAACAAATGCAACTCACAGCCTCTTTGATATGGCAGGAGAAGACGTGGATTTGAAAGTCCTCTGAGCTGCGGTAGCTCTCGGTGAAGGAAAAGCAGTCACTCTCGACAGATCCCTCATGTCCTCGGGCACAGAACAACACCTTATAGATGGGAAAAGATGCAATTTCTGTTCCAGTGGCCTGGTCGACAATCCTAGAGCAATAAAAAAACATAAAAATATAAATATAACTACAGATAAAGCTGTCTCTTTCGCATAATGTGACATCTTTTAGAATATACATCAACTTTTTGAGCTGTTTGCTCTGACTGGGTGTTTTATTAAAAGGGGTCATATGATCCGATTTCAAGTTTTCCGTTCTCTTTGGAGTGTTACAAGCTCTTGGTGCATAAAGAACATCTGTAAAGTTGCAAAGACTAAAGTCTCAAATCCAAAGGGATATTCTTTATAAAAGTTAAGAGTCAACCACGCCTACCTAAAACGCTTCTAACACGCCGCCACATATCTACCTCACTATGTGGACATATTAGCATAATGCCACCCAAATGTGCACGCAAAGAAAGAAGGCATGGTTTCAGAAACAGCAGTAGTGTTGATGCAGCCATGTCAGGGAGACGCTGTGCTTTTCAGTGCGAAAGCAAAAGCACTTTATTTGGCCTTCCGGAAGTAGATGCAATTAGGAATCATTGGTTAAGATTTATTTACAACAGAACAGCACAACCCAGATGTTCGAATTTGTGCAACGCATTTTATGGACGACAGTTTTTTGAACCTAGAAGAGTACAAGGCTGGCTGTGCACAAAGGCTATTTCTAAAAAAAATTATAATAATAAAATAAAGGGTAAATTCCGAGGACCAACAATAATGTACAGTATTTGAAAAATAATGTGTTTTTTGAACATTAAAGCATGTCAACATATTCTGTTACACCAAATAATGATCTTTAAAATAGCATCACCCTTTAAAAAAAAAAAAGAAGAAAAAAAAAAAGCAAAGTAAACCTATTTTGGAGTCAGCTAAAGAGGTCAAGTTTTAATAGTGCAATCATAATGTGGTTAGGTTAATACTAAAGATATTTAGATGTACAATTAAGTACTGAAGATATTTTAGATGTAGTACTTTAACGAATAATGCGTTAAGGTGCAAAAATTTAGTTTGGTGTCACCAGAATTAAGCTAAATGAAAGTGGCACCTGCGACATGCATCAAAGTTCACTTAGCTAACTTTAGAGATGGTTTGAGGTTAATGAAGGAGAAACAGTGAGATGTTAAACCTGAGGCCACAGTTCCTGAGAAAGAAGAAGAAGAAAAACGCACACAGGGTGTGAAAACAGAAGTGCAACATCACATTTACGAAGCTGAAAGCATGAGATAAAAGCAGCTCGGAAGGCAGCTGTGTTAGCTCTTGACAAACAAACACACACCATGAAGATCACAAGATCTCAGAAACTACAAAGTAGTCACATTTATACTCCCAACGTTGAATGTGGTTTGTCTTTAAGCTTTTATACAGCCCCAGGAGTAACACATGGAAATAAATACATGACTGGTTGTGAGATGTAACTGATGTAGTCCAGAAGTCTGAGAACCCTCTGAAAATATGGGATTCAAAAATGTATATAAATCTGAAAATAACATTAAGAATAAAAATCTAATTTCAGGAATATAATTTGCATTGGGAAAAATATTATTACATTAGAAAAATGCTAAATAAATCTGGAATAAATGAAATTAATACATTAATTCTGGGGAGCGGCAACAACATTTCACTATTACAGGATTTAAATCTAAAAAGTTTTAAAATACAATTTGTAATGGGCAAAAATAGTGAAACTAGAAAAATGCTATATAAATATAAAGTAAATTAATCATAGATATTAAATGAATAATATATTTTAATAGAAAATTTTAATTAATAAATTAAATCTAAACACAGATTTCAGGATATAAAAACGATTCAACATATAAAACGTATTATTAAAAAATTATTTAAATCTGCAAATCAACAGAAATTTTTAGAAGATCCTTTGTAAAAAAAAAAAGAAAAAATTACAAAATTCAAAACTGTGGAATTAAAAAAATAAAATAAATTTGAAATTAAAGTGTTAGAACATAATTTGCAATGAATATATATATATATATATATATATATATATATATATAGAATTAATTTTTTCCAAAAAATATTAGTGGTCTCAGATTTGTGGACCCCACTGCATTTTTGGCAGATGACTGACCGGACACAACCGTCTGGACCGTTGGGCACATGGAGGGTGATGGGGATGGGGATGGCGCTCTCTGCCCGCAGGGTGGCCATGGCTTTCTGAGCCTCCGTCTCGTTACGAGGGGCCTTCACCCAGGTGCAGCCAAGATAGGACAGTTGACTGAACTGCACGCTGTCTTCCTCCTGTTCTGTTGAACTCTCCAAAACTGCTGCTGATGCTTCTGCAGACACAGACAAAGAAGTGTCAATATACTGAATAAAGTTGCAGAAATGTGTATTTGTTTATTTTCTTCTCTAAAATTAGTTTTTATATTTGCGATATTATGCAACTCATTAAGTGGCTCATCGAATCATATTTAAGAGGTAGAACAATGTGTTTTACGCTGACTATTTCTTTAGATTCTTGTGTCGAAATCCTCAAACAATAAACTCTTGCATTCATAAACCTTTGTTTTATGTATAGGTCCATTGTCAAGAGTGACTAAATGAGGAAGTTTGTGCAAGGCAGAGAGGAAGTAAGTGTTCAAAGCCCTCCCAATTTTAGCACTTGGCAACAGGAAGCAGTTATGATAAATAGAGCTAGTTTAAAAAAAAAAAAGAATAAAATAAATTAGGTAATCTATTATATATTGTATACAGTATACTGTAAAATGTATATATATATATATATATATATAAAAAAGTATAAAATGGAAAACTTGCTAAAAATGAAAAATGAATCTATATAAATAAAATTCAATATGTATTGAAACAGCCCTGAAAATTATTATTAATAATAATAATAGAGAAATATCTTAGTACACTTTAGTTTTGCCTCGGTTAATTTGTAAAATATTGACAATAAGACATAAGACATATAAGACACAATAAGACATGGTTTAACAAGGACCAATGGGAGTTCGAGATAAAATAGAGTTAGTTTGTCTGTTAGTTTGTTACTGCAAGCAAAAAATACCATGAGGAGCAGTGTCCAAAGTCAGGCTGGGTGGTCTGATCTGAGAACTGAGTGCTGTAGGACTTCCTTTCTCCTCTGCAGATCCTGGTCCATCACAAACATCATCCAGCACCTCCTCCATCGCCCGCTCCAACTGCTCACTCCCATTCCACGACATCTGACACAGAGGGAGATGGCAGAGGATAAATATTCTAGATTACTTTTAACTTCATTCTTATTGACACAGTAAAACAAATAGTAAAGGATGCTTAGTAGGCAGTAGATAGAGACACCTTGAGCCTGGGCCTCCCCTCTGAGCTGGAGGGGGAGCCCCCAGCAGTGGGCGGCACAAGAACAAACTCCTCACTGGTGACGGTTGACACAGATTCAGTGGAGCCGCTCACTCTGCCCAGAGAGGAGCAGTCATCCATGATAGCCTGGGACAGTCCGCCCGCTCGGCCCACAGCTGCTGCAACCCTACCAACAAGACAGACCTGTTACACTGGGTACATTGTGGATTAAAAGATCTACTTTAACTTCTGCAACGTAAAATACTCAATGACTGGATGGTTTTCTCTGTATTGGATTTCCTTGCATATTGAATTATTTAAGATATTATAAATCAAAACCATATTGGCAGATTTATATATATATATATATATATATGTAACATATATAACATTTAATTTATATATATATATTTCTTATATCTTGTTATACATGTAACATTGTATACACGTAACATATATTTTTCCCCGCCCACAAAGCCTTGACATCAGAAAAGTCACTTCAGAAAACGTTATTACATTTCAGAAGAAATTATGAAAATATCTTTCCTTTGGAATACAAAACACAACTGTGCACAATATCATGTGATAAAATTATTAAACCGTAAAAATGGTCCATTTTGACATTTCACATCAACTTAGCTTTGGATACTAATCATGTTCAGACAGGCAGAAGCTGAACCAAGAAAAAAATAAACAATCGAACAATCATTCAGCACTAAAGCACCAGTCACTTTTAGAGAGTTACAGCAGTGTCATTTGAAAATGATATCAACCATCTAGCTTTTCACACATAATTGCTGATTCAACAAGCAAGCTCATGTTTATCGAGGTGTCATCTGAGTGCATTTTCACAGCCTAAAGCAGCTCAAAGCAAAGACTCTGAAACCACCACTGATGTTCACACACAGCATGCAGAAAGTTTTTTCACACGTAAAAAAACAAATCACATACTATTACACAACTAGCATGCGATGGTGATGATGATCTCAAACAAGTGTCCAGCCAATAAAGCAACTGCAGTAACTTAACAGTTGGCTCCTTGAGTTCATATCAGGGGTCATGGTGGGTGAAAGTGTCTTCACATTCACACACACAGCAGTCATGTGGCCGTCATTCTCCATCAATTACAGTCATTGAAAAATGCACAGGATAAAACCGTACGCTAACAGAAGGTCTCTGTGTGCCCTTCATTTGCATTATGTAGTAGTTCCTCACTTAACATAAACAGAGAATGCATTTAGAATCCACTAAAGAGTGCCGGGTAGTCTTTGAAATTGAATTAGACTGCACAAACACCAAGAGGACACAAACTTTAAGCAATTACAAACTCATGGTCATTATTTTAGAATTAACCAGTTAAGGAACTAAGATTACTATTCACTTCTTTGGATGTCGATTAAAGAATTATAGTGTAGCCTGGCAAAGATATAGTCCAGTTAATAATATAATATATATAAAAATCGCAAACATACTTTTTCAGCTAGTTGCTCAGACAATGTTTTTTTATTTAATTTAACTTAATGTACTAAAATAGATAAAGCTTAAGAAAAAATTCATAAAAACTATGGCATACTCAAAAAAGAAAAGGGACAAAAACAAAACAAAGTTGCTAAAACTTTAACTCAAATTAAAATAAACACAGAAAATAAAAGATATTACAGTATCTGATTAATACTAAAATAGCACAGATATACAATTTTCATACAGCATTTACTTTATATATTACACACTATAAAAATATTGACTAATCATAATGCATTTTAATTAAAAACCATATCATGGTGCTGTGGTCACTGACACTAGAGAATAGAAATTATTTATTCTATTCTAATAAATTATCAATTATTTTTATAAATTCAGTGAAAATATCCCAGTAAGACAAAAATAAAATAAAATAAAGCCAAATTTACAATACAATTCACATCATGTTCCTTTAGCTGTAGTAATCAGTACTAAACACCACCAAGCAGCTTGGAGGGTTAAACTGAGCCTGAGCCTCAAATGTTCAACCACAGATAAAACTGGTGCAGTTTACTTATTCTGGGTGTGCATTACCCACAGTACTCACACACTCGCTCTCTCTCTCTCTCTCTCTCACACACACACTGCAGGCCACAGCTGGAGAAACAGGCTTTGGAAACAACAGTTTATCCTCTATGCTTTCTGTATTACTCACACCCATATTTAAAGCCAATAAACAGATACCGTATTAGTACAGTATTAGTTTCTACAACATGGCATAAACTACATGACACCATCCACACTAAACTACTGAGAAAGAGCCAAGGCCTTCCTGTCGTCCAACACGGTGTTTAAAGTTCAAAATCCTGAGTTATTTATCTCTCTGTCGGAGTTCTCGTTCAGGGCCAGGCATGATGTAATACAAGAAAATCTGTCCCGATTAAATCACCCAGCAAAAAAGGAACAGAAGAGTAATTGGAACAAACAGAGGAACTATATAATTAAGCAATAAGGCACAGGGCTGTGCAGTATTGCGACTGTACAATATATTATAAATTGCATTATATGATTATAAATGATACATTTTATCCTAAGATTTAGATCATTATCAAAAGTAACATACTACATTTACATGCATATTACTTAATAGATTTAAGTTTAGAAAAATATTATAGATAAATAGATGATATCAGCCAAATTTAATTTATTATATAAATCATACAATAAAATAGAACAAATAGAAATACAAAATAGTAAAAATAATAAATAATTAATACATATTAACAAACAAAAATACTAATAAAAAGCTAAATTAATACAATTAATATACAATAATTATTTGAATTTATTTGGGAATTGCAGCCTAAATACCATTAACATTCATATTTAATATTGATATAAAAAGGTTAATATTATTATCAGCATTTGTTTGGATTGAATAAGGGGTTTGCCTTTTAGATTTGTTTTCTTTAACTGAAACTATAGGATGTTTTCTCTGGTATATTCACAAAATATTTTTATATTCCAGTATATTCACAAAAAAAGCGTTGAGACACTCTTAAAGCTAAATGAACCAGAACAGTAACAAACGGCTCTGTAACAGCCTGTCAATCACCAATGATGCATTTGCAATTATTCATTGTTGTGGTAACATTAAGACATTTACAATAATTGTAGACAAGCTACTACTGTACAGTTTTCCCGTTATTCTTGAGCTTTGGAGAAGTGAGGTGAGGCCTTTAACGTTTAAAAACACCGGTGAGGAGTTCATGGCTAGCAGAGCTGAACATTTTAAACAAACTGGCATGTTTGTTTTACCATCCTAAACCTTTTCAAACATTTTCAATGATGTAAATCACAATATTTCATTCATCACACCTGTTCCTTATCTGGAACAGTCATCTAACTGACAGGGTTTGAGCCATATATATATATATATACAAATGATTAATACATTTTTTATTACGAAATTTAGTGTCATAAATACACGCACAGTAAGCAAACAGTATCACAAAACGAACCCTGTTTACCGAGCTGTTATGACCAGCTATTTAAGAACAAATAAAATATACATTTGTGCGTAAATCCCTGCAAAAAAAAACATCAAAATATTAGCAGATGACTAAATAGGGATTCAAAGAGACAGGAAACGCCTTCCAACAGCAAAAAAATAAGGCTGAATAACACCGTTTCGTACTACTACTAACGTTTTTCATCACACACACACACACACACACACACACACACACACACACACACA
>NW_015505446.1:310902-317153 GCF_001515645.1 Sinocyclocheilus grahami | reverse complement strand
AGATCCTAGCTATTATTATGTTAATTATTTGTATATTATGATAACTATTTTGCTTCATTGCAAGGCACAGAGTAGGAAGTATTCTTCATTTATTTCTTTATTTGCTCACTGGTTCATTTGTAAAACATTGCTCATGTTTTAAACAGTCTAAAGACACTACAGTAAAAAATATTTTTCTTCACATAGAAAGTAACAGCTGCTACCAGTTATCATCATATCCTTGTCAGTGACAGATATTTATGATCGAGCATCACAAATGAACTCAAACAAGTCGGCTGGACACGCAATACAGGAACACATTACCCTTGACTAAACATGAGCCACTGTTTGGCTAATAAAAGTTTGGTAAAACCAGGTTTACAAACAAACAGAATCATTTAAATTGAATAATTTACATATTCAAACTTTGCATGTAATAAAAAGAAATAAACACATCACTACATTACCTCACATCACATCATGGACTAAATAGACACTCAGACCCCTTGTTATGACAGATTACACTGATCTTGCATAGAGATGGCTAAAAAAAAATATTTTAATTAAAGATCAAGTGTGTGATTTTTGCACCTCTGGCGCCACCAAGTGGAATTGCAAAAAAAAAAAAAATTTGTTTTATAAAATGAAATAAAATAAAACATGTTTTATTGTGGCACAATAACAAAAATGTTCTTGTGTAGGATAGCCCTCATACATCAGCCCATTACAGGAAGCCCAGTTTTTGAAGGCTGCTTAGAAAACTAGGAGCCCTTACCCTCCGCTGCAAAAAATTTTTTTCTCAATCAGTATTTTTGTCTTGACCACACCTTTAAATAGCATAAGATGTTAAAACTTCAAAGAATAATTATTTTGTTTATTTAATGTTTATTTTTATTTCAATGTTGTTTTTGTTCTATTTTATTTTTGTTCATTGTTTTTGAAAACCGGCAGATTGTTTTCTGTTGTTTTAGCCCTTCACTGCAATTTTTTAATGACATTGTTTTGTTTTCCCTAAAAACATTTAAACACCTTTTGAAAAAGTGTAAGATGTTAAAACTTATGTTCAGAGAATAGTTATTTTGTTTATCTAATTTATGTTACTTAATGTTATATTTGTATTGCATTGTTTATTTATTTTATTTCATTGCTCATGGTTGTCCATTGTTTTTGAAAATGGCAGTTTTTTTTTCTTGATTTAGCACAAATCTAACTTTTAGTTTAGTGAAGTCTACTAAAATAACAGGAAAAAATTAACCATAACAAAAAACTAATTCAAGATTTAAAAAAAAAAAAAGCCTTATCTTGCACAACTTTGCTTCTCAAGTGCATTTATCTTATTTTAAGTATGCTTAGATTTAAAAGCAAGACAAAATACAGATTAATCATTTTTATCAGTGTAGGAAGAACAAATTTGTGTCGGTTTCTATAAAACATTATTGATTTCAATTTTGATTCACTGTTTTGTACACAGAAGAAACATTAGGGGTGATTTCGGTGGACGTCACTGATCAGACATCAGTGCTTATGGCACGCGTGTTGGAGTTGAGGTCTGGACGGCTTCGAGAGCTCAGCGATGCGCTGTGCAAAGAGGGAAGGGTGAGAGACAGGCACGGGCTGTCATAGTGGGATGGCATGTAAGTGATCCGTTCGGCTCCGTTCCGCATTTCGTCCATGGTGCTGATGTAAAATGGAGAGCTGTATGGGGAGCAGGTGGGGCAGAGGCTCTGCGGTGGCGTGGGCTCCGGCGACAGGGAGAGTGGGTTAGAGGCGACCCCGTCCAACCTAGATGTGCTGCATGTGTTGCAGGCAAACTGGGGTTGTGAGCAAACAGCATCTGGATCGGATCCATTCTTCTTACAGCAATAATACTAGAAGAAAAACAAGGCCAGTCAGTCAGCAAGAGAGATAGGAATGCCATAGGACATCATTGGAGAAATGAATGAATGAATGAATAATTATTATTATTGTTGTTTTTTTATTTACAGGAGCACTAACTTTTTCATCCAAGGTCACCAAAACCAAAAGAAAAATATAATTAATTTTAAATATATCATAATAAATAAAATCAAATTATATAATAAACTTTCTATAAATAAAACAACTCACTGACTTCATTTAAATCTTTCAAAAGAAACAATATAAAATTCTTCTTCCTACTGCTCCACAATTGTTACTGTTAAAATAAAAATATATCATAAAAATAAATAAATAAATATAATAATAATATAATAATAATAATAAAAATAAATCTAAATCTACATCATACTGTTGCACTATTGTTATCATTATAAATAAAAATAAAAGTAATAAAGTTTATAAATAAAAATAATTAAAATCTATCAAAAAATAATAATATAAAATATAATTACATTTTAAAAAACTGCATCCAACTGTTTGACTAGTGTTATCATTACAAATAAAAATAAAATAAAGTTTATAAATAAACTAAATCCTTCAAATCTAGATTTAAAATATATATATATATAATATTTAATTAAATTAAAAAAACCTACACCGTACTGTTTCACTACTGCTATCATTATAAATAAGTAATAAAACTTAAAAAATAAAAATAAAACTCGATTCACTTTTTTAAAATAAAAGAATTCATGAAAAATCTACCAAATCTATCAAAAAAAAGATTGATTGGTTTTTCAAATATATCAATAATAACAATAATATAATATTAAATTAAAAATATGTATACCCTACTGTTTCACTATTGTCATCATTCTAAATAAAATAAACTGTATAAATATATATATATATATATATATTTTTTTTAAATCTATCAAATCTGTTGTTGTCGGGGGCTTTTTTAGTTTAGTTTTGCTTTGTTTATTCACAAAATTCAATGCATAGAGGAAAATATCTGTCATTATTTTTTTGCCTTAAGTTATGAGGCACGCGCTCACCTGAAGTCGACAGTAACAGAGCACGACAATGATACACAGAAGTATCACCGTCGCGAGAATTCCTCCGGTTATAACCACAGTTCCAGCTGTCATCCGACCGGATCTCCATGAAACTCTAAATGTGAACACACACACACACACACACAGACTGACTGTCAGACCACTTGTACAGGTGAGCATGCCAAACGACCACTTTGAGCTCCATTACTTCGGGTGCAATGTCACAATGTCCGCAAGACAGCGCTGCAAAACCACACACACAAAAAAATCATGCCTAAATCCAACATATGAAGTGACACGTTAGTTCAGACAGACGCGTCGTAAGTGTTCAGTCAGTTTGATTCAGCACGTGCTGACAGAGGAAGTGTCGGGTCAAGCAGCCCAGCGTGACTGAGTTTGACCAGCACTGCAGATCTGATTAAGGAGCCGCACTGATGAAATGCAATCATCAAACAGAGAGACACACCTGCTCTCTCTCTCGCTCGCTCTCTGTGTGTGTGGGAAATTACATCTGGACTTTTATTAGGAAAAAGTTTGCTAGTTAATTACAGGAGTCTTTCCAGCTTAATCTTTCCATTAAAGGTCACATAATGATCAAATTCAGCCAAATTTATCAAAACAAAACAAAAAATTAAATTAAATTATAATATAAAATGTATTTTTACAATTTAAACTATTTCTTATAAATATAAAACTTTTCCATCCCCATGAAACTCTAAATGTGAACACACACACACACACACACACACACAGACTGACTGTCAGACCACTTGTACAGGTGAGCATGCCAAACGACCACTTTGAGCTCCATTACTTCGGGTGCAATGTCACAATGTCCGCAAGACAGCGCTGCAAAACCACACACACAAAAAAATCATGCCTAAATCCAACATATGAAGTGACACGTTAGTTCAGACAGACGCGTCGTAAGTGTTCAGTCAGTTTGATTCAGCACGTGCTGACAGAGGAAGTGTCGGGTCAAGCAGCCCAGCGTGACTGAGTTTGACCAGCACTGCAGATCTGATTAAGGAGCCGCACTGATGAAATGCAATCATCAAACAGAGAGACACACCTGCTCTCTCTCTCGCTCGCTCTCTGTGTGTGTGGGAAATTACATCTGGACTTTTATTAGGAAAAAGTTTGCTAGTTAATTACAGGAGTCTTTCCAGCTTAATCTTTCCATTAAAGGTCACATAATGATCAAATTCAGCCAAATTTATCAAAACAAAACAAAAAATTAAATTAAATTATAATATAAAATGTATTTTTACAATTTAAACTATTTCTTATAAATATAAAACTTTTCACTGTTGTTGTAAAACATCACATTTATCAAGAAACATAATCAAAATTAAATAACATCAAATAAAAACCTATGTTGTTATACTAACAATACAAAATACATACTAAAAGTCCTTTCTAAAAGCAATTCTCTCAATATAAATAAACAAATAAAATCTCCATCTACAAAATATAAATAAAAAGCATACCCCATACTCTTACTATTGTCATGAATGGTATATTAAAAAAAACGCATTCAACATACTGTATATGCAAAAATCTTGCCATTTCTCTCTAATTATTTGTGAAACTTAATAGCGATTTCTGAGTGAAAATTTTGCTCTCTTGTAGTTTTCTTGCCAATTTTGGAACTTTGAGCTGTATTGCTATTGCTGTTGCCTCCTTTCTATGAATTGCTTTTAATATCCTTCATTTATAAACCACTTTGGATAAAAGCATCTGCTAAATGAATAAATGTAAAAGAAGATCTTTCCAGTAAAAAAGTATTTCATCAGCCTAATGCAAAAAGCACAAGCTAAGTTGATGCTGGGGGTGAGAAATAAATCCAGCACGGAACATGCCTAGAAGACCAACATGTGGTGCATCTTTTAGCAATTCCACTCACACACACCGCATGAACCAACCGGAGCAGACGGGATACAGGATACGAGATACAGCCCAGATTACACAACAGCCATACTGATGGGATTAGTGCAGCGCTGATAGGACATGCAGGCCGGATGCTGACACATGCATCTGTATTCAGACCCACCTGAAAAGATACTTAACTATTAATGAGCACTTTATGAATTATTATACGCTGTCTTCTGTGCATTTTTACAGGAATCTATAAAGTGCTTAAAATGAAATATAGCTTGACAGTTTAGTAGTGCAATTCATCTGGAAAAGTCACGGAGGAATGTTAAAAAACGTTGGCAGAAAAGCTGCAGTTCGTGTCATTTTACATATTAGTAATCTGAAATATGAAAGATAATATAAAATTTATTTTATAAGGATGAGTATATATTTTTAATATCAAGTGAAAAGTGCCTGCATATGAACTCTCTCCAGAATTACGCTTAGAGATGCAAGTATCTGGTGCTGTGTCCCAGAATGCAATGGGCACAACTCAATGCAATAATATACACTGCAATATTATTTCATGGAAGAATAAAAGTGGTTTTACTAAAACTTGAGATGACTATTTTCTAGATAAAATACTATAATTATAAATGAAATAATTATGTTAAAATATATACATTTTAAATTAATAAAAAAAAATTTAAATTAAAATATCAAAATACAATTATTTTAAATACGCTGATTAGGATAAAGTGAATAAATGTAAACGTAAACCAAAACAATTTATATTTAAATATATATATACAGTATATATATTTAAAATCAATTATCTCAAAATAAAGCAAAATCCAAAATAACATCTACAATACATAAAAATGACAAATTAAATAAAATTTTAAAACATCCTGCAATGTTATTTAATGGGAAAATAAATGTTTTTACTAAAATAGCTTTAAAAAATATCTAAAATTAATATTAATATATATATAAAAAATTAAATAATGGGATCTTAATCCTTTTTAAGTGATATCAATATTGCACTTTTTACAAAGAAATTAATGACTTATAAATAGTCTGTGCAAGTGTATATAGTAGGCTATATACGGTATTTATGCATAAATATACAATAATCTCCTGTCTAAATCTCATTCAGTGCTGCCAAAATGTTAACACAAAGATTCAGTTCTGTTCATCATTATTAACCTTCATGTTGTTTCAAACCTGTTTGACTTTCCCTCTTCTGTGGAGGACAAAAGGAGATATTTTGAAGAATGTTCATGCTGCTCTTTTCCATATAATAAAAGTACATTTATGACCAAGTTGTCAAAATTCAAAAAGAACAACAAGAACAACAACAACTAGGCTCGCTGCGATAGACGGTGTTTTCGGGTATACCGGTGTTAAGCCGCAACACTGATTACGTCATTTGGCTACCGCAGCACCGCCCCCCGTTTAGATTTTTTTATAGTAACAAAAATAATTTAGCCTAGTTCA
>NW_015505446.1:278010-310892 GCF_001515645.1 Sinocyclocheilus grahami | reverse complement strand
TTGCTTTTAATATCCTTCATTTATAAACCACTTTGGATAAAAGCACCTGCTAAATGAATAAATGTAAAAGAAGATCTTTCCAGTAAAAAAGTATTTCATCAGCCTAATGCAAAAAGCACAAGCTAAGTTGATGCTGGGGGTGAGAAATAAATCCAGCACGGAACATGCCAAGAAGACCAACATGTGGTGCATCTTTTAGCAATTCCACTCACACACACCGCATGAACCAACCGGAGCAGACGGGATACAGGATACGAGATACAGCCCAGATTACACAGTTTACATCAAGGTGT
This sequence comes from Sinocyclocheilus grahami, assembly GCF_001515645.1. NCBI lineage: Eukaryota > Metazoa > Chordata > Actinopteri > Cypriniformes > Cyprinidae > Sinocyclocheilus > Sinocyclocheilus grahami. The sequence continues at coordinate 310,599 of NW_015505446.1, read as the reverse complement.
ATATGCCGTGCCTCCAAGCTTTCTTATTCGTTTTGCTAATAAACGTTCTATGTTTCTTATTTATTTGGTTCCACAGTGTTTGCTGATTTTCAGTTTTATATACCTATTTAAACTTTGTGTTGCCCAAGTAATTTGTTATTTTATTAGACATATATGGAGTATTTTTATTAGTTTTGTTAATAAAAGTTCTGAGTTTGACGTTGTTGTTGCTTGAATTAAAACAACGCAGAATTGCCGCTTATTTGAAAGTGAAAGTAAAATGCACATGACGCTTTTACAAGCTATTTGAAAGCGAAGAAAAAAGAGGGAAACTCAAACGAACTAACACCCAATACCCAAAACTGTCCAATATCATATTTTTCGGCTGGTGTTTCTTATGGCCTTCACTTCAGTTGGCTGCCTGTAATAGATTTTTTTGGAAAGCACTCACAATTTTAAAAGATTAAAGAGCAAAGTAAATATCAAATAAATCTAATATACTGTTACTTCACAAACATGTGGATGGGTATTTCTTGTCAATGATTTTCAAGAATATTTTTTAGATATAACCAACTGCTGCTCATATTTACCACTGCTATGCAACATTTTAAAATCAAAATCCAGTCATTTCAATGGCAATCCAAGCGATTGGGAATTTCACTTAAGAGCGACACATTTCCCCAAGCAGATTTCACAGCAGGTTCAAGCTTTTCATGCAAATTTGCCGCGCTAACCAACAGAAAGCATCTTCTGAGTGGTGCTTTGTGCATCACTACATTATTGACAATAGACAATACAATTAAATATAAATATTAGATGAAAAACAAACTAAACGAAAAGTTGAAGCACTAAAATTACTAACTGGAAATAAATAAATTTACATTTTAAATTTAATTAATAAAAATGGTGAGAATTCAATGACTAAGAATTCAACTAAAATCAAAATGAAAACTAAAAAATAACTGGAAGTAAATGGCAAATAAGTAAAATTGGTAATAAATAATAATAATAAAAAAGAAACCCTAAAAACTAAAACTGAACTGAAACTGAAATAAAAATATAGAAAATCTAAATAGTAGTATTTAATTTTGTTTTAATACAAATAAAAAACATAAAATTAAATGATTACAAATTAAACAAAAATTAAAATGAAAACTGAAAATATAAAAATATATACTTATTTAAAATCTAAATAAAAAAACTATAGTATAATAAAATAGTATTTATATAATACTAAAAACTAAAAATAATACATAAATATTAGATGAAAAACAAAGTAAACTAAAATTAGAAATGTTGTCTTGGCAGCTAACTGAAATAAGTTTAAGTCAAAGCACTAAAATTACTAACTGGAAATAAACTAAAACTGAATTAAAATAAAAATCTAAATAGTAATAAAAATGATGGCGAAAACACATAACAAAATTCAATGACTAGAATTCAACCAAAATTAAAATAAAAACTACAAATACAGTAACTGGAAATAAAATAAGGCAAATAAGTAAAAGTGGAAATAAAAAATAATAATAACTAAAAAATAAAATTATACTAAAACTGAAATAAAAAATATAAAACCTAAATACAGATAGTATTTTTTACAAATAAATTAATTTAAATAAAAAACACACAAAATTAAATTATTAAAAATGAAACTAAAATTAAAATGAAAACTGAAAATATAAAATAAATACTTATTTACAATATAAATCAATTAAATAAATAAAAAATGTAACCTAAACAGTACAATGGGCTGTATTTTATTAAATAAATAAATGAATAAATAAATAAACAAATAAACAAAAAATTTAAACTGAAAAAAAATACAATAACTATAAAAGCTTATTCAAAATATTAATAAAAACTATGGTATATTAAAGTAGTACATAAATAAATCTAAAATAACACTGCATGGTTTCAAATGTACAGATAAGCTAAATCCAATAAATCTATGTTTTTTCCTCCAATCTTCTTTTGATTTGCGACTATGGATCTGTCGGTTCACTATGCAGACATGCTAGAGGAGCTAAATGTGATTCGCAGACTAAGAAGAAATGTAATTAAAGAATGTAACTCTGTTACCATCATTTCCAGCTGGCTATGCACCTCTGCAAATGTACATGTGTATGTGAAACACTGTGTGTGCATGGAAACAGTATTAGAGAGCTCAATGGTCTATGATAAAGACATCTGGATTATCTTGTGCATGGGACACATCGCACATCTGCTCAGTTCTGCATGTTGTGGCATGTTTAAATGCAGTTTATATTGACTTATAATAATGTAATCATCTGTATTCTGTTCTTCCTCTCAGAGCCGTGTTCAACAGTCAGAACACATACTGTATGAGCCCATACATCCTCCACAATCCCATCATGCCTCTGCTTGTAGCTTGAGGGCGCATGGGCCGGCGAGAGCAGGATTTATAGAGGCTTTAAATGCGAGTCCCATTCCAAGGTCAATCCCAACTGTATTAGAGAGCAGCTCCAATATACAGCTTCAAACTACTGACCTCTTATTCAGCATTTTATAATGGCCAGTGCTCTTTAGAAGTGGATTTCATTTCACACACCAACAAACCAGACGTCGACATAATATGCATTTAGATTTGAAAAACCATGAATATTTGATCTTTTTGTCATATTTTTTATTTAATAAAAAGTCGCAGCACATTCATTTAATCACGAATCAACTATATAATGATTAAGGTTATGTAGTTATAAAGACAAATGTATTTTTTAAATGTCACATTTGGGCAGTCTGTCACAGGTTGTGTGTATATTTATGTAAAAGTTGATATTATGCTAAATATAAATATTTTTTAATATTAAATTTTTTATAAAAAAAAAATATTACTGTATCAAAACCACGTTTGTGTGGTATCATCCCTGTATGAGAAATACTTAAGAAATATTTAATATATATATATATATGTGTGTGTGTGTGTGTGCGTGTGTGTCTGTTTTGTTGTTAATAACAAAAATTATAAATTTCAAATGAAAAGGAAAAAAAAAAAACTGAACCAATCTATAAAATTGCAGAATTTTGATCTATTTGATAACATTATTTAATACAAATGTATGGTCTTTATATAAATCTAATATACAAATAATAATAATAATATAAAAACTTGATTCATTATTCATATTTATATTTCAACAATTAATAAGAATTATAAATTATTCAAATGATTAATAATAATAATAATAATAATTAAAAAAAAAATTTTTTTTAATTAAACTGATCTATAAAACTGTGGAATTTTGATCTATTTGATAACATTATTTAATACAAATTTACAGACTGTATATTAATATTTACGATAATAAAAATAATAATACTTTTTATCTATAATTTTCATCAAAATGATTTATATTTATATTTCAATAATGAACTAGCCTAATCACGTTCTGGGGGAAATTGGCTCAAAATTGCTCAAAACTCACATTCCGGGGGGAAGGAGTGATTCGTTTCAACCTGCGGACTAAAAAAAACTACTAGCGGCAACCATAGATTTGTACCGCGTTTTTTAAGATGTATTTCCAAGAAAAAAACATCATCTTATATTCGGGTCAATACGGTATATGCTATGCCGACTGTTTCTATGGGCTGCTATACCTAAGCCGTCCGCCATATTGGAAGGGTCAACTTGAAGTCATTAACCAATCACCGTAATAATCAATGAATATTCGAAGATGCCACAATCTTTACATATCTATGGTTCCGCCCCTCTCTCGCATTCTCACCTGTAAAAGGTTATCCCATTTCTTCGGGAATTTAAATCCCGGTGGTTTTTACAAACATCAGCTGGGCAGGATTGTGGCATCTTCGAATATCCATAGATTATTATGGTGAATGACGTCAAGTTGACCGTTGCAAGATCGGCGGACACCTCTACATGCTTGGAGCTTTCGAATGAGGCATCTACCTATAAATATAAATATCTATGGCGGTAACAGTATAAAAGTAGCCCAATTCCGCAGGAAAACTGTGGACTTGGCAACACTGATTCGCTTCCAGTTGCTATTCGCTGTACAAAACAGCTCTTGATATTGCAAACTGGTATTTCGTATAATTTTATTTTAGTGTATTGTCATAATTATTACCTAGTTTTACCGTTTACCACACTTTATTCTTCTTGTTATTATCGGCTAATGAATTGGAAGTCTCGCACATTCACAGAAAACAGCTTACTTCTGCGTTTAAAAAAAAAAAGGTTGATGGCAAGTGTGCAAATTATTAAATTAGGCTACTAGAAGTTTATGTTTTCAGAGATATTTTGGAGAAAAACTCGAATCGCATATCGTACCATTAATCGTTGGTATCGCGAACGGTTGCCATGGTTACCTGCTTGCGAGTATAATTCGGGGAATATCTTTTAAATACATAAATATACACACAATCTGACAACTTTCTCCAACGTGATTTAAAAAAAACGTGTTCTTATAACCACATAACCTTTATTAAATTGCTGATTTATGACTAAATGTGACAACAAACATAGAAAGCATGCATTACATTAAGACTTTTTAACATAGTAAAGTTAAAATAATATACATTTGTACAAAATCCACACAAATCAATATGGTCATCATTACAATACGTTTTAGATCCTTCCAAATCTAATTTTCTAGAACAACACATATGAACAGGATGTGAAAAGACAAATCCAAGCGTACCTTCAGTGAACGTCTGTATGTTTGGAGAGAGATCTGAAGACGAGCGCTCGATCACACCATCTCTCACCCGGTTATTTCCACACAATGGGGCTAAAAACTTGTTCTCCACACCTGGAATCTGTCGGGCTACCACATGTTCGGATCTCCCAGGCTTGCGGTAATGCTCATGCAAGAACAACAGAAATAGCGAAAGGAGGAGTTACTCCCTGCGCGCGGAGAGAGACTGGAGGAGACGCGCGCGCTCAGAGGAAGCATCAGAAGATGAATACTTACTCTATAAAGGTCAGAGACTATCATACGTCAGGCAGAGGAGATATGTGGACGTTTTCTACTGAAGTTTTATTGAAACAATTTCACTAAGCATAATATAAAAACGAGAAAATATAAAAACACGGCCCACGTCTTTTAGATTTTAAGCAATTGTAGTTCGGAGTGTCATCATGGCAGTGGCGCTATTATTAAGTACTACAATTGTAAATAATATTAATTTTCTAACGTTACAATAATTCTATAAACAAGTCATTAATATCGAGTAATTAACGTTTCGGACAAAAAAAATCGTTAGTATGTTTATATATTTCTTCTCAGCCAATCAAAGAAGCCGAGTAGTCAATGCACGGACTGAAAGCGGGAATGGATTCACGTTGCTAATGGAACGGAGCGACAGCGATTTGTTCTCCACGCTCAAAAGCGTTCCGTTATCACTCCAGTTCCAAATCCGCTTCGGGTTTTCCGATTCTTTACTAGTGACAGAAACTCTGTAAAGGCAACAACGGGCACGGCCATTCGAAAACTGTCTGTTGTGTTGCAAACTGGTATCACTTTATTATTGAAATTATAAAAACATTATTTTTGTAGCGCAAACATAGTTTACCGTTTACTGCATTTCTAATAATGTCAGAAAAGTGGTGGATACTGGATATCACTGACTTAAAATTAGGATGTAATTTTATTTTGGAAGACAAAATTCATAAAACAAGGTGTTTGAAACCAAAATTCAAAACTGCGGAATTGGATTTTTGACTCATAACCTTTTATGGTTACTGAGATATATATGATAACTATACAGTCTTCTCTACAGTTAGTAAGTCCACACATGGACTCTTTCCCAGAGACAAAACAACGGGTCTCTATGGTAACCAGTGGCATCTTGGCAGGTAAAAGGTCTGTGTGGGTCAGTTAAACAGGGTAATATGATTTGCCATGCAGCATTGTGCTTTAATCCGATTCCTATCAGAGCTGCATCCATCCTGCATTTGCACAAAGATTCTCCTAATGGCATAAATCACTGCGTCATTCTCCAAATTCTCTCAAAGTTTATCAGTGAAGTGCATTCAAGCTTCAAAAAGGACAAAAGAATCATAAAAACAACCCATTTTGTGAGGCTAAAGGCACAGAAATGATTGTTTTGATGCTCCATAGTGGCAGAATGTCGAGATATGATGTGAAATGAAAAGTCCTTATGTAATTTGTATGGTCTGTCACATGAATATAGACATAGCATTGCTTTAACAAACAAAAGTGTCACCACAAAAAATGACTCACTGCCTTGTTTTGCTTATCGAGTTCATCTTCCATTATTGGAGCTGGCAGAGGTTAGTGAAAGATATTAGAATTCATCAGCTGTGGCAAAGCATATTATAAGCTTGAAGAAACAGAGAGGAAAGGCCTAGACTGCGTTTTGACTGCATGTGATTTGATTTTATGGTTCTTTTTTCATCAAAATAGAGAAAAAATACTGACATGCATTATATTTCATAACACTAAACAGTTAATGGAAATGCAATCAACCTACTCAAGAACGTAACCTGTTCCTTTGTTTGTGAATCATTTCAAATGGCTGAAAGTATTGCCAGACTTTGACGCTGAAGGAAGATCCCAAGCCATATTTAGTGTCCTTTTGACTTGGCCATAATTATGCCATAAAATATAGAAATGTCGTATTTAGTCGTATTCATGAAGTTAAAAGTCAAAATTATGGCACAAGTTGAAATTTTGAGATACTCAAAATTATGATACAAGATCAAAATTATGGCATAGTCAATTATGAGTAAAAAGTTCAATTCATGACAGGTCATAATTATGAGATAAAAGTCAAAAGCAGGGAAATAAAGTGAATTATGAGACAAGTTATAATGACACAAATCGAAATGATGGCATTCTAATTAATGATAAGATCAAAAGTAAAAAAAAAAAATATATATATATATATATATATATAAATATCAGCCGAAATTGAGATACTAAGTCAAAATTATGAGATAAAAATGTGAAATTATGACGGCCATTATGAGATAAAAAGTCAATTACGGGTTAGATAAGTCATAATTATGAAAAAGTCAGTATTATGGCATGCTAAGTGATAATTATGACAAGTCAGTTATGAGATAATTACAAAATTATGACATTCATTTGACAATTTGAAATGTTGAGATAAAAAGTTATAATTATATTCATGGCATAAAAATTCAATTATGGGATAAAAAAAAGTCAACTGAGACGCAAGTTGAAATTATGACATGGTCGTAATTCGGAGAAAAAAAAGGTACAAAATTATGACAACTTGAAATTGAGATACTACGTCAAAATTATGAGATAAAAATTTTAAATTAGTCATATTTATGAGATGAAATGTCTATCTTGAGTCATAAATGACACAAAAACTACAAATAAAATTGTCATAATTATGACTTCTACATTTCTTAAATCAGCTTTTTGCCATACATTTTCATGCCATGACTTATGTCAATTATAATTGACCAAAGCATGATTTTTTTCTTTCTTTTTTTGTGGCAGAAATTGGCTTCCATACTTAGAAAAATTAGTTTCTTCTATTATATTTCATTAGCTTAGCGTCCAATGCTAATTTGATTTCTGCAACATTAAGCTTTCTTTTCTCCCTCCCTAAATGAGGTCATATTTTTTGCTTCCCCAGCTGGTCTTGTTAAGAGACCAGGCGTCTTCAGGGCCTTGAAGAAAGCTCATTAAGATGCCATTAACAGTAATTGGACCAAACAAGGAAGATTCAGAACCAGCGAAGCACTGCCAACCTGTACCCTTTCCTTGGCTCTGCTGTTTGTGTGGCACGTTATGGATGCACTTGATTACACAACATCCTGTTTGAGTAATTTGATATTTCAACACGCTCAGTGGAGCAAGGATCCTCCCACAGTGAATGTTGGGTCAAACAAAATATTCCAAAAAGTGGAAAACCAGTAGGCGGAATTGATCGAAGGCACATAAAAGAAAACAAAGCAGGGGTGCTGGGAAACCACTGACTTAATTTTGTCCACTGCTGCACATTTTAACAAACCAGTGAAACCAGAAAACACTGGTCACAGTAGATGAATAGCGCATCGGTAGCATGTCCATGTGTTTGAGATCGTATCAAGCGCGTAACAGAAAAGAAACTCTGACATTGTCTAGCCTTCGCAGGTCAGGGTGGCTAATTTTTAGCGAAAAGTCCCAGAAAAGTGGTTTGAGCCAGTAAATTTGCACTCATACAAGGGCTCCAAATAGTATTCAGATAGATTTATCATACCTAAAAATGATATTAGATATAAAACAGATACAATTGGACACAAATTTCAGTGTAGCCTCCTTTTTATTTTCTTTATAAAACAGTTTGGTTCTTGATAAAAGAAAATCTGAATTGAACACTGAACAAGCAACTTAATAACAAATAAAACAAACAAATGGCCAGTTTGGTTCATAGAGAAAACAAAATATATATATATATATATATATATATATATATATCAGCCGAAATTAAGTCAAAATTATGAGATAAAAATGTGAAATTATGACGGCCATTATGAGATAAAAAGTCAATTACGGGTTAGATAAGTCATAATTATGAAAAAGTCAATATTATGGCATGCTAAGTGATAATTATGACAAGTCAGTTATGAGATAATTACAAAATTATGACATTCATTTGACAATTTGAAATGTTGAGATAAAAAGTTATAATTATATTCATGGCATAAAAATTCAATTATGGGATAAAAAAAAGTCAACTGAGACGCAAGTTGAAATTATGACATGGTCGTAATTCTGAGAAAAAAAAGTTACAAAATTTGAAATTGAGATACTACGTCAAAATTATGAGATAAAAATTTTAAATTAGTCATATTTATGAGATGAAATGTCTATCTTGAGTCATAAATGACACAAAAACTACAAATAAAATTGTCATAATTATGACTTCTACATTTCTTAAATCAGCTTTTTGCCATACATTTTCATGCCATGACTTATGTCAATTATAATTGACCAAAGCATGATTTTTTTCTTTCTTTTTTTGTGGCAGAAATTGGCTTCCATACTTAGAAAAATTAGTTTCTTCTATTATATTTCATTAGCTTAGCATCCAATGCTAATTTGATTTCTGCAACATTAAGCTTTCTTTTCTCCCTCCCTAAATGAGGTCATATTTTTTGCTTCCCCAGCTGGTCTTGTTAAGAGACCAGGCGTCTTCAGGGCCTTGAAGAAAGCTCATTAAGATGCCATTAACAGTAATTGGACCAAACAAGGAAGATTCAGAACCAGCGGAGCACTGCCAACCTGTACCCTTTCCTTGGCTCTGCTGTTTGTGTGGCACGTTATGGATGCACTTGATTACACAACATCCTGTTTGAGTAATTTGATATTTCAACACCCTCAGTGGAGCAAGGATCCTCCCACAGTGAATGTTGGGTCAAACAAAATATTCCAAAAAGTGGAAAACCAGTAGGCGGAATTGATCGAAGGCACATAAAAGAAAACAAAGCAGGGGTGCTGGGAAACCACTGACTGAATTTTGTCCACTGCTGCACATTTTAACAAACCAGTGAAACCAGAAAACACTGGTCACAGTAGATGAATAGCGCATCGGTAGCATGTCCATGTGTTTGAGATCGTATCAAGCACGTAACAGAAAAGAAACTCTGACATTGTCTAGCCTTCGCAGGTCAGGGTGGCTAATTTTTAGCGAAAAGTCCCAGAAAAGTGGTTTGAGCCAGTAAATTTGCACTCATACAAGGGCTCCAAATAGTATTCAGATAGATTTATCATACCTAAAAATGATATTAGATATAAAACAGATACAATTGGACACAAATTTCAGTGTAGCCTCCTTTTTATTTTCTTTATAAAACAGTTTGGTTCTTGATAAAAGAAAATCTGAATTGAACACTGAACAAGCAACTTAATAACAAATAAAACAAACAAATGGCCAGTTTGGTTCATAGAGAAAACATAAAAACACACAAAACTTTAGCACTGTACATGTAAATACATACAAATAAAGAACAATGTGCTACTGGAGATATATTGCGCTAAAAAAGAATAAGAAATGTATCTGCTTTGACGTGTCGCTGCTTTTCTTATATATCATTTGATATATTTCTTGGATGTGGCAGCCAAAGAAACGAAAGAACAAAAGTTACTGAACATGACGAGAGTACAAAACATGCAGTGCTTCTGCACTGTCAGGCTATGTGACTGGAGCGCCAGTGTAGGATGTTGGCCACGGCGGACAGGCGCTCAGCTGGTCTCAGAGCTAACGGAGATATGTGGTGCTGGAACGGAGTGCTTGGACCCAGTCCCAGATGAACTGGACTGCCGAACAATTGCATTATGAAGTGGGAGAGCTGGGGCTGGACTGGAATAATGGGTACACCTGGAAAAACTAGGAAAATTTGACTGTGAAATGAATCATGTCGTCAATGCAACTACTGTAGATTCGACTTTTATATGACAACGATTTTTCAGACATTAGGATATTTCGTATTGTGGCAGTGTTGATGTGCTGTACCTGGATAGATGGAGTTGATCTGGATGGGGTTAGGAGTGCATGTGGTTAAGACGGGCTTTGGTTTAGCTGGAGAAGCACACATCTGCGGGTCACTTACTGCTGCTTGGACAGGTGGAGGAGTAGGCACGGTCTCAGGCTATGTGAAAAAACATGAAAAAACTAATGTGGCCACGTAGATCAGTTAATGTGCTTTAAAAAATGAGCTAATAAGCAGAGTAATTATCACCAAAGGGAACTCTGAAAAAAATTGGAGAAAAAATAAAATAAAACAAAACAACAAAACAAATCCAAATCAAACAGGTCCCATCTGTCATTGGTCAGACAATCAAATAGTCCTGCCCCAAACTCATGCCATTGATTGAGTTAGAGTTGGGCTGGTCAGAATACGCTAACAAACAGCAATGTTTTTATAGCACCACAGTAACACACTTTTAGGTGAATCAACATGCAAAAGGCTTAAAGTTGTCTTTAAGCAAGTATTTTAACAGATATTTTTTCAATATTTTTTTTTATTAATGATATTACATATTAATAATAGATCATAATATTAAGCTAGTATTTTAAAATAAATATGACACTTAAGCTGCTCTGTACAAAAAAAAAATACTATTAAACCATAGACTGTATAAAAACATGGACGTAGTGTCCGTGACGTCACCCGTAGGTTTCTGAAGAGCGTTTTTGAAGCCTAAATTGGGCGGAGCGGGCCGTCGCCATCTTGGTAGCGCGTCACTCCCGGATAATTGAAAATGGGCAATGAGGCGGGAGCTGGTTGCTGAAACCACACCCACCTAGCTCGACGGTGGTGACAGCAGCGGCAATCCACCTGTCACTCAAGTGACCATGCCCTTAATTATGCAGAACTTTAAGGCTTAATTTAATTTAAACAGACGAGTTATAAAAAAATTCGCCCACCTCACAGTTGTCATGAAATGCAAAATTAGCTATATAGACCAAAACCACTTTTTGTACCAGGCTGTAAAAATTTTTCTGCTGTAAAGTTGGGCGTTTTAACATGGGGAGTCTATGGGGCTGACTCCTTTTTGGAGCCATGGAGTCGATGAATTGCAGTTTTAGTCATTTCCGTGTTGGTTTCACGAGAGAGACCGGAAGGTTGCCACTTGTATTAAACAAATGTAGCCATATAGGGTCTAGATAATGAATTATGAGACAAGTTATAATGACACAAATCGAAATGATGGCATTCTAATTAATGATAAGATCAAAAGTAAAAAAAAAAAATATATATATATATATATATATATAAATATCAGCCGAAATTGAGATACTAAGTCAAAATTATGAGATAAAAATGTGAAATTATGACGGCCATTATGAGATAAAAAGTCAATTACGGGTTAGATAAGTCATAATTATGAAAAAGTCAATATTATGGCATGCTAAGTGATAATTATGACAAGTCAGTTATGAGATAATTACAAAATTATGACATTCATTTGACAATTTGAAATGTTGAGATAAAAAGTTATAATTATATTCATGGCATAAAAATTCAATTATGGGATAAAAAAAAGTCAACTGAGACGCAAGTTGAAATTATGACATGGTCGTAATTCGGAGAAAAAAAAGGTACAAAATTATGACAACTTGAAATTGAGATACTACGTCAAAATTATGAGATAAAAATTTTAAATTAGTCATATTTATGAGATGAAATGTCTATCTTGAGTCATAAATGACACAAAAACTACAAATAAAATTGTCATAATTATGACTTCTACATTTCTTAAATCAGCTTTTTGCCATACATTTTCATGCCATGACTTATGTCAATTATAATTGACCAAAGCATGATTTTTTTCTTTCTTTTTTTGTGGCAGAAATTGGCTTCCATACTTAGAAAAATTAGTTTCTTCTATTATATTTCATTAGCTTAGCGTCCAATGCTAATTTGATTTCTGCAACATTAAGCTTTCTTTTCTCCCTCCCTAAATGAGGTCATATTTTTTGCTTCCCCAGCTGGTCTTGTTAAGAGACCAGGCGTCTTCAGGGCCTTGAAGAAAGCTCATTAAGATGCCATTAACAGTAATTGGACCAAACAAGGAAGATTCAGAACCAGCGAAGCACTGCCAACCTGTACCCTTTCCTTGGCTCTGCTGTTTGTGTGGCACGTTATGGATGCACTTGATTACACAACATCCTGTTTGAGTAATTTGATATTTCAACACGCTCAGTGGAGCAAGGATCCTCCCACAGTGAATGTTGGGTCAAACAAAATATTCCAAAAAGTGGAAAACCAGTAGGCGGAATTGATCGAAGGCACATAAAAGAAAACAAAGCAGGGGTGCTGGGAAACCACTGACTGAATTTTGTCCACTGCTGCACATTTTAACAAACCAGTGAAACCAGAAAACACTGGTCACAGTAGATGAATAGCGCATCGGTAGCATGTCCATGTGTTTGAGATCGTATCAAGCGCGTAACAGAAAAGAAACTCTGACATTGTCTAGCCTTCGCAGGTCAGGGTGGCTAATTTTTAGCGAAAAGTCCCAGAAAAGTGGTTTGAGCCAGTAAATTTGCACTCATACAAGGGCTCCAAATAGTATTCAGATAGATTTATCATACCTAAAAATGATATTAGATATAAAACAGATACAATTGGACACAAATTTCAGTGTAGCCTCCTTTTTATTTTCTTTATAAAACAGTTTGGTTCTTGATAAAAGAAAATCTGAATTGAACACTGAACAAGCAACTTAATAACAAATAAAACAAACAAATGGCCAGTTTGGTTCATAGAGAAAACATAAAAACACACAAAACTTTAGCACTGTACATGTAAATACATACAAATAAAGAACAATGTGCTACTGGAGATATATTGCGCTAAAAAAGAATAAGAAATGTATCTGCTTTGACGTGTCGCTGCTTTTCTTATATATCATTTGATATATTTCTTGGATGTGGCAGCCAAAGAAACGAAAGAACAAAAGTTACTGAACATGACGAGAGTACAAAACATGCAGTGCTTCTGCACTGTCAGGCTATGTGACTGGAGCGCCAGTGTAGGATGTTGGCCACGGCGGACAGGCGCTCAGCTGGTCTCAGAGCTAACGGAGATATGTGGTGCTGGAACGGAGTGCTTGGACCCAGTCCCAGATGAACTGGACTGCCGAACAATTGCATTATGAAGTGGGAGAGCTGGGGCTGGACTGGAATAATGGGTACACCTGGAAAAACTAGGAAAATTTGACTGTGAAATGAATCATGTCGTCAATGCAACTACTGTAGATTCGACTTTCATATGACAACGATTTTTCAGACATTAGGATATTTCGTATTGTGGCAGTGTTGATGTGCTGTACCTGGATAGATGGAGTTGATCTGGATGGGGTTAGGAGTGCATGTGGTTAAGACGGGCTTTGGTTTAGCTGGAGAAGCACACATCTGCGGGTCACTTACTGCTGCTTGGACAGGTGGAGGAGTAGGCACGGTCTCAGGCTATGTGAAAAAACATGAAAAAACTAATGTGGATCAGTTAATCAGTTAATGTGCTTTAAAAAATGAGCTAATAAGCAGAGTAATTATCACCAAAGGGAACTCTGAAAAAAAAAAATAAAATAATAAAATAAAACAAAACAACAAAACAAATCCAAATCAAACAGGTCCCATCTGTCATTGGTCAGACAATCAAATAGTCCTGCCCCAAACTCATGCCATTGATTGAGTTAGAGTTGGGCTGGTCAGAATACGCTAACAAACAGCAATGTTTTTATAGCACCACAGTAACACACTTTTAGGTGAATCAACATGCAAAAGGCTTAAAGTTGTCTTTAAGCAAGTATTTTAACAGATATTTTTTCAATATTTTTTTTTATTAATGATATTACATATTAATAATAGATCATAATATTAAGCTAGTATTTTAAAATAAATATGACACTTAAGCTGCTCTGTACAAAAAAAAAATACTATTAAACCATAGACTGTATAAAAACATGGACGTAGTGTCCGTGACGTCACCCGTAGGTTTCTGAAGAGCGTTTTTGAAGCCTAAATTGGGCGGATCGGGCCGTCGCCATCTTGGTAGCGCGTCACTCCCGGATAATTGAAAATGGGCAATGAGGCGGGAGCTGGTTGCTGAAACCACACCCACCTAGCTCGACGGTGGTGACAGCAGCGGCAATCCACCTGTCACTCAAGTGACCATGCCCTTAATTATGCAGAACTTTAAGGCTTAATTTAATTTAAACAGACGAGTTATAAAAAAATTCGCCCACCTCACAGTTGTCATGAAATGCAAAATTAGCTATATAGACCAAAACCACTTTTTGTACCAGGCTGTAAAAATTTTTCTGCTGTAAAGTTGGGCGTTTTAACATGGGGAGTCTATGGGACTGACTCCTTTTTGGAGCCATGGAGTCGATGAATTGCAGTTTTAGTCATTTCCGTGTTGGTTTCACGAGAGAGACCGGAAGGTTGCCACTTGTATTAAACAAATGTAGCCATATAGGGTCTAGATAATTTAATTTAATTTTTTTAAACTGTTTAGAGAAGTACATGAATTTTGAAGGGTTTGGATTAATCAAATGGCTTAATTATAGTTGTCTCTGCATATTTTAGCCAGTATTTAAGCATGTCTATTAGACATGAATATTATTTTAAGCAAGTAATTTAATATAAAAATGACACTTTAGCTACTCTGTGAGAAAACCGTAATATTATTAAACAAATGTAGCCACATAGATAATTGTATTTATTTACTTATTTGTTGTTTTGTTTATAGAAGTATTATAGCTTATTTTATCAAGCATTTTAACAGAAAAAAATATTTTTAATTGACAAATATAAAAAAAAATCACAACATTAATTCTTAATATTATATATTTTTTTTTACGTGACATGTGGCCAAGTATGGTAACCCATACTTGGAATTAGTGCTCTGCATTTAACCCATCCTAAGTGCACACACACAGCAGTGAACACACACACACCGTGAACACACACCCGGAGCAGTGGGCAGCCATTTATGCTGCGGCGCCCGGGGAGCAGTTGGGGGTTCGGTGCCTTGCTCAAGGGCACCTCAGTCATGGTATTGAAGGTGAGAGAGAGCGCTGTACATTCACTCCCCCCACCTACAATCCCTGCCGGTACGAGACTCGAACCCTCTAACCATTAGGCCACAACTTCCCCTTGACTTGAAGTAAAAATGATTTTACCTCATTTCACCAAGTCTTTTAAAATAAAAATTGTTAGAAAATATTTTCAATATTTTACACATTTTAATCAATTAACAATATTAAATAATAAATAAAGTATTTCAGCAAGTATTTTAACATCAAAAATGACACTTTAGCTTTAAAAGAAACTGCTATGCTAGATTCTGTGATTTCATCCCGCAAACAGCTGAAAATGACTATTGCACATCTCTTGTCGAAACTTGCCTTTTCCGATGAACCGTTCTGTTGAATGATTAAGCAGATGAACCTCTGCAGAGAGACTAATTAACATTCTCATCTAATCATCGCACAATTAAGATCAACTGCCTCCCAAAGGGCTCAACGGGAGAACGGGAATGTAATGGGGAACAATACGTCATGAGATTAACTCTCCAGACGCACAGCACCTCATGTCATTCTGAGCGATGACTGTGTGCTAACCGCTGTGAGGAATGAAAGTCTGAATCCTGGAGCTTTATTCATGAGCACTGGGATCAGATTCCTCAGGCTTTATCTAATTTTACCGGTCAAATATATCTGACACTCAAAAGCTGTCAAGTCATGCCTATTGTGGACGAGATGGCATCCTTACTTTCGAGTCGTCTTCGGTCTTGACGTCATGTTGAAGCTTCCTCTTATCTGTTTTGTCCTCTGCCGTCCATCCCTGATCCCATTCACTGCAGCATAATGGGACTTCAGCCTGCGGAGCCTCAGATGGATTTACCTTCCCATTCTGAAAGGAAATATGAGGTTTAAAGAAATTAATCCATAATAGGTTTTATACACATGTAATATGACTCACTTTAGCTGCAGTTTTGATGTCAGGAACATTTATACACTCGAGGACAGGAATGTCCAGGATTGAGTCCACATTTATGGAGGAGAAGTTAGTTTCTTCATTTTCAGAGCTGGAAACCTGGAATGAACCAACCAGAGTTCAAAATGAACACTCACAAATTACTTTAATCTTTGGCAAATTACTCTGATTAGTTGCCCACACATTTTATTACAAAGCTACAGCTATATAATACATCGCTTTAATAAAATAAAAATATTTCGCATCAAAATAATTGCACAATAGTTTCATTGCCCGCAATGTGTGAACAGAAGCCTTGTATATGAATTTGCTTATTAACAACATAGGGATATGCAAGATAATTCCTTTGGTAAAACTGGCTAAATCTGCATCTGAGTCACTTTTTGAGCAAAACCTGATATACGCCACTTAAAGGGACAGTTCACCCAAAAATGAAAATTACCCCTTGATTTACTCATCCTCAAGCCATCCTAGGTGTATATGACTTTCTTCTTTCAGAAGAATTCGATCAGAGTTATATTAAAAAATGTCCTGGTTCTTCCATGGATATATCCAAAATGAATATTTTTCTTACACAAACGCATCTCTTCGCTTCAGAAGGCCTTTATTAATCCCCCAGAGCCGTGTGGAGCATTTTATATGATGGATAGATTCACTTTATTGGACTTCAAAATCTCAACACCCATTCACTGCCATTATAAAGCTTGGAAGAGCCAGGACATTTTTTTGTATAAATCTGATTGCATTCGTCCAAAAGAAAGTCATATACACCTAGGATGGCTTGAGGATTAGTGTTTAAAAAATTAAAATTTAACAAATGTGACGATACCAGCATTTCCTGCTAGCATTTTGAGCGTTGTTGAGTGGATTCTTAAACACCTCTGATTGGCCATTGTGTTCACACGCTCAACAGATATGTCTGTGATTGGCTACAATGATCATCGCTTCATGCTCTTCACTGCGCACTTACTCAGATACACACGGGAGTGTTTGAAAGCCACGTCTATAAGCGGATCCCTAATAGATCTGCTCATAGATGGATCCACTGATAGACGCGGCTTTTAAACGCGTCCGTGTGTATCTGTGTAAGCAACAGCGCTCAAAATACTAGCGGGAAATGCCAGTATCATCACATTACCGTACCGCCTGGTACAGACATCTGTATTTTTGACAACACTACTTGAGGGCAAGTAAAAACATGGGGTAATTTTCATTTTTGGGTGAACTATCCCTTTCAAAACCTGAGCTCCCAAACACCCACAGGATTCCTCTATTTACAGCACAGCCTCAGCAGACAGACCTCCTGCCCATCGGCCAAATCGAGCAGCACTGAAATTTCACAGAGCTAACTGACAGAACTTCACTGGCTTACAGCCCATCTGTGCTGTATCATGACGCTGGATTTGTATATTAAAGATACCATTTGAGAGGAGCTCAGAGAGCCATTTCCCTGAAAACAGATCTGGGTTATCTGGAAAAGATGTGGAGGGTGAGATAGACTCCTTTACGTCCTCAAGCTGGTCATTTCCGAAATAAGACGTCACTGGGTTGAACTGCCCTGACACCTAAAAGCCAAATGAGAAGAAACCAACAACTATTGAAGACCAGATTCTTATCGGGTTTTACGCAAGTGGGTCTAAATGAACATTTGTGCTCAGACCAATCCATAAGCAGTAATGGAGGGAAGGGCATGGCCCTCTTTCTCTAGGGCGAGATGAATATAAACATCCTCCTCCGTGTTTGTGTGGCACAGGAAGAGCAACAGGAAGTCCTCCTGGTAGCTGTGGATGGCGGCCACCAGAGTGCGCTCACAGCACATCCTCTGGAAAGAGCCGATTGCACTCTGAGTCCAAATGCTCTGAGAAAAAGCAAAGACAGAAAGAAAATGTTGAGAAAACGAGGAATGAAAATGACTATAGTGTGACAAAACGAGCAATAAACAGCCAAAAGCCAGTTCTTCATCTACCGCATGGAAAACAAGCATACAACACAAAAAGTGTAGTTGAATTCGCTAATAAGAATCACCTAATTCAGGTGTTTACATAAACAATTAATAAATTAATTAATTAAAAATACTGCTTTATTACAATTTTTGTGTCATTGCAATAAAGTAAGGACCATTATTAAAAACAAATCCATGAAAAAAAAATTGTATCAAATATAAATCATAATAGATCAAAATTATTACGAATTTTGTGATTTTTCTCTTATATTACCCGCCCTTTATAGAATATTTATAAGTATTAGTTCACCCAAACTGATAAAATAATATTCTAATGGACCGCTTTGTGATATCACAAAACCTGGAAAACAACGCTGTAGTCCAAACGAGCCGTTCGTTGTAGTTCTTGAAAAAATATATATTTTTAAACGAATTATCTCCCTTTGGAGTGGACGTTGAGATTTGTAAGTTTGAAGATCTTTTTTATGCCCAAACATACACACTACACACTGACTAAATTTCAAAAAGTGAAAAAGCATAATAGGACCCCTTTAAGTTTTGGTCATTTTGTTATATGGTTGTGTAATTTTTATTAGTTTAGTTTAGTAATAGATTTAATTTCCAAGGCATGAAAAGTTTTCAATAATTTTAGTTTACCATAACAACACTGCTTACCGTGATAGGCCGAACTCCAGCTAAGATTGCCGGGACAGCCTGAGCCGGAAGATCAGCGTAACAAGCTCTGGAAAGATTTTGAGAGAAGACAAAGCAACAGAGATACAAACATATAAAATAAATGCAACATCTTTAAATTACGGTGTAATACTAATAAATCACAAACAAAATCAAAACCTCAGGCAATCATTTACATAGCACTAGATTCATCTTGATGTTTAAGATTAAACATCACTCTCATTGTTTTATAACAAATTACTTACTTGAGAAATCGGAGGCTGTTTCGTTCCACTTTTGTGATGTCTCCGAAGTCAACATAGTACACCTTTACTTCGGTATCACTGAACACCTCGTGGATCACCACCCTGTAGAACCACATGTCTCTGGGGGCCACACAGCATACCTGACCCGGCCGCACATACGCATCAGGCAGCCGGTATCTCTCAGTCACATCTGAGTAGGAGTAACAGCTCCTGGAAACAGGAATCCGGGATGTTCAGAATGACACACTACACAATTCCATCCCAAATAATGATGACAATTAGTCAGAGACAATTCAATGTATAACATGTAAAAAGCGAGATACCTCATTTCAATAATCATGTTCTCCAGGGCTCTGGCCTCCTTGTTTTGGCTGAAGCGGATGTAGAAGTGACTGGGAGACTCCGCCTGCTCCACCAGGATGGGCACCAGCTCTCTCTCCCTTCTGCGAATTGGGGACTTCAGCTTCTGGCAGCGCACTGCATCTGGAGGAACTGCTGAGACTCGACTCACCACCAACTCTGGGAAAAGATCCACCATCTACAACAAACATCAACACACGTTGTGTATAATGTCACATATTCATATGATGTTTATAATTATAATGTTACATTACATCTTATATGTATTTGTGTTTATGTATATGTATATGTATATACAAACCCAATTCCAAAAAAGTTGGGACACTGTACAAATTGTGGGTAAAAAAGGAATGGAATAATTTACAAATCTCATAAACTTATATTTTATTCACAATAGAATATAGATAACATATCAAATGTTGAAAGTGAGACATTTTGAAATGTCATGCCAAATATTGGCTCATTTTGGATTTCATGAGAGCTACACATTCCAAAAAAGTTGGGACAGGTAGCAATAAGAGGCCGGAAAAGTGAAATGTACATATAAGGAACAGCTGGAGGACCAATTTGCAACTTATTAGGTCAATTGGCAACATGATTGGGTATAAAAAGAGCCTCTCAGAGTGGCAGTGTCTCTCAGAAGTCAAGATGGGCAGAGGATCACCAATTCCCCCAATGCTGCGGCGAAAAATAGTGGAGCAATATCAGAAAAGAGTTTCTCAGAGAAAAATTGCAAAGAGTTTGAAGTTATCATCATCTACAGTGCATAATATCATCCAAAGATTCAGAGAATCTGGAACAATCTCTGTGCGTAAGGGTCAAGGCCGGAAAACCATACTGGATGCCCATGATCTTCGGGCCCTTAGACGGCACTGCATCACATACAGGAATGCTACTGTAATGGAAATCACAACATGGGCTCAGGAATACTTCCAGAAAACATCGTCGGTGAACACAATCCACCGTGCCATTCGCCGTTGCCGGCTAAAACTCTATAGGTCAAAAAAGAAGCCTGCGATCCACGAGCCGGAGCGAAGCCCCGCGGCTGAGAAGAGGATCGCCTCGGAGATTGAGCCCAACACGTCAGACCAGGTACGAGAGCCAGTGACAGTGCCCACCAAGAGGGAGCACTGTAACACCCCTGTGGACTGTTTGTTGTGGTTTCTTCCCCTTGTGTTGGTTTAGCCCGTCCAATCATTAGTTAATTACCCTCATTGTGTTCACCTGTCTGCCCCTCGTTATCTGCCCTATAAGTTCCTGTCTCTTGTACATTAAATATCCTTATTTTGAATCCTTGTCGTCCTCGTCATCCTCCCTGCCTCCACACACCGTGACCGTGACAATATTACATCTAAATTACATATTATTATTATTATTAAATGATTTATTGTGATTAAACTAAATTATATATTATATATGTATGTATGTATTGTAATTCTTTAGATTATAACATTTTATTTCTAATATAAAACCACATATAATGACAAATTATGCATTTTAAATATACATTCTAAACAAATAATGTACGCATGTATGTATGAATATATACACACAACCTACGTTGAAAATAAGTTGAAGTACTAAAATTAGGAACTAAATTATAATTGACACTGAAATAAAATATAATATATTACAATTATTTAGCAGCAAATAATACCACATATAATGTTTTTATATGATACAAAAATAATATTGTTATATTATCATAATTATTAACAAACCATTTTATTTAAAATATCAACAATTATATGTCAAGGTCAAGGTAACAATTGAATTTTTTTAATAAATAAATACCACGTAACTTTACTAACGTAAACTTTGTAAAGGCGGTCGCACACCGTCGCATCGCAGCACGTCTTTAAAATACGAACACATTATTTTCCATGAGTGTACGCACACCGGTGGCACCGTTCGGCGTCTGTCTGCGGTGCCGAGCTACGTCGTGTTGTACTTGTTGTACGAATTGTTCTAGACGCGGCACTGCGCTTCTCGTCCGGTGTGTGACCGCCTTAAGTTTACTTTAGATTTATATGGGAGGGAATGATAATGAATTATCAATAATGAATCTTAACCTGATGGATGGTTTTATTGGTGACTCTGAGCTCAGTGTCAGACTCTTGGGAATCCGTGTACTGCTCCATCGCTTCACACTCCCAAGCAGACTCGGCACAACTGAAGTAATAGGCTTTGCTGGAGGGATTCTGGGATTCATTCATCAGACTGGAAGTGGTGCCGTGACCCGTGGATAATTCTTGCAAAAGGAATACATCACAATCAAAGTCTCATTAAAGATGATCAATAAGCCAGGAGCACTCATTTTTCTGTTAAAATCAATATGACATATAGTTAAGTACCCGGTTCAGTGGGTTGTATGTCATTCGGGTTGAACTCCACAACCATCCATTGGTTTTCATTCTCACCAGCACATTTTTGAATGGACAATGTGTCACTCAAAGCCCCAACTATTTCCGTCATGCTCAGAAAACCATACTGGCTCACCGGCAACTCCTCACCATACATTCGCGAACAGCAAAAAACAGACCATAAGTTAGAACAGCTCATTGGTGCCATCTAGAAACTCTAGAAAAAAATATGGCTGAGGATACAATGTTTTCATTTTCATAGAGTGATACAATATTCCTACCATCAAATCAAGTTTATTTTGCGTTACCTCTGGTTGACTACATATTATACCTTACAGTTTCAACCCAGAATCTATGAAAGCTTGTTTTTGCCACAGAATAAATAATAATAATAATTTAAAATGTAATTGCCTAATGATTTTTCCCCTCACAATTCTGAAATAATATCTCATAACTCTGACTTTTTTCTTCTCCCTATTTTTAGTTTATATCTCAAAATTCTAACTGAATTGTGAGATATAATTCTGAAAAAAGACTCAAAAGAGAAAAGTTACTTTTTAAAAATGTTTTATTGTTTGGCAGGGGAAAAAAATGAATTGTGAGATGTAAAAAGTCAGAATTACAGAATGTAAACTCACAATTGCAAGGAAAAATTGTGACTTTTCTCAAATTTTAAGAAAAGTCGCAATTACCTTTTCTCTTTTTTATTCTATGGCAAGAAAAAAAACTGAAATCGCAAGATGTAAACTCAGAATTCTGAGAATAAAAAAAGTCAGAACTATGAGTTATAAACTCAGATTGCGAGAAGTCCGAATTTTGATAAATTGTGAGGAAAATGTCAGTGAAGAAGTGTTTGCCCCCCTGTTAAAACTATGGTTTATCACACCCAAGTTCAATTTCTCTAGCCTTTTATTGTGGCCAGCCTAAGGCACACCTGTGCAATAATCATGCTGTCTAATCAGCATCTTGATGTGCCACACCTGTGAGGTGGATGGATTATCTCGGCAAAGGAGAAGTGCTCACTAACACAGATTTAGACAGATTTGTGAACAATATTTGAGAGAAATAGGCCTTTTGTGTACATAGAAAAAGTCTTAGATCTTTGAGTTCAGCTCATGAAAAATGGGGGCAAAAACAAAAGTGTTATCAAAAAAAAAAAATCCTCTGAGATTGATTTTTATAACAGAGGTGCATGCAGAAGTGCAGGTGAAAGTGTATTTCATCAGCGTCTGTGTGGGCAGAAGCAGCAGACTTCCTGAGGCATGCGCTACATCAGCGTTCAATAAGCTGCTCGCGCTGACACTGCACTTTCTGACTTTACACACAGCTTCTGTTCTGATGTATAGCTACTTTTGCTTTTTTCATATGCTTTTTTTAAACATACAGTATAATTTAAAATTTTTCTTAAATAAATGAAATAAAACGTATACAAAGATATGCTACAAAACTACAGGGCCTAAATGTGTAAATAAGTGTTAAAACATTTTTTAAAAATAGGCTAGCCTACAAGCATTCAGTTTATGACGTTAAAAAAAGCGGTTTACATTATTAAAAAAAAGGGGAAAAAAGGCCAATTTATATTTGAAAATAAAGTGTTTTGCAATAAAAAAATTGTCAGGCATATCAACAGAACTGATACATTTTGGCAGATTTATTTTAAAAAGAAGTCTTGTTTTGTATACGTTTATAGTTTTTAAATTGATTTATTATTTAGTATTTTTAATAAAAAAATTATTCTAAATCTAAATAGTAAATATAAATTCAAATGTGTATTTTCTTGTGTGTGTGTGTATATTTATATATATATATATATATATATATATATATATAATATATATAAACACACACACACACACATATACATATAAATAAACATGACCTTGGTATTAAACAAAGATCTTAAAAAGAGAACATGAACTATAATCGTAATATCCTTCCTATTAATACTAAACTTAATAATAATTATATAAATGGCGTTTCACAAAACATTTTGCATTGCCTTTTTATCAAATAATTTTCCATTTACAACACTATGAGGTGAAGGTGAATGTAAAATATTGTAATGCAAAAAGTAACCCAGTTTTGTTACAAAAAATGATTTTCCCCCCAGATTTACCCAGATAACCATTTTCTAAAAGTGCTGTCTTATTTAATTATATTTATATATTTACTAAAACAAATACATAAATATTAGACGGACAGACTGACGGACAGACAGATAGATAAATAGATAGATACTTTTTAAAAACACATTATGTTCCATTCAGCACCTCTGTATAGGTCATTACGACCATTATGGTACGACCATATGTAAAATTCATTAGAAGTGTGCAAACACTCCCCCTGTCATCACATAAACCTGCACAAGCCTACAGACATACTCCCTTTTCAGAACCACAGAAGTCCACAGGAGCAGATCAGACACCAGATGAACCATCACAACAGATGCTCCTCTCACCGATCACTGGACGCTTCTTATGAGGGCGGCCAATAATGGAGAAAAGAGCAGAAACATCTCAGCATTCTTCAAGATCTGGACGGGTAAAGAGAGAGCCATCACCTTCTGCTAAAGAGAGGAAAACCAAAGCGCCCAAATCCGTGAAGCTCCAAGAGCCCCACAAAAGAAAAGAAAAACCAGAAGTGACAGAAGAAGAAGAAGAAAGAGGTGAAGCTAACGAAGCTCAAATCATCTCCAGCAGCACTGTAGTAAACGTAGACAGTGTGAGGGAACGAATAAAAGAAGACCGAGAGGAGTTACTGGGATTACTGGAGACCGAAGGGTCTGGAGAAGGTAAGTGTGGAGAAGAAAACATCTCAGAAAAGATGGAGAACCTACAATATGTTCTTTTGTCTTTAATATTTCGCTAAAGCCTTGAAGAAGAGATACCTTGGAGTTTGTGAGCTACTTCTGATCATTTTGGTCCTGTCTGTGGTGATCTTCTTCTTTCCTATTGCCATATGGTTCTGTGTGAAGGTATGCTTTTAACTTTTGGGATTAAATAACAAAAAATAGTATAATGTATTTGGTAACTGTGTTCAGGTCCCATAACTTTTATTTATAAATGTTATTATGTATAAAATTGTTTATTTGTAGATTGTGAGAGAACATGAGAGAGCCATGAAATTTCGGTTGGGGCATTTATTGCAGAAGAGACCAAGGGGGCCTGGTACATTTTAATTTACATATTAACACTTTTACAGTTAGCAAGGTTCTAGTTATTATTAAATACATTTCATTTTAAATATATTTTCATTATTTAATTATTTGATTTATATTTATTTTATAGTTTAATATTACTTTATAATTGTTAATGTTACATTCAAATTTGAAAGCTAAGATAATTTTTTATTAATATTTCATTTTAACATTTTAATAATCTCTGTTTGTGGACTTCATCAGTTTATTTTAAAAAGAAGTCTTGTTTTGTATACATTTATAGTTTTTTAATTATTTTAATTATTTTGTATTTTTAATCAAAAATTGTATTCTTTTATTCTTTATTAATTTTGCTGCAGGGCTGATGTTTTATTTCCCATTTTTGGATGTGTGCCATATAGTGGACATTCGTCTGAAAATACTGAAGATCCCTCCTCACACGGTAATTTCTTTGTCTTGAAAGTAACAAAAAAAGTCTCCGTATTTTCTGCTCATAGACCTTAATCAGGTTAGACGCCATATTGAATTTAACATGGATGAAAACGAGTATGTAAGGGACGACTTAAAGCATTCACAATGGAACGCACTGTATAAAAGTCTAAGATCATGTATTTTCATAACTCAAACTGTTTTACAGAGTTTTTGTCTACTGAAAGTCAGTCTACAGACTGTTTTTTCGAAAAGACATTTTGTCTGCTGAACAGCCGACATGTTGCTGTACAACAGTACAGTCCATTGAACACATTGTATTTCTATCCCTCACAGCCTTGCTCACGAGGGCTTGAAACAATACGTTTTTACTTAGTCTTCATTTGTCGGGCAGGTCAGTTTAGATTCGGTAACCTGCAGGTGGGGTATCAAAGTGGAAAGAGCGGAGATGTAAGTACGTAGAACAGATTAGACTCCAAAGGTTTTCCCACTCGTAACATATGTCCACTGTTGCAGAGAAGAAATCAGTCTTCCACCTGAACTGCAACACAACTTTGCTGTGGAGGCCGAAGCGAGACGTCAAGCACAAGTCAAAGTAAGGCCATAATTACAAAATGGGATTTGAACCCACAACTTTTTAGTTTACAACCCAGCTTTTTAACCACTATGCTTCGCACAGGTGATTGCTGCAGAGGGAGAAAAGGCGGCTTGTGGGGCTTTAAAGGCCTCTGTAGAGTCTCTCTCTGGTTCTCCAATGGTTGTGCACCTTCGACTCCTGCAGCTCCTCAACAATCTGCGCTCTGAGCAGCCCGCTGTGATCCTCAACATACCTCCTGATGTCCTGACTCAATCCATCGACCTCACCAGTTTGACCAGACCTGCCAATCAAAGCCTGACCACAGGCGATGGCTCAGATGATGCTAACAAAGACTCGCCCATGATGTAAAGGCAACATGACTGTCAGTGTTCACTTAGGAAGAACAGTTTGAAACGACTAATTTTACGTAGACATGCACAATATATCAGTACTATATTGGTTATTGGATGATATTTGAGATCGGTATGGGTCAATATTTATTTGTGCTACCTTTAGTTACCTTTGCTCCATCTAACTCTCACTTTAACTTAATCTTTAAAAACACTAATAATTTACACTATTAAATGTAATCTTTAGCTAATCTCAAAATTAATATTAATTTTATGATATGTGCAATACAAGTACACTTCAAATAAAGATGTATCTATTGAATACTTCATTATTTTGCCCAACGTGAGCTCCAGTATGGTGCTTATTCCCATTTAGCGTTTTTTGGTGCCTCTGGACAGTTTCGGGCTGGTTTCAGGTTTCTGACTTCTTGTTTTAGCTTCAGAAGGGGTGCTGGGGGCCTTGGGTGCGGGTGTAACATTCTTCTTGCTCACTGTAAAAAGGGTAAATATAGTCAGAGGTTAGGAAACTGGTCAGTTCATGACATATACTGTATTGACATAAATAAAAGATTTCACAACATGATCAAGTCGAATTTACCAAATTGACCAACAGAAAGCTGCTTGGTTTGAAACTGACTTGTATGAGTGGTGCTTCATAAATCACTACACTTACACTTGGTCTCCACACTAGACCGAGCCTGTAGCTGCCTCTCCAGATCTTGTATCTTGTCCAGAGCTGCCTGAAGGTCTTCTTCGGCCTTTAGCGCTCGTACTTCTACACTGATAGCTCTTGTCTCTACATCTCTAGACAACACAGCTTATGTTATGTTTAGCTGTAGTACAACAAGACAGATATTCTTACAGACTCACTTACTCATCATAGCACTGCAGTCCCTTAAGGCCTTTGTTTTTTATGATGTGATATTCTTCTGGGATTAATGTTTCCAGTGAACTCACGTCCTTCAACCCAAAAAACAACACCACAAAGCTTCAACATACAAAAAGACATAAAGAACTTAGCACTAAATTCAGGTCATTCTCCTGTCACTTGCATTTTGATCACCCTGAGCAGAGCTTCGTTCAGCCATTGGTGGGAGAGCATCACAGAGGAAGGATATGTCTCTGTTCAGTGTCACAGTGAGCTAGAAAAAGTGTATTGTAAATACAGTGGGTATAGAAAAGAAACACCCCCTTTTTAAAATAATCACATTTTGTTGCTTTGCAGCCTGAAATGAAGACGGACACAGTTTTATCCAGCTCTATTTACTCAGTGCAACTTATAACATCCAAGTGAAAGATAAAACACCAACTTGTCAGAGAAAAAAATAAAATAAAAAACAGAATCACTGAGCTGGAAAAGGATCACCCTCCTAAAAATGACTTGTAAACTCAATCAGGCGTTGCTAATAACTTTCTCAAAGGAACACAAAGCCATTCGACTTTCAGCTGTGATCAGCTGTGGTCATTTCGATTAGCTCAGCATGAAAAGAGCTTTCCTGGAGCATTTCAATCTTTGGTAGTGCAACTGAAGCAAACAATAAACTATGGATGGCAAGGCACTGTCAAAAGATCTCTGGGATAAAGTTGAGGAAAGGCACAAGTCAGGAGATGGATACAAAAAAAATTCAAAGGCTTTTTTCAATGCCTAGAAGCACAGGGAAGTCTATTATTAATAAGTGGAAGGTATTTGGTACAACACAGACCCTCCCTGGGTCAGGACGTCGCTCCAAACTGGATGAAAGAGCAAGGTGGAAACCGGTCAGAGAGGAGACCAAGAGCTACAGCAACTCTGAAGCAGCTGCAGGAATTTATGACAGAGTGGTCATTGTGTGCATGTGACAACGATATCACAAATTCTCCACAAATGTGGCTTGTATGGGAGGGTTGCAAGAAAAAAGCCACTCCTCAAGAAAGGCCACATGCAGTCACGGCTGAGCTTTGCCGAAACACACCTTAAAGATTCTGAGGCAGATGAGACTAAAATTTAATTATTTGGCCTCAACACCAAACGATATGTCTGGCAGAAATCCAGTACAGCTCACCATCCAAATAACACAATTCCTACAGTAAAGCATGGAGGTGGTAATATCCTGTGGGAACACTCCTGACCCAGTGCTCAGCCCACCATCTCCCCCACCGCATGCCCAAGCCTGAGCTCGCCGTAGCTGACCAGCTCCATCAGGCTCCTTTATCCCTTTGGCTCCTCCTCAGTCCTCTGTCACTCCGGCTCAACCGCAGCCTTTAGGATCGCCGCCTCCGCATCAGTCACAGGCGCCATCTGCTCCGCCTTGGCCCTCCGGATCCTCCCTGTCTCCCTGGCTCTCCGTCTCTGCCTCGGGCTTCTCCGTCACCTGCTCTGCTGCCGTCGGTTGGCCCCCTGGAGTCGTCGGCCCTTCCTCCTCCATGGCTCCTCCCCTCCATCGGCATGGCTGTGGCCTGGGTCCCGCCCGGCTCCTCCTGTTCCAGCTCCAAGCCCTTCCTGTCTCCTCCCTGGCTCTTTCCTCCAGCAGTATGACCCTGGACTCCGTTCATCGTCCTCCTCCCGGGTGTCCGTCCTCCTCCCAAGTTCCCTCCGTTCCTTCCTATGTTGTTCCTGCAGCGCGAGGACACACCTTCCGGGAGGGAGGTGATATGTCACGCCCATGGACTGTTTGTGTGTTTTGCTCCCCGTGACCCAGTTTCTCCCTCTTGTTGATTTGTGTTAATTTGATTCCAGGTGTGTCTCCTTAGTCCTCTCGATTAGTCTCTCGTTATCCTGTGTTTATAAGCCCCAGTCCGTTCAGTTAGTGTTGGTCGGGTCTACTGGTTATGTTCGTGTGTCATTCCTGTTGTGGATTTACCTCTGTGATTGTTCATTAAAAGACTGTGTAACGCTTCTCCTGTGCTCCTTCCCTCCGGCACAGTTGTGACAGACATGGCCTTACTCAGTCAATATTGAAGATATAAAGGTTATATTTTCATGGAAAGTTCTACATCTTTATGAAGGATGATTTTATGTAGAAAACAGTAAATCACAAAATGACTTCAGCTGGGTTTTCACAGGCATGGCCACACACGTGTGTGCGTGTAAAAAAAAAAAGATGATAAAATATAAATATTACGAAAAGCAGAGAAGCTTGTGATGTGCCATAAATAAATATTTGGTGATCTTGAATGAATACTGAGAATAAATTAATGTAGTAAGTGATGTGGAATAATAAATAAAATGAATTAAGAACAAAGTTGGTGATTAGGCATAAATAAGAATAATAACAGAAAGGGCTTGTACTGTGGCATATATAAATAAATATTAAGAATAACAAAAAACAAACTTGGTGATGGTAATTCAATAAAATAAAAAATAAATGGGCTATTAAGAATAATGAAGAATAAAGTTGGTGATTTGAAAGAAAAAAAAAGAACGAAAGAAAAGACGAATAAAAACAAAAGTGGTGATTTTTGGCATGAAAATTAATGAACGCTAGAAATAATAGAAAAGGTTTGTGATGTGGCATTTAGAAATAAATGTTAGGAATAATGTAAACTTGAATAAGTAGGCTATTTATAACAGAAAAGGTTTGTGATAAACATTAGTAATAACAAAGAATAAATGTTGAAACGGAACAAATAAATAAACGGAATAAATATTAACATTAAAGCTGGTGATGTAGCATGCTAAGACAAAGAAAAAGTTAATGTAGATTTAAAAAATGAAGATTAACAAAGAAAAAGTGAGTGCTGTTATTATTGTTGCTGGATAACTAAGTTGACTCACTATTATTGAGAGCAGCGCTCGGTCTCTTCGTCCTGTGGCTCTCGGGTTTCGCTCCATCCGGAGGAGACGGGCTGCACTTGACGGACACTGACATGCTGAGACTGTCTAGACTCGCCGGACACTGTTTACCTATTAATCACCGCGAAAAAGACGCAAAGACGCTAAAACATTAAGCTTTCTGCAGTTCTCCATGCTACAGCGCTCCACACAACGCATTGTTTCGCTACTGCGCGCGAGCCGTTACTCCAAAACAGCACATAATAAAAGTTTGTTGCCATGGACGCGTCGCGTTGCGTCTCTGCGCGACTTTCCACAGAATCAAACTCCAGAGACTCTTCTGACTAACATGAACACAATACTTCAAGAATGATGTCTTCTTCTATCGCTAATTTAGTCAAATTAATCCTTTTTAAAAATTCATAAGTGCTCTCATTAATAATGTAGCGGTTCAGTGATGCCATGGCAGCCACACAAATGAGTTTGTTTACGGTGTACACACAAACTACCTCAAATAAGTTTGTTGAAGTCCTTAAATTACTAAAAACTGAAAAAAACAAAAACAAAACAAAAAAACAACAGCAATAAAAATGATAGCACATAACAAAATTACTAAAAGTTAAACTGAAATTAATATGAAAACTGAACTTATAAAAATTAAAGCCACAACAATATTAGATATAATAATAATAATAATATAGTATATCAATTCTGGCTAATATAGATAATGTTATATCTGACATTATCGGCATAATGTTATATCTGACAATATCGGCAACTAGGCTAGCCAATATTAAAATGTAATATTATTTTGTTCAAATAAATCAAAACTAAAAACACAAATAAGTTGAAGTTCTAAAATTACTAAAGCTAAAACTGACATAAAAATAAAGTTATATAAAAATATAAACCCCCAAAAATGAATAAACAGCACGTAACAAAATTACTAAGTTAAACTTAAATTAACATGAAAATATAAAAATAAAAGCTCCACTAACATTATTTAATAATAATAGTTCATAACACTATTATGAACTATTTTGAAATAATTCAAAATATTAATAAATACAATATAAATGATACAAAAATAACACTGTTAGCATGGTTTTAAAGTTTTCTTCTTTCATTCTTTACAAAATGTAATTAGAAAGCATATTATGGTTTCTAATTACAGTTTTTATTATTAAAATGAACATTTAATGATTAGACATTTGGATAAAACATACTAAATACTATATCATCCAAATTTGAAGTAAGGCTTTGCGTCCACATCTCCATATTTTTATTCACAATGACAATTTAAGATAAAATACATTCTTAACTTAAAATTTTAATTTCCAGCAACCACTTATTGTCAATAAAATCTGATATTCAGTCTATATATTTGAATGATCTGTGTCCTCTAATATACATGAAAAACAGTTCTGACCCACTTGTATTCTTTATGTAACAGATGACGACAGAGACAACTGAACGTGTTTTTGCAGAGTTCCATCTCGAGGAAGCCGTGGCTCTTCAGGGAACTTCAGTCTCACTGGAGGATCTTATGGTAGGGGTGTGTTATTGATGGAAGACGTGAATGCCCGGACGTCTGTTATCCTGGTGGCTTTAGCGAGGACGGGCGAGGCGGGGAGGAAGATGAGCTCAGACACGTCCCCATACGAGGAAGTCTTCGTTTCTGTATCCTGAGTCTCTGGGGCTAAACTGGATTGATCATCTCCATAGGTTTCCTTCTCTTTCTCTCCGAATCCAACCACCTCCACGGATCATAGAGTGATTTGGTAGATGCTAACATGATCAACAGTTTAGTTTTCATTTAGTTTGTAATGGCCATTTTCTACTCTCTCAGTGACCCTTTAAAATGGAATAGATTCAACAAATAAATAACATACATGGATACTTAGTTTTCTGCTGCATGTCTGTGCTCCATGAAAAAAGATACCAGTTCATTCTTCAGGATCTTCAGCTCTTCAATCTGTTGGGTAAAGCAACATGGTGATTTTCTCACAGAATACAAATCATCTCAAACAATGCAGATTTAAAGAATAAGAATAGAAATGCACTAGTAATAAAAATCAGGCTGATATATATAGATAATGTTATATCTGATAACCAATAATTGGCCAGTATTAAAATGCTATATTATTTTATCTAAATAAATAAAAAATAACACCATAACCAAGGCATAAGTAAGTAAATAAATAAACAAACAAAAATAAAAAAGGTTTAGAAAAAATGTTGGTGATGTGGCATGCATAAATAAATAAATAAAT
>NW_015505446.1:266869-277889 GCF_001515645.1 Sinocyclocheilus grahami | reverse complement strand
CATAAAGAATAGGAATATATGGACTGATTTCTCACTTCTTTATTGAGCCTGTCAAAGACATACTGCTGCGTGACCACTTCAAACCAGTTCCTGTCCACTTCTTCCCCGAGCTGCGTGTCTTCACACTCCTTCAGCTTGATTAGGGCTGTCACTTGAGTTTGAAAAGCCTCTTCTGACAAGTGAACCATCTTCTCCCCAAAGTTGACAAGAAAAGCTTCAATTTTACCTTCCACAAAGTCAGTGCTACGAGAGGCAAAACGAAAACGTTATTAATATTCACAAAGAAAACGGACTAGATAAACGTCTAGTTTTCCACATAAATCTTGTCTGAACTTGGTCGCCTGGGTCTCAATGGTAACTGAAAAGCCAAGGACACCGGAGGTGTTTCTGCAGGATGGGTATACCTGATACCTGATGGAAGAAGAGTCAAACAAGATCTGTGTTGTAGCAGAAATATGGAAAGACATGGCGCTTCATAACTGACCCTAGAGTTTCCATTGTCCCCAGGAAATCAAAGCAGGGTTCTTCCATGTGCATCTGATGAACACAAAAATACAAGATTTTAAGAAAGAAGGACAATACCCCATACTTTCAGTTTGAGCAACGATGAAACTCACCACAAGCAGCTCCATCAGCGTATGTTCCCGCAAGTTCTTCAGCCCTGTCTGGAAACAAAAACCACTTGAAGTGCAACATTTTGGAGTTTCTCACACAAAGCTGCTAAACGGTTTGAGAAGATCTGAAATATACAGCACATGAGTCACATGGACTGCTAACTGACCATTACCTGATAGTATACTGTGACTTCGGAGTTAGCATCCGCTTTATTGAGGGACTGGACTTTACATAAGTGATGCATCTGTGGTAACTCCACCACTCGGAACAGGACAGGAGGTTCAGCTGGAGGAGCTTTATACTGGAGTTTCCTGTAAAACACCAGGATGCTGTATTTGTCAGTAAATAAATTACATGAATAAAAAAAAAAACATGTCACTTATCTGAAAAAAGATATTATACTATGAATTCTACGCTTAATTAACCGAGCAGTTCAGTTTTTTGGTGACACTCCCTTTGAAAGTAGAAAAACCTGCATCTCCCCCCATAATCTGATTCCTACAAATGTTGAATAATGAAAAAACCCAACATAGTTTATTTTTTATTACATCATTTATTAAATTTATGGACTGTTGTGAATCTGCTCTAAAAAACATTAATATTTAGTATTTTCTTTCAGCTTCATATTTTTTCTTATGAACATAAAAAATATTTTATAAAATATATAAACTTTTTGTGGAATAAAAAGTGATTTTATTTTATTTTACTACCAAAAAGTAACCTGATAACGTAACATGCATTACATGTAACATCACCTCAAAATTAACAAAAAATATTTTTTTATAATATATAATTTTATAATATGTAAAAATTAAGTATTGTACGTATACATTCTTGTAAGTAAATTGAATAAATACAAAGTTTTATTTTGTTGTTTTACCTCCAGAAAGTAACCTGATAATGTAACACTCATTACATGTAACATGTTTCCTAAACATAACATTTTTTAAATAAAATATATAAAATGAACTTTTGTAAGTTCAACTTTTTGTAATTAAATAAAAGAAAAGTTTTATTTAGTTATTTTACTTGCAAAAAGCAACTTAATAACATAACATGCATTACATGTAACAACCTACCTCAACATTACCAAAAAGTAATTTTATAAAAAATGTAATTTACTTTTTGTAAGTATATACTTTGTAAGTAAACTGAATAAATAAAAAATAATTTTATTTTGTAATTTTACTTCCAAAAAGTAACCTGGCAATGTAAAATGTGTTACGTGCTACCTCAAAATTATTTTTATAATTTTTTTTTAGAAAATAAAGAACTAAACTGACTGAATATAAAATATTTACTTTATTGTACTTCCAAAAGAGTGATAACATAATACGCAATACGATATTACACACATTATTATATAACATAAAACATTTACATTATACTTCTATTATATCATATCTAACAAACAGAAGAAGCAGTCAACTTACTCTGTAGAAATTCCTTGGATTTCTGTTTGTGCAGAAATTGTGAGCAATTACAGTTTTAATACATGCTTAAAATGAAATAAATCATCAAGAAGACTCACAGCACTTGTGAAGTTCCCTTGTACGAGTCCTTCCACAAATAACTCGGCCTTGAAGCGATTCACAAAGTCCATGAGATCAGTCACACTAAGGTCCGCCATGATGGCTTTATACTTCTGCATCACAGACCAGCGATGGTGCTCCAGGATCTGCACTCGAACATCTCTGAAACACAGGAAGTCAGACTTCATCTGCTTCAAATGATGCGAAAGGAGATCGTGGTGGTGTGAAATCTGCGGTTACCCACTTTCCAAGTCGATCTGGCTTGATGAGGATGATGTAGTAGGTTTTCTCCAGCTGCTCAATGAACATTCTTAACACATCTGGAGTGGCGCTGAAGTCGGCCAGGTGCTCTACGATCAGTTTTAGAAGCAACTATAGGATTAATGAAAGAATTAAGTTTTACTGGTACAATTAGTTTGTTCAAAAGAATCAAATGTACTATATAACTCACAGGCAGTTTGGGAGTCCCAAAGCCTTAGAAATGGCTTTATAATCCTTTCCAGACTGATACATGTCAACTGTTTTGATTCTCATCTGTTCTTGAATTTCTTTAGATCGCGGCATGATGTGTTGCTCTTTAAGCATGCTTCACATTGTCAGACAAGTTCTATTTAAGTGATTTCTTGATTCAACAGGTCTGGCAGTAATCAGGCCTGGGTGTGGCTAGTGAAATTTAACTCAGCTTTCTAAAATAATGTGGTTAATTGCAGTTCTTTCATGATTTAACAGGAGGGGGCAATTAATTTTTCACGTACGGCCACGTAGATTTGGACAGCTTTTTTCCCTTAATAAATGAAATCATCATTTAAAAACTGCATTTTGTATTTACTTGAAATTTGTTTGATGATCTGAATCTTTTAAGTGTTAAAAATATGCAAAAAATTTTAAAAACAGGAAGGGGGCAAAAACCTTTTCACACCACTGTATATGTATATAAAATTTAAGCCACATAACCAACTGTGGTTTTTCGTAAGTATTAATATTTATTTGTTTAGTGAAATATTAATTAATTTTATTTTATATATATTTATGCCACATCAACAACCTTTTTGTTAGTCTTTTATCTATCCGTCCGTCCGTCCGTCTGTCTATCTGTCTATCTATCTACTTATGTCTTATATATACTTATGTTTTTTGTAGCATTTAACATGACTAATTAAAAAAAAATGTTATTTAAACAAAATATTAGGGAATTTTAAAATCTGCCATTTTTTCAGTTATCAGCTATCAAATCTTTATCAACCCCAATTTTAATATCTGTGCATCTCTATGCCTATTTTTTTATTGTGTATTTTTAGAGACAATTTTTATTTTGAAAGAATATCACAGTTTTCAGTGTTTCATTTTTTATTTTAACAAAAACTATAGAATTTGATCAATATTTTAATCAATATAATAATAATTAATATTATATTATATTTATATTTATATTAAGTTAATTAATTTATTGTTGAGCAGCTAACAGTATCTGCCAGAATTTTAATATCGGTGCATCCCTAAAAATACCAAAAAACCTAACTTTTCCCCGATCCTTTGTGGTGGATTACCTTCAACACTGTACTGCGTCCCAAACCACTTCTCTTCAGAGGACAGAGCCCATCATGCTCGGGTGACAGCAGTAATATGTTGGCTGTCGCTGGAGTCAAGAGTGTCAAAGCAGCTGAGATGACCTTCAACCATATATCAGACATATCAGATTAAACCTCAGAACCACGGGCATAAAATGTTTAGCATTGTAAGCTCAGTCCTACAGATAATAACATGCCTCTGGAGTGTGTTCAAACATCAGCTGGTCTCCACACAAGAAGTCCTCTTTTGGGAAAAGTTGCATGTTTTCACAAATGTTCTCCACAAACTCAATTGGTTCCGTCTGGTATAAAAAACAAATATATGACAGATGAAGCCCTGCATCTGGTCTATAAATGATTTCAGATGATTTTCAAGAGAACTCATTACCTGCTAATAGTGAAACTCACTGGCTTCAATCTTCTGGATTTCTTCATAGATCCTGAGAAAAGGCATAACCAAGAGAGTGTTGAGTTTTTTTGGTTTTGTCTTTAATGAAGCCAATAGAATTCAAGGA
Organism: Sinocyclocheilus grahami; assembly: GCF_001515645.1. Lineage (NCBI taxonomy): Eukaryota > Metazoa > Chordata > Actinopteri > Cypriniformes > Cyprinidae > Sinocyclocheilus > Sinocyclocheilus grahami. Next base: position 273,659 of record NW_015505446.1, on the reverse strand, counting down.
TATGAGCAAAACCAACTTTTAAAAATTAAGGTTCTTCAGAGATTATTTTCTGGAGAACCATTTTTACTGAATAGGGTTCTTGAGTTGTTTGGAGATAAAAATCATTCTCCATTGTTACACAATAGGTTCTTCAGATCAGTGTCTTGGTTTCTGCAAATGGCACATTTGTTATGAAAGTTTCCAAATTATAGACTTAGATTTGAGAGTTAATGAATCATATAATTAATTATCAGTATGAAATCAGTACTGTATGTTGTTCAAAATTTTGGGGCACACATAAAAATATATATCCTGTTTCATTTTAATATTTACATTTTTAATATATATTATTGTTTCTTTATTTGATATTTATTTATTCCTACATTTTTGTAGCATTTAAAATGAATTTAGGTTTAATTTAATTAATTATATTGTTATTTATTTATGCCTAAGTTCTTATATCATTTAAGTACAACAACTAAGTTTAGTTTTTAGTGTTTACATTTTTATTTTATTTTTATTTAAAGCTGCAGTCCGTAACTTTTTTAGGTAAAAAATGATCCGAAATCAATATTTGAGCAAGTACATAACCAGCCAGTGTTCAAAACTATCGCCTTACTTTAGCCCCGTTTACAACGGTCATCTTATAATAATGTTTTCTAATTTGAGTGGTACAGGTAGGTTTTCGCGGGAAATTCGAGCATGGCACTGCGTCATTACGCCACATCTGTAAACATAAAGAAATTGTCCCGGCTACTAGGCTATCGCATGTGAGGATCCTGCAGGTGAAGGATCGTTTATAGCCTTTTCTCACAGCAACCAGAAGTAAATGTATCATTTTGATGGTGGATTGTAATCCATAAAGGATTATATGTTTATGATACACGAACTTAATGATCCTGCAGGTGAAGGATCGTTTATAGCCTTTTCTCACAGCAACCAGAAGTAAATGTATCATTTTGATGGTGGATTGTAATCCATAAAGGATTATATGTTTATGATACACGAACTTAATATGAAATTAAGTTATATTCCAGTTATAAATGTGCTCCTGATTACAGATAGCCTGGGATTACAAAGATTTGTATTTTAAAGAAAACCAGTTTGAAGGGAGCATAGTTTGCTTTTTGGGTTAAAATCATTTCTTAATATGAAATTCGAAGAGTATGAGTATTAGATTAGACTGTGCAGAAATTGAAATCTACACGCTAATACACACTATACTCATAGTCACCAATGCTGATGTTGTTAACATTAATCATTTGAGAATAAAGTATAACAATAATAATAATTTGAACGGTTTGATGTGATATGAGCTAACCGATCTTTAGATTTAATCACCATTTGTAGGGAGATTTATGGTAATGCTTTTTTTCCTCAGTTGGTCAGAACAAACGTGGCAGACTTGTTACTTACTAGGGCTACACGATAAATAGCATGCAATATTTAACGCGCAACTTGTCAGTAAAGCTGGTTCTGTAATCAGTGGTAAATCTCCATCACCTGCGGACTTTCACATTGAGCAGCATTAACTACACAGAGCCATTGTTCACTGACCAGCTGCGCAAAACCACATTCATATTCGCGCGATTTTTTGCAAATACACAAAATAATGTTCTTTTTAGCAACATCATATGACCCCTTTAAAACTCCAGCAGCTACTAATCTCTTTCAGGGCCTGCAATAAGACAACAGTAAAAAGCGTTCTGATAATCAAACTTCTGCAAACAATTCCTGTACTGTACAGTTTCTGTTGAGGATGGGATTACGGATGTTACACAGACGTAAACGCTCTTGAAGAGCACACCTACTACACTGAATTCTTCTCAATGGCTGATAGACCATGGCGTGAAAAACAAGAACAAATCTGATTGGTCGAGTAGTCTATTACATGACAAACGTATACTCAAAACCTTAAAGGGGTCATATGATGTTGCTAAAAAGAACATTATTTTGTGTATTTGGTGTAATGAAATGTGTTTATGCGGTTTAAGGTTCAAAAACACATTATTTTCCACATACTGTACATTATTGTTTCTCCTCTATGCCCCGCCTTTCTGAAACGCGTTGATTTTTACAAAACTCATCGTTCTGAAAAGCGAGGTGTGCTGTGATTGGCCAGCTATCCAGTGCCGAATACCTGAAGCGTGAGACAGAAATGTTACACCCCTACCATACTGTGATTCCCTGTCCGGCCGGAGCGACGAAACAAAAACATTAAACCCCATTATAAACGAGGCAATTGTTGGAACAGTGTTGTAAATACAACTTAACCACTGATTTCTAGTCGTGTCCTCTTTTGGAAGACCAAACAAAGTAGTTTTGCTTTCACAATGAAACACACAGCGTCACACATGGCAGGCTTGAGTGAGGAATGGCCAGCATGCTTGAGAACGGCTTGCGGCAACCACATGTGACGACCCCGGGCTGGACTCCGCTTTGTCCGCGGTGAGAGCCGATCCGGCGATCCACAGCGCGAAGTTGATGTATTTCCTCAGCGACCAGCACGGATCAGCTCCAGGCATGACGAAGCAGATATCGTCCTCTTTTGGAAGACCAAACAAAGTAGTTTCGCTTTCACAACGAAGCACACAGCGTCTTCACAACATGGCAACGGCAACAATACTACAGCGAGAATAAAAGTTACGCCTTCTTTCTTTGCATGAACATTTGGGCGGCATTATGCAAATCTTCCCACATAGTGACGTAGATATGTGGGGGCGTGTTAGAATGAGCCGTTTTAGGTAGGTGTGGTTGGATTCGGATTTGAGACTTTAGTCTTTGTAATTTTACAGATCTTCTTTATGGACCAAGAGCTTGTAACACTCCAAAGAGAAAGGAAAAATTGAAATAGCATCATATGACCCCTTTAAATTGAGTTATAAAAATTACTAAACTGAAATAACAATAAAGCTATATATAAATATTTTTAAAAAGCTAATAAAAAGAAAAAAGCACCTAAAATTAATTTAACTTAAACTAAAGTTAAAAGTGAAAATTAAAAAATAAAAGGTCATTCAAAATATTAATCAATACTATAATAGTATATACATAATAAAATAACACAGCTAAAGATAGATTTGATAGACAGACAGATATTCGTTGTTTAATCTAAGACCATAAATTAAAATTCAGATTTTTTAAAATGAAGAATAAGGATACTGTAATTAAAGCTCTTTGTTTTAGTGAATTTTGAAAGTTTTCATTTCAAATAGTATATACAGTATATATCTTTATTATACTGGCCATCAGCATAGCATACATACAATGACAGACATGACACGTAAATATTACTATTATTATATGTGATTTGTGCTTTTATTGTTACAAATTGCATCTAAAAGTAACATTCACAACTGTACAATCACTGTACGCCCCAGTGCAAATTGTCTACAAATCAAAATACACTGACAGCAAAGGTACAACTATATATTCCAGCAGCATAAAAATAAATATCTACTCAGAAAAACAAAAAGTAGCCTATAACATCTGAATTAAAAATATCTCATTCTGAATATTTTCGACTATAGTTACAGAAAACACTCGTACGTCACTTGATAAAAATCCAAAGTAGATTATACATACACGAACCCACAAGGATTTGCTACAAGTTTCTGAAATATAAAGACATCCTGGCACGAGTTCACAATATATCTCGCCGTTCTGCTCGAGGACTTGAGTGAAGAATAATATCTTTTGAACGTCACCTGACTATGAAATGTGCTGATTGTGTTCAGTCTATTATTACTAACAACTGTTACATGTGGTTTCTGACAATACTAAGTTTAACATGAATTTAATATCATATTTTTGTGTAAGACATGAATTTTATTTAGCGTACCTAATCATGAATTCACTAAACATCAAATTTTTTCTCTCTTAACAAAGATAGCTTAAGCAAGTGCTCATTTTCTCAAAACACATACTGTGCCAGCAGTTAATAGATGGAGTCCAACGTACAATGTGCATCTGCTTCTGCTTTTTGTGTAAGACATGAATTTTATTTAGCGTACCTAATCATGAATTCACTAAACATCAAATTTTTTTCTCTCTTAACAAAGATAGCTTAAGCAAGTGCTCATTTTCTCAAAACACATACTGTGCCAGCAGTTAATAGATGGAGTCCAACGTACAATGTGCATCTGCTTCTGATCCAATCAAATCAGAGCATTGAAACCACCCTGAAAACTGCATAATGGCCATTTTGCAAAAGTCTGAGTTCATATTTGTGCCTTTTAACATAATATACACCATTTTACCTTCACTATTGAGATGGTTCACCCATTTTAGATCCAACCAGCTGCTGGTAGCCATTCACTTCTATAGTATTTTTCTCCATACAATAGAAGTCAATGGCTACCATCAACTGTTTGGTTAACAACATTCTTCAGAATATCTTATTTTGTGTTTAACAGAAAAAAGAAACTCATAAAAATGTGGTACAACTTGAGGATGAGCAAATGATGACAATTTTTTTTTTTGGGTGCACTATTCCCTTAAATGTACTCATATACTACACTCAATATATAATTCATAAGATTAGCAAGATTGTGCCGCAACGGATTGTGTTTTAAATCTAGTTTCAACAGTGAACACTTAAGTTCTGAGAGCCAAGTAATAGTTTTTGTGCTTTGCTCTAGTCCCTGCTTTGAGTTTCCTATGGACTGATTAAGTTAGAAGTGTACTATTATTACTGAACTACTTCATGTGTTTGACAGCTACAAACAAACAAGGGTGCGTTTCCCGCATCGTTAGCCAACTATGGTCGCAAGTTCTGTCGCGATCTACAATGATTCAATGTTTCCCGAAACCATAGTTCCAAGGAACATTCGCAAAATTGCGTGGTAGGAACTACTACTTTTGGTCTGTGGTTAGAAGCATAGTTTCTTGTTAGCATGCCGTCTAAATATACATTGTTTTATATGTATTTTAGCGTGTCTACAATGAGCAGCGTTTTTGAAGAGTGCGCATGTGTGTAACTGCATATGGGAACCCTGGAGTGTGACGGAAAAGGAACATGTGATGAATCGTACATCAAATAAAGAAAACCAAGGGGAATAAAATAGTTAAGCAATCCTTAGATGCTACATTCGTCGAAGTTAGAAATAACGTTGTAGAGAAGATGTGTATTGAAACAACCAAATGTAAAGTGTACACCAATTACATACTACATGTTAACGTGATTTTAAAAAATGAACAGCGTTCTGTTGTTTGAGTAAATGAACGAATCGATTATTTATCAGAAGTTTTTACTCCAATGCCTGTGTGCGACGTCATTAACGACAATTCTATTTTGTTGGACCAACATGTTTAAACGATGAAGGTGCGACCATGTTACTACGATTTCCAGAAACAGTCGTAACTAGCTAGTTAATTTTTCTAACGATGTATCATACTATGAAACGCACCCCAGATTGGTTCCAATCGCCATATAACATAAGATCAAACCAAACAACATCGGATCTGCTGCTGATACGTTGGCATATGAGTCGAGATGGAAATCAGCAACAATTCTGAGGTAGCTGGGGCGGCTTATCGGTTAGCCGGGTGGTTTTGGCACCGGTGACCATGGGTGGATCCGTATCGACTCTCTCGGACATCTTCACACAGATAATGTCAACTAAGCGCTCAAATACTTGTCTGACGTTGATGTTCTCCTTGGCGCTGGCTTCGTAGTACTCAAACCCTGCGAGAAAGTAGCCAAAGAAATCAGATCAAATCCAATAAATTGGATGAAAGACTGGACACAACTTACCTAACTGGTCGGCCAAGTGTTTCCCCTTTTCAAAAAGCACCACCCTTTCCTCATCCATGTCACATTTGTTCCCCACTAATATCACCTGAGCGTTATCCCATGAATAGGTCTTAATCTGTGTTGCCCTAAAAGGAAAAGTGCATTTATGTCATATAACTTCAGTGGATAAAACTCTATTGATTCCGGATTAAAGCTGCTCACCAGTCCTGCACTGCATTGAAGGACTCTTCATTTGTGATGTCGTACATGAGGATGAAGCCCATGGCTCCTCTATAGTAAGCTGTTGTAATAGTTCTATACCGCTCCTGTCCCGCTGTATCCTATAGACAACACAGAAAATTCACAAATTCATTATACATTTATGCCAAAAATAGTAGTTGTCAGAGGCCTGTCATATTGTTTAGGAAACAAGATACACATTGATCAGTGGTGCTCATTCAGGAGATGCAGGATTGAATCCTGAACCCATTCTTCCCTCTTTTCCCCATCATTTCCTCTTTATTTTTGCTATGCTATTTCATTTGCTAGGGTAGATGCATTTAATTTGATGCAGTCAATTCAATCTATCTTTGTTTTGTTTGTTTGTTTATTTGACAAAAAAAGTAGTGATAACACTCTATTCATCAAGGATAACACAATAAAGTTTAAAACAAAACTTATTTCCATTGTGGTCCTTGATGTAAAGCACAAACTTCACTCCCGGTAACAGGTACACTGGCGCTGCATTATAAATACAAAGATTACTAATAAAATTCCACATCTACAAAAATGTACAGTCACAAATGACCACGTACGTAATACAAATTCATCAACAAAACAACCTACTTAAGAACAAACTTTTAGCTTTTAAACTAAAACTAACCATATTCGAAATACCTTTAATGTCCAGAGGTAACTTATTCCACAAAAGTGCCCCAGAATATCTAAAAGACCTACGACCATACATAGTTTTAAAACAACATAATGTAATATCCATGAGACTTTGCCTAGTTTTATAACAATGTTGCTCATTTACCCTAGGAAAAAATACATTAAAAATGGTACATAAGATTATCA
>NW_015505446.1:195372-266686 GCF_001515645.1 Sinocyclocheilus grahami | reverse complement strand
ACCACGTACGTAATACAAATTCATCAACAAAACAACCTACTTAAGAACAAACTTTTAGCTTTTAAACTAAAACTAACCATATTCGAAATACCTTTAATGTCCAGAGGTAACTTATCCCACAAAAGTGCCCCAGAATATCTAAAAGACCTACGACCATAAATAGTTTTAAAACAACATAATGTAATATCCATGAGACTTTGCCTAGTTTTATAATGTTATTATAATCTCTGTTATTGATAATCTTATGTACCATTTTTAATTTAATATGTTCGAATCTGCTTACTATAGGTAACCAATCAAGACACTTAAAGTGGGAAACCTCCACATGTGTAAAACGACTAAACCCTAAAACTAACCTTATCAATTTATTCTGAGATTTTTGTAACTTATCCAACCAACCACAAGACAAATCAGACATCCAAGAAATACATGCATATTCGAAATGACATGACACTAAACATGATGCAAGTAATTTTATAATCTGTTTATCAAGGAAACTAACATGTCTGGCAAGAAATTTTGTCCTAGCATTAACCTTACCCAGAACCTTCATAGCCATACTTACACCACTTAAATCGTTGTCAAGGACACATCCAAGATAATTAACAGAAGTTCTATTTGATATTAAACAATCCCCGACCTTAACAGACATCTTAGAAACCTTATTCAAATTATTTTTAGACCCAAATAATATGGATTCTGTTTTACCTAAATGCAACATCAGTTTGTTTTCAGAGAGCCAGTCTCTTACCTTACAAAGCTCCTTACCTAAATGCACTTGTATCCTACCAACATTCTTATCTGAAATTACTAAAGCAGAATCACAACAATGAACAACTGTATTTTCATTAACTAACATTAACAAAGATGAATAAATACTGTAATAAATGTATTGTTCATGTTAGTTAATACATTAACATTAACTAATGGAACCTTATTGTAAAGTGTTACCGGAATTTTTCTTATGTTTTAGCACTTCGTTGTCGTATAAACGTAAAGTCACTCACACTAGCGAAGCTTTGCGGGCAAAATAATAATAATAAAATAAATAAATCCTTTCATTCTCTGATCGTTCATGTGAATTGTATTTGATCAATAATGTGATGTTAATAACGAGATTCCTTTTGGAAGGATTTGGCCAGGGAAAATTCGCGGAGCACCGCATGGTGCGAAATTTCACCAAAATGCGCAGAACTCTCAGTACGGCCTTTGCCGCTATTCATGAATTAAAATCCTGTTTTTAGAAATGATCTGTTCTTATTCTTAATAAATTATAGTTGTATTTTAAAATCTTAAAAGACGCTTAGAGGGCGTTTAAAAGCACAACGTGCTGAAACATAATTTCGACAATATAGCACGGCCTTTGTGCGCCATTTCTAAAAAGTTTTTGAAATATTCTGGCGAGCTTTAGGAATCAACTAAAAACGAGGTCAGTTGGTTACATGTCATCAGTAAAAAGACTCAGAAAAGTGAAGTTGGTTTTGAGAAATTCTCAAGCATTATTTGCATGTCACTTTTATATTTTGTTTTCCAATTTTAATACAAAATACAGAACTAGGTACATAAATACCACACCAAAATGTGAGGCTTTATTATGAATAGCACCCCAAAGGACATACAAGAACATTGGGTCCTCAGGGTATTTCAGATAAGTCTATTTATGGATCTCACTCACCAGGCTACAGGTGTGTTTATCTCAATAAAGAATGAGGAAAGACGCCTGTATTTTTTAGTAAACAGGCTTGAACAACTTAATTGTTATCGAAGTTCGATAATTTGAAGTAATACTATACATAAGGAAGAATTAAGTGCAGAATTTTTGCATGAAGTGGACGACTTATTTTGTGGGAAACATATCTATGGCATTTCTATCCAAATAAAAAGCTTCCTTTTTCCATTTCAAAGCACAAAATTATCATACAATCACACTAGTACTGCATTTCGTGCCAAATGCTAATGAGTACATTTACTGGGAGTCAAATGAGAACTGAATCTGCTAATCTAATGAATGTATCTGTTTTCATATGTGATATGATATCTATTTTGAGATTATTTAACACATATCTATTGAAAGGCAACACATTATCTTCTCATCTGGCTGCAGAGACTCTCACAGGCCTCCATACAAAGTTACAGAGCGCTGCTTTTCCAAAGCGACAGTACACATTAGGCAACACCATATTTATTGCCTTTGGATTACTTTGTAGTGACTGCTGGTCCAATATCACTTTGTTCGAGTTCTGCTATCACAGACATGTGTTTAAACTCTGCCGGTTGGTGGTTGAAGGTCTCGACCAATCGGAAAGTCTCAAGCCGCTGCGATCCATAAAAGAGCTGCACCTGATTGGCCAAGCACTGTGCCTGGTGGACAGTCTGAAAGAGGTTTAAAAAAATGAATTAAAAATGCAACAGATTGCTGTGTTTTACTTAGTACCTTTATTTAACTTACCACAAATTTACTATCTATCTCAGCAGTCATCAGCACGATGCCTTTGTCCTTCTGCAGGTCTGTATAGTGGTATAAAATAAGCTGGCTGGGTGCGTTTTCTCCCATTGTCTGAAATACAAATCAATTTCAGTAACTATGCCAACAGACAGTGTGGAATTTAAATTAAATTTAAAAAAAGAAAAGAAAAAGAAAATACCTGAACATTGATTAAAGATGTGAAGTGCAGTTCATGACCTGCCCACTGGCCGACAAAAAACTCATAGCCCTCCTTCTGGGGCAGAGCGTACAGAAACTGTGCAAAGGATACATTATCATATATTATATATCTATTATCATAGATTATAATATATATCATTAGTACAAAGATCAAATTTATACTGAATTTCACTTTCTGGTAATGTACATGCAGGTACGCAAGGATGAGAATCGTAAAAACAACTCAACTCATTAAAGTGATTTGTTCAGGAATCAAACTACACTGGTTGAACTGAATATTTGATTCACTAAAAATAATGTTACTCGTTACAATGATTCATTCAGGAATTGGACTATGCTGGTTGTGCTGTATATTTGATTCATTACAGTGATTTGTTGGGGAATTGGACCTCACTAATATTATTGTATTTGATTGACAAAAGAATCGCGCTTTAAGTATTTGATTCACTAAAAAAAATTAGCTCAAAAGAGTCGTTGGGATCAAATGACACTAGTTGCGCTTCAGGTTTTTTATTTCCCTAAAAAGAACCGGCTTATAATAGTCATTCATTCAGAAATTGATCTACACTAGTTGTGCTGTATATTTGACTCACTAAAAAGAACCGACTTACTAAACTGATTCATTCGGGACTCAAACTATGAGTGAGTTACTGTTTCATGCTATAGATTCATTAGAAGTATTATGGAGCCACTAAATAATTAGTGCATTGTATAATTAAGAAGAATAAGCACATAACAACTTTATCATATTTTACAGTATTTTTCTTGGTTCCCAACCTTACTGTTACGTTTTACAGAACATCAGAGGCCACAGATAGCCTATGAATAAGATATTCAAAAGACAAACTCCTCATCATGATTAGACTGATGAAAGATGCTCTTGAATAGATATATTACCACTAAGTGGACATTTAGCATTTTGCAGGGTTATTAGATGGTATGATGCTTGACAATTTAAAAAACACATACTTACCATTGGGCAAGATTTGGCACGACCAAAAATTATGTCAAATGTTGAGCCCTATGACAGAGAATTACAAGGTCATTTATCTCTGGTAAAACCACAGATCTGATGATCTTAAATTTAACTACTCGTCACAATAAATTGAACTGCTTTGAAATAAAAAGCAGTAAATATTAAGTTAAAGAGTATATTGAATATTTGACAGGATTGTTAAGAATGTATTACTTTGTTATTACAGGAGTTAATAGACTGATATATAAAACAGAACTCACTGGTATGACAGCACTGATTGTGTCTTTCTTTGAGAAGTACTGCATCCACAGCTGCACACAGAAAAGTAGGCATTTGGTACGGCCGCACGATTATGACAAAGATCATAATTGTCGGTTATTCCCTTGAAATTGTTATTAATTACGATTATCACAATTTACATTGAAGGATGTTTATACCATTGTTTGAAGCAACTGCATGCCATATTTTTATATGAAAATAAACAAGCTGAAAACACTCAGACTGAAAAACTTGTATTGCTTAAGCCTCAAATGTCAAATATACATCGGGATTGGTTTCTTCCAATGAAAAACCCTTAAGATAACCCTTGACTTTTACGTAATTGTTACGAACGATTACGTAATTGTGGCATCTGTCATTTTAATCGCGATTAGAAATTCGATTAATTGTGCAGCCCTAGCATTTGGTGTGGTACTCCATTTAATATTTGAACTTTTTTTTTTCAGTACAGTCTATCTGCATGCTAAGACTGTACAAATGTGTTCTTTTATTAACATTCTTGCTCTTACCTCTACAATTTCAGATCCAGATTTCTCCTGAACCATATCAAGGTTGAGAATAGACCCTAATGTCTATAAAATAAGAAAAAAAGCAAAAGATGCAAACGACAAACTATAAATCTCTAATTTACCATTTAAATACTAATGAAGTAACTATTAGCTTACCTTATCTTTGGTGAAGCCCCCAGCTCCTGCTTTACCACGTTTGTCCAGCTACAAATACAACAACATGAGCAAATGATACGTCTTATTACACATTAGATTATATTATAGATTATATATTACATTTATTAAACAATATTGTATGGTTTATAATGTTAAACGATATATTAAAATAATAAAAAATACAATTTAATAATACAAAATACAATAAATACAATTTAAATCAAACATAATAAAATATTTAAAAAAAATAACACGTTATTTACAAGTAGGCAACAACAATCTAGCAGACCACGAAGGTACATTTAGAAATGAAAAATGAAAATCAAACGCAAGATGTGCTCATCACCTCTTTCTCCATGTACTGCACGAATTCTGCTTGTCTGGACCGTCCGAGCGGCTCCGTCTTCACCTCACTGCGCTTCTCCAGCCGGACTTCATATTCTTGAGGTTTTGAACTGATGTTACAGTATTACACACGCGATTAATATGAATACACAGAAACGACATATTAGCATTTGACAGCTGCTCACCTCCGCAGTTTCCGGATCTTTTCTTCATATTTACCATAATACGGATTTTCCTCCAGCTCCGGTTCTTTCTTCATCGAAAACGCCCTGAAATGAGATTGCACGAGTCCTGGAATCAGCGGTCGGATGCCAGTGGCCCTGACCGCCAACATCCCACGGTACAAACATGACATTTGTACCAAGGCCGCCGCCATCTTTTCCCCGTCCCACATCTATGAGTGTCCGGACGGAACCAAGTTTAATATAGGCACAACATATATTGGTTCCTACACTAAAAATGTAGGCTCTCAGAAATGTCACTCAGAAATGAAATGTCATTGCCTTCGAGATGATATAGAAAATATAAAACCTGGCATAAATAATTAGATAGATAGATAAACAGATGACAGAAATGTTCTCTCTCTCTCTCTCTCTCTATATAAAAGAGTATATACACTAAATATACATTTTTAAAAAACTTATCGCAGGTTTAATGTTAGTCTCTTTTGGTGAAAACAGTTTCCTACTTCACCATAGTCAGTTTTTAAAAGCATGTATACAGTGCACAAATAAACAACTCAGTAAATGTAACCCTTTTTTGTTATCACTTTTATTTGATATTTATCAATTGTATTTATTTTAATAACCCAAGAAAGCATGTCATTGTGAGCTGAAATATAATGATTCAGCACTTCGAAAGACTACAATGTATTTTGAATCATGACCATTATAAATTAAATATCTGGTTTAACTGATTTGTGCAGGTGCTGAACAAACATATCTGTGTTCGGATCCATCAATGCAACTTTTAGGAATCCATATCTTCTGGCTCTGAGCTAAAACACAGCTGGCATCAGAGCTAGTGTGCACCTCGTGACCCTTCCGGAGTTTGGAGAACGTCAGTGGTTTTCCATCTGTCCAGGACCACTGCTTTGGACCGCCAGAGAGTCCTGCACAAATCACACCAATATTCTTACACACGGGACAGTTTACATTCAGTGTTCTGGTGATCCCAAAAATGTACAGGATCTTATTTGCTTACCGATCCAGAATGATTGCTTTCCAGCAAACTTCCACATCCACTTCATATCAGTCTTTGAGTGGATACTGGCCAGTTCACTTTCAAGCCTAAATTTTGGAGTAATAACATGAATATTTAGAAGGTATGTAGTCTCAATGCATGCATATACATGTTCCTCTGACAGCAAAGATGTGTAACGTACAGCATGCAAGCATGTTGTGCGCTGCTCCAGCTAGCACTACCAGGCCCCAAAATATAGCAGTTCCTCCGGTAGTGAGTCCAGCCATTAGGACAACCAATACTAACAGACTTCTGAGACTTTAAAAAGAAAGGAAAGAATTATAAAATGAAAGCTCATTACATTATAAACAAACATTTGAGAAAGTATAAAGGAAGCTTAGATGTTCTCTTTTTGATCTATACATACACAACAGCTAATTCACAGTGTGGGGCTAAGAAATTATACCTTGTGTTGTTGCACTCCTGAATTAATTACAAAAGAGGCTGAGTCGTGCTGGGGAGTTTCTACTGATTCAGCAGAATATCCAGGCCAGGTCCAGATGGGAGTGATCTCCAGTTCAGAGTGGACACGAGGTGCTGGTGCCTTCTCCTCCACTCTCACTGGGATCAGTCCATGAAACTAATGGATGACAGAGTGACCACACACACAGCAGATGTATAATAATGGAAAAATAACTAACTAACTAAATAAATGAATAAATAAATAATAATTCTGAATAAATATGCTTATCACCGAAACTAATAAATAAAAATCAATAAATAAATGATTAATAACTAATAAATAAATACTAAAAAATGAATAAGAAACACATAAATAGTTAAATTAAATAAATAACACTAAAAAATTAATAAAATAATTAATTAATAGTAGTATAAATAGTACATCTAAATAAAGATAATACCACTAAATAAAAAAATATACACCCACAAACAAATAAACAAAATGAATACTAAATAAAAAACACTACTAAATAAATATTTCTAATACTAATGTTTATCTTTTACTAATAAACAAATAATACGACTAAATAAATAGATAAATATAATACCCCTACTATTAAAGAAATAGGACTACAATCAACCAACAAACAAATACTACTACTACATAAATAAATAATATTGCAATCAATAAATACTAAGGAATAAATCAACAAAAAACGAATAAATACAAATAAATGAATACAACAAATATTACTAATAAACTAAATGCTACAACAAACAAATGAATACTAATAAATAAAGAAAGAAAGAAATAACACTAACATTAAATAAATAACACTAACAAATAAAAAAATAACATTAACAAATAAATGAGGCAACCAACCAAACAAGTAAAGGCAACCAAAAAAAATACCCAAATAATTAACTCGACAAACAAATTAACTAAATAACACGAATGAATGAATAAAGTACTATACTACTACTAAATAAATAAATAAACCTTAATGAACACTCTGAAATTAAGCAAAAAAGTTGGCAGAACAATAAATAAAACGTACTCTATAAACTCTTTCTTGAATTCTCGTGTCCACCTCTGACAGATGTGCCTAAAAACAAAATCAGATAAGTTAAGATTAACTACTACTACTAATGTTATTTTTTTATATACCATACTAGATACATTATACAAAGTAAATGTTGTAGCTGAGGTGACCTGACTCACTCGGTGCCCGTTTCTACCCAGGAACCTCAACTGTCTTTGGCCCGGACTGTGAAAGGCCTCCTGGTCCTGATGTTCTCCCTCGCTGTAATGGCTGAAATGTGTGCGATATGGGACGTCCCCTCTTGGTGGATAGTTCTCCCAAAGGACTCCGCTCCTTGGGTCTGGAGTGTATTCCTCAAGTAGAGGTGGTTCAGGTTCTGGGATGCGTGGTGGGTTTTGGAAAGGATGTTTCTTTTCATCTTCTTCAACAATAAACTCATCTGGATTACACCAACCTGGAAGACGGAAATATTTTCAGTTTATATAGAAAGAGCAGAATGTGGGTATGTAAAACTACAAGATTTTTGCAGAAGACTTCTTTCCACCATTTCTCGGATCCACAATCTCAACTGTGGCCTTGTTCCTCTGTCCCAAAACAGCATTTTTTTGGGGTCTTCAGAACCACATCAAATTTCTCATGGTTCTCTTCTAGTCCGTCATCTTTGAGGTAAATGTTCAACATTTTGACATTTACACCTAAAAACAAAGATAGACCACAGATTGAGCATATTCTAAAGATAAAGAATTAAAAAGTAAATCGAAAAAGCGATAACCACCTGGATCAAACTGTATAAGGTTGGCAGAACTGTGAGTGAAATCTTTCCCCACTTTGGCTGTTCCTTCTTCCACCTGTAAGATGCAATCATCCAATCATCTAAAACTTCATCTATGCATGATAGTAAAATGAGCTAAGATAGTTAACTGCACCTGTATGCCGATGTACGCCGGATCTTTGCTGTTCCCACTGCGCACCACCTGCACAGCTAGAGTTCCTGCGTTCTCACAAACACGATAACAGGAAGCAGACAGCTCCACACGAGACCACCTGAACTCCATCCTGTGTTGGCAGTCGAAAAAGCCAAGAATCACATTGGGTCTGAAATTATATTGTCTAGAATTGTCATATTTGGAAATGTGGAATACAAGCTGTCAACTGTCTTACTCGCACCAAAGTGCGAATAATAAAAAAATAATGTTTATTACTAGAGGCAATGGAATATTTCTCTGTATTCGCTGTGTTTATATTTTTATTTTAAGATATTTATATATTTTATTATTATCTTTATATTGTTTATATTATTGTATTACTGTATATATTTATGATTTATATTTGATAAAAATGCAGATCCATTTTAACCAAATGACTCACTGAATTCTTGATTTTAAGACATATATAGCTATTAAAATGATATATAAGAAGAAAGAAATATTTAATTATCTCCAGGCCTTTAATGTATTTGTGTGCATGCGTGTGTGCAGAGATAGATATACATATAGTACATATTCAAGGCCAAAAGGTAATTAAATATTTCTCTATATTATAATGTATACTTTGTAATGCATTATTATTTTGTATTATTTTATATATTTATGATTTATATTTTATGAAACAGTTAATCATTTTACCAAATCCAAATGACTTACTGAAATTGATAGAAAAACAATAATATTGTATTAATATATAAATGCATAGTATTATATAATTAATAAGTTGGAAATATTAAAATATTAATATAATTTGATATAATGGAATATTTCTCTGTATTGTCATTTTTATTTTGATATATATTAAATATAATTTTTTATATATTTGTTTGTATTATTTTACGATGTATTTAATTATATTTAATATTAAATATCATATATCATTCATTTAATATTTTATAAAAATGTGTGTATATACATATAATTATTACTTATTATAAAATCACATTCAGTAAGCCATTAGGTAAAATCATTAGCAGTTTCATGTTTCATTTTTGTGACTATTTCAAGTGATCTTGGACTTGTACTGACACCTGCTGGTGTGGATAACATTTTTAGGTTGCCAATGCTGTCAGAAATTTGCAGACATATTAGTCACCCTTGAGCAATTCATTTTCCAGCCAAAAGTGTGTGATAATACTACCTGGGTTACTGAAACTAAGTGCATAATTTTTTAGCTGATTATTCTCAAAATGGCAGCCACTGTAAATTAAAATAACTTTTTCTAATTTTAGAAATGAAGAAATAGTCCTATTCATTCCTTTATATTTTCAATTGATGAAGTTGTATATGCACCTTTAACATTCAATAACTGCACATACTAATGAAAGTTCTGTACTGAAATCTAAACAAATGATCAACAGAAGAGGATAAATACACTTCAGGCAGCATGGTGTTTCCTGCAGGATCTGTGACTTGGAACTCAAAGCTGTCCGCTGTCACTTCCACGTCTGCAGGTATGACATAGCGCACTGCTTTCTGCTCCAGATCCTTCTGGGTAAAGCGTCCTTTGATAAAGGCACCTATAATAGAAAGAAAATTCATTATAATCTGGTCACAATCTGTGCATATGACAGTCTGGACCATCGGTGACCCATGCACCTGCCTGTGAGGGCATTTTCAAGGTAACCGAAGTGTGGAGGCCTTGTGATGGTGAACTCCAGTGTGTCGTCAGGACTGTCTGGATCTGAGGCGCGCAGCTCTTTGGAGGTGATGTAGATGCCCTGTTTGCCATTCAGAAGATTCTCCACAGTACTTGGAATCCCTTTGTTTATAACACTGGGTGGAATCTTGTCCAATATCTCTATCTGTGAAGATATAAATGATGAACAGTAAAACTGCATTCATGCTGTAATACCACTAGAGGGAAGCATTACATACCATAACTGGGAAAGCATTATTTCATAGCCATTGCTCATTGTGGATTAAATCTATATATCAAATTTCAATATTTTTGTTATATATTATTCAAATTATTTTATTTTATTAACAGTATTAGAACGTTTCAAAATGAAAAAAAAAATAAAAATCTAATTTTTAAGTGAGATTCATAAAAAAAGAATCAAGTGCCTTGACGATGAGAACCTTTAAATTTTATTTTAAGAAGAAATATTATTATAAATATAATAAATATACATTATTTAGGGAAAACTAGTTGTCACTTTTCACTACAATAAATATTTCTCAGGTTTATTTTTTAAGTCAAATCACTGTAGTTTAAATCTTATTCAAGTGAATTTGCCTTTTCCCTAATCTTTCCTTGGTTATTAAACGTAAATACATAGCTTATTTAATAAATTTTTTTGTTATTATACTTATTTAAAAATCGTTTTATTAAAAAAATAATAATAATAATGTTATTATAAATTAAATAGAGTATACATATAACACTCCAATTAATATTTCTCAGGTTAATTTTAAATGTACTTATAAATTTAATTTCTTTACCATCATTTTCAGGAAAAAAGACCCCACCTTTTTATAAGCTCTTCAGCTGAATTTAAACAGCAAAATAATGATTTAAGAAAGAATAAGAAAACATAGCTGCACACTATAAAGCCAATGTTTATGCCCACACATATTCTAATTAATAAATTGCATACATTTATAACATTTAACCACATGTGACAACTTGCCCCAATAAAAATGACAGTTCTGATATTCATAAAAATACCCTTTTTTGAGACAATTAAAATATTAATTTAAAGCCCACCATGTGTTCACTTGTTAACAAAAAAAAAGGATACATTTTAATAAAATATATATGACAATGATGAAATTTTTGTTTAGAAATTTTTAAATAATAGAGAGGGTTTCCAAACCACTGCTATCAAAAACACATTTTGGCTCAAGTTAGCAATGCGCATCTTCAGCCAAGTGACGGTGTGCACGCTCTCGCGGGGCGCAAACAAAGTTTTCGGCTGATTCACCGGTTCTGGCGGGAGAGGCCTTCTCTCTCAGTAGCACAGGGCTGGTAGTGCTGGCCAGCGCGTTTGCTGCTTCGCTGACCGCGTCAACGGAATATTAAATGGTGGCGCGGGCCTCGAGAGAGCGACGCTATGACATGGTGAATGGCACCGGACCTGCAGGAGCACCTGGCCAGCAAAGGCTCTTCGTTAACATGCAATTCAACCGGGAGCGCTTTGTTAACCCGTAGCTGTCCTGCTGTGCTCAGTGGTTTGTATGCAAGTCGTTTATTTGACAGTTATGTTAAATTATTTTTCCTCAGAAAAGTCCTGACAGAAATTGTATGGTAAGCCGTGCCATATCGTTATCACATTAGTTATCTAATTCGTTTAGAAATCGATGTAATACAATTTTGTGTGTTTTAGTCAATATGTGTTTGCTTTGAGGTTATTGATGTGCTACTGAACTCCTAAACGCTAACTGAATTCACCTTCATGAGATATATACATTTAAAATTACTGTTTTTTTGTGTGTGTGTTTTGTTTTTTGTCAAGTAAAATGGACTAAAAATATAGAAGACTCATCCTGCACTACACATATCTTTGTCCAATCAGGTGCTCTCTCCAATGAGAATGCCCCTCCCCCTAATGCCACCTGCAATCACTATGGTATTTTGAAGTACCAAGTTACATTTTTGTAAGGGGTTGTAGTTCAAATCAGTGTATAAATTAGTAATTTTGTAGGCATGTTGTACTTGTAAATGTATCTACTTACATTTTAGAATATTTCCCACTTTATATTGGTTGTGGGGGAATGTTCTCAAATCATAATCAGCCTACCTGTATGGTAAAAAGAGCAGGTTCTCTCTTCAGCTGTCCGTACTCCAGATAACCTGTGTTAGTTCCATCAGTAGGCTGAAAGGTGAACCTGTCGATCTTGGCCCGTCCATTCAGATGATGGTAAGCTAGATCCATGTTGTTGATGTCCAGTTGCGTGAAACGAGGCTTAGAGATGGGTAATCTTTTCAAGAGCAACTTTCCATATTGTGGGCTTTGAATAACGATGTAGGTGAGATTCTCCAGAGCTGTGTCTGGATCAGTCAGTTTCAGGTCATCAGTGGAAATGGTCTTCATTGAGCCCTCTGTGAGCTCAAGGCCTTTGTTGATAGTCAGGGTTGGTGGTATGCGGTCACTGTGTTCCCAAGTGAAATGAATGGTACCTCTTCTGGACGTTACACCGTTGGTAACGGCAAAGCTGCATGAGAGAACATTTTGTGTCAGAAGAGATTATGGGAAGAATTTGGTTGGACTGCTGTTATATGTGAACACTGTTCACTGCCTTGTTTGAAGCGGTAGAAAAACTTCTGACATATGCACATCAGTGAACCTGTGAACACATCAAGTAAATACTGTATTATGAAAATTACTTGGCAACAATAGTATTGATAGTTTTTTTGTGGGTATATTACTATCACTATTTTTTATTATTAATAACAATAAAGTATTTTTATTAACAAATTTTATTTATCTTGTATTTCATTATTTCATTGATCTTTTATCGCATTGCTTTTAGTGCAGTTTTCACTCTGGCCTCACACCTTTTAAATGTTGTAAAATCACTGTAACACACGGCCCCTCATGCCTTACTAAAGTCTTGTCAGTTTTACAGCATGTTCTGAGCTGCTATCCTCACCCAACACCGTTGATGCGTTGGAGCAGAAAGATGGGACAGGGAGGGGTGCGAGTCCCCATTCTACCCTCTGCCAAGCCAATCTGCCTCCCAACACATATTGCCCTGAAGCTGATAATTGCCAGCCATGGTAAACAACACGACTGCCACCTCGCACTAGACTCGCAACCAAACACGCAGGTCCACTCTCACAGCCAAACTGGTGCAACATCTGGCATTGCCATTGTGCCATATTTGCTCGGTAATTGTGCCCAGGGATCCCTGTCTCTGACTACATCTCTTAGAGCCGTATAACCAATGCCAGGCTGAGTTATTACTCTCTTAATAATGGCCATTTATCATCAGCTGTCACAGCAGAGCAGAGGGAGACACAAGGCTCCTAGAAAAAATAGTCTCCCTGTCTCTTTTGGCCCCCACTGTTGGACTGGAGTTTGACACACAGGTGTTTGCTCAGGTGTCTCTCCCGATCAGGGAGATTGGCTGTCGCAAGTTGCCTCTTTTGCCGTGTATTAACACAAATACAAGCTATGAAGACACAAAAACGGTTTCAAATAATGAATCCATTAGATATTATAACCAAGTTTTCCCCCAATCTCTTGTGATTGCGTCGGAATTGCTAATTGAAAATACTCAGGCTCCACATGACTAACACTGTAGTGTCCATGTGCTTTGATTGGACCCCATACCACCCCATGCTGTGCTGACTGAACACATTGGCACAGAATACTCCGTACTCTCTCCGAAGGGCCACTCGCCCCTCGTCAGGCTTGGCTCAGGAAGGTTTGTTTGCTCCCAGATGACCCAACGATGAAACCAAGCCAGAGTTTTGGGTGTCAAAGATTCAGACGAGAAAGGCAGCACAGGTCAACTGTACGCCCTGACTGAAGTCAGCCTGCTGCCAAATTGGCTGGAAACCTATGCAAACGAAGCAAAAATTATCCTTTTTATTTTGCCTGTCTCTTGCTACTTGTGTACATAATTTTCAATCTTGTATTAAAAATACCGAAGTGTTGCCATCTGTGGGCTAGACTAAATTGCACAAATGTATATAATGATATATATTATGTAATGTTATTTATTATTAATTCAAATATATATATATATATATATATATATATATATATATATTGTAGTGCACCTTGACGTGCGTACTCATGTCAAAACAGTTGAATTTGTCTTGAGTGAATTTAAACAGGCCGGAGCAAAAATGGCATCTGTGCATTTTGCCATAGAGTATAAATGAAGTCTATTTAATCTAAAAAGAACAATGAAAACCACTGACCTGAAAGAATCACGGTCAGCAAAACGGCTGTTGTCATGAGTGTAGCATACCCGGTTGGCAGCCACATCCATCTGGGAGAAGGAAAGCACTGGAACCCCTGGACTTTGGACCATATGTAGGTGACCATGTTCAGGTGGGACTGATACAGTGTATATGAGCTCATCTGGCTCGCTTCCACTGTCTGTGGCCATCAGAATGTCAGTGGTCAGAATGACTCGCTCTCCCTCAATCAAGGTCACAGGTTTAGTGATTAGAGCGATTTCACCTGTATGCGGCAAGAAGGTCAGTTGGATTACAGAGGCATATACATGAGTATATGTAAAGCTTTGAAGAATGTAAACATGTTACTTATAAAGCAAGTTATGTGCAAGTAAGCTTATTGATGTTGTATGAGATTTGTTTGTGACAGCAGGGACAGCGCTGGGATCTAGGGCCGGGACTACAGATGTTTGGCCCTAGCTCTGTTAATAATTCATGCTGGGCGTTTAGAGGTGGCTCATCCTTTGCAGCAGAACGTTCTCACCTCTTTTCCTCCAGGATAAGCCAGAATGAAGCCAAGAGGACAATGGCTGCCATGCTTCCATGTTCACCCAACTGGCAAAGTCATTTTGGCCATAGGGAAAGCCATTGTTTTTAATTATAAATGCACAGATTTAATCTGTCAAAATTGTTTTTCTTGGACTTTGACTGAGGGAAAAACAAAAGCAGCGATCACTGAGTCACTAAATGCAATTTGACTTGTCACTATGCCAGTGCTATAATGTCATTGGACAAATTTTGAATGGTCATAATATGTCATTGCAGCTGCCAAACTTCATAACCCTGGTGCTTCAAGGAGGAAAAATAAATGTAAAAGTGCTGTTTTTGAGCCACGCCAAGTTCCTGCTAGGTTTATAGTTATTTTATTTTGTTCAAAATAAAACTTACCCTTTTGAACAGTGCGGACAGAGATGAAGAAACTCTGTGGAGGTGTTGTGTTTTCTCCATCACTGAGAACAAAGTGAAACCTGTCATGGCCTTTGAAACCACTAACTGTAGTGTGAGTGTACCATAGGCGATTCATCTCCACATCCTCCTGGGTGAAATTCTGACCTGGACTCAGGTCAATCCATCCAGCTTCTGTCTGCAGGAAATCACAGAAAATCATATTATTACATATATTCTTAAAATACGTCACACTAAAGGCTGGATTACACTACATGACTTTTGCCCAGATTTGATCCTATTGATGATTCCATTATGTGATTCCATTAAGTCAAAGGATATCAAACATGTTTGATTTTTTGAGCCAATTTTAGAACACTTATAGTTTTCATTTGTCATCCGTCTCCTAGCAATGACAATGTTTGTTTTGTTCGGGTGACTTGAAAGTCTGGTAGTATGTGATCCTCAGTCATTTAGTTTATGACGCCCAATTTTTTCTCTGTAACCATTTACAAAGTCTGCAAGTGTGTAATTCCTAGTGCTTCAAAATCTGTTCAGATTTTAAGTTGTGTAGTGTATTCCAGCCTTAAGTAATAATGTAAAGGACTATCCGTCCTTGCTAACCCTGAGCTGAAGTAGGCCAAATCTGGGACCTGCATTGAGGATGTAGAGAAGATGGTCGTTGGGAGTGTCATGATCCCCTGCCTCCAACACTACACTGGAGATGACTCTCTTCTCCAGGGCCTCGACCTCAATGCCTGCATTTCTGAGAACAAAGATCGAGACGCTTTGGACTCTAAAGGTACCGGTGCCAAGTCTGCATGCTAAAATCTAGAATCCTAAATAAATAAATACGCAAACAGCTGCTTCTAGAAGGAGGGAACACAAGCAGGACCGGCCTGTTATCCTAATCCATAAGGACTTTAAAACAAGGAAGCAGGCATCTGCCAAAAATACACATTACTTCTGCTGTTGTGGAGTTTACATGCACACTCTTAGATCTTGCCGATTTTGATGGAAGAGGATGGAATAGACATTAGCAATTTACTCAAGGATGTAACTTAATTCCCAGTTACTCAGTCAGGGAGACACAGATTCCCCAGCCACATGTGCAGTACAGGTTGTGTTGACCCCCCTTCCCTAAACCCTAACCAGGATCAGCCTCCCCCTTCTGTTCCTGTCCAGTCTCCGCCACTAAAATCCCTCCCCCATTCCCGCTTTCATCCGCCTTTTTGGCTCTGAATTTGTCCCAGGGTGTCCTTACTTTAGTAGCCATGGCTTTTCATCATTGACTGGTATGATGCGGACACACGCAGTCCCCTGGACTGTGTGCCCACCATCTGTCAACTGTATGGTGAAAGCGTCCTTGAGGGTTTCTGTATCGTCGTGCATATACATAATCTTCATTCCTATGGATCAGCACGAGAGAAAAAAAAATAAAAATATTTTAGTGGATTAAGCATTTAGTGACATTTAGGATTTAACAGTCATTAGGTACTTGATTCCTGGTAGCCTTGGACTGATATAGCTGGTTCTACCACTACTACCAAGAAGGACACTAGTGAACACGCTCCATTTTGTCAGTGACCTGATAACCCGTGTTTCTATGGATCTTTGTCACTTGTTAACAAGCAAAGCTGTGCAGTCACCAAAGTACCTCATGCACGGTGACTTAATTTCACAGAGAGCATTTGGAAAGATTTGCAGATGAAGCAGAAGCACCACAGGCACTCTGTGACCTCTGTCTCCTGCAAAATCTGTTCTGTAAGCCTGGATACCCACAGTGAAAGCACTGAGGGGTGGCTGGACCAGGGAAGGGACTCTGTCCTCACAGCCATCCTCAACAAGCAGATAGTGGTACCCCGGAAGTTAGGGGGCAAAGGTTTGTGGTACTACCAATCACATGGATTCAGAAACTGACCTTGTTGTAGCTCCTGTAAGGTGAAAGACTGGATTGCTAAGATTCGTTGAAGGACCTCGGGGTTCATGTTTTTGTAGTGATTCATCTTGAGACCATATATGTCATTGACCAGTGTGCCATGGGCTGGGGGAACCAGGATGGTCATGGTAAGAGTATCTGCTGGAATATCACCATCCACTGCATTTAGAATATCAGGACTGAGGTCTTTCATCCCTCCCTCCATGACCTATCGCAAGGTGCAGGGCAAGACAATAGTTAGGCAACAGTTTGCTTATTGGATAAATTTGTCTCCAAAAATTATATCTTACTGTGAAGTTGCTAAGCAGCAATGATGGGATCTCATCATTGGTAGGGTTGATGATGATGTAAAAGGGCAATGGTGCTGATCTCTGAATCCCATCACTGACAGTGATGGTAAAGAAGTCTGCTGTAGGCTCTACACCCTTGTGCACTGACTGGACATAGTTGATGAAACCCGAACTGAGGTGGAGCTGACTGAAAGAAACTTTAATTATACAATATGACTTTAGCGATCTGAAAGACAAGGTCTTATAATAGGACATTTAAACAGGACACATAAAAGATAAATAATGATTCTGCCAAGTAGGACATGTTCTTGGATTTTAGGGATAGTAGCTCAGGGCTAGTATTGTAATCCTGTCTCTTAATCCCCTAAATGGTTTTTTTAACTGTTTTGTTCATACAATGAAAGTCAGTGGGGATGCAAACAAAAATGTATGAAACTTTTGTGTTTCAAAGAAAAAGAAAGTCTTTGGAACAACATGAGGGTAAGTAAATTATGACAATTTTCATTTTTGGGTAAAATATCCCTTTAAGTGTATGTAAATGAGGTCACCTTTTAGCTTTAGGATTAGAAGACAATGTTTGCTTGAGAGGAATGTTGTTCCAGGACCAACAATAGATGTTAATCCAAAAACACACCCTACTTGGCATAGTCACAATAGTTGGGTACATTTACAGGAATACTACTGACCCACTCGGAGTCCAGCATTGCTTTTCTCAAAGCCAGGGGATGGAAGGGTGTTCTCCAGGAACCCATATTGTGGCGGGGTCACCAAGTGAAACATGAGCTGGTCTGGATGACTATCAGGATCGGATGCCTTCAAAACCCCCCCACACAGACATGCACTGGCACCCTCATCTACCACAAACATGTTACCTGACGAAACAATATACACCATAACTAGTAGTAGTAATATTGGCATTAATCATAGAGATGTCATTTTAGAGAGCTAAATGTGACTTCACAGAAGCATGCTTATTTTTTTTCCTTCTCAAGAGTGCATCCCATTATTTTTCTTCTTTTCCCTCTCATTTACAGGCAGTTCCCCTTGCTCCCCTCTTTCCTCACGCCTGCTATGCCACCCCACTAACACTCCCTGTCTTCCCCTGCTCTCTCGCTCGGCTCTCGGCCAGCCCGCTGCCACCTGGGTGTTGATAAAGCCATCATGCCAATGCTTACTGGCATCTGCTTCCATTTACTGCACTGATAAATAATGAATGAAGAATGGGCACTGATGAGGTTGTGCTTGGATAGAGCTCTGAAACAAGGGGAGGAATTAATGACCACCAGTCTGGCGTAAAAGTGATAAAACTCGTCCAGTAGCAAGGCAAGAGTTGGATTTCCCTAATTTTCCTGTGCTTAAAACTCTTATGCCAACCCGTCTTTATTCAATGCAAATTAATTAAATGACACAAACCAATTTTTCCTCACAAACCAATCCAGATCTACTACATGGTAGCAACATTGGAGAATCCTCTTTTTTTCTGATGGGGATTAACCGAATTAGGAGATTATAATTGTGATTGAATGAGCAAAGGGATAGAAGACACAATGGACGTGTTGTCTTTTCCAAATGCAGGCCTGTCCATTGTCTTCTCTCATCTACCACAAACATGTTACCTGACGAAACAATATACACCATAACTAGTAGTAGTAATATTGGCATTAATCATAGAGATGTCATTTTAGAGAGCTAAATGTGACTTCACAGAAGCATGCTTATTTTTTTTCCTTCTCAAGAGTGCATCCCATTATTTTTCTTCTTTTCCCTCTCATTTACAGGCAGTTCCCCTTGCTCCCCTTTCTTCAAGCCTGCTATGCCACCCCACTAGCACTCCCTATCTTCCCCTGCTCTCTCGCTCGGCTCTCGGCCAACCCGCTGCCACCTGGGTGTTGATAAAGCCATCATGCCAATGCTTACTGGCATCTGCTTCCATTTACTGCACTGATAAATAATGAATGAAGAATGGGCACTGATGAGGTTGTGCTTGGATAGAGCTCTGAAACAAGGGGAGGAATTAAGGGGAGGAATTAATGACCACCAGTCTGGCGTAAAAGTGATAAAACTCGTCCAGTAGCAAGGCAAGAGCTGGATTTCCCTAATTTTCCTGTGCTTAAAACTCTTATGCCAACCCGTCTTTATTCAATGCAAATTAATTAAATGACACAAACCAATTTTTCCTCACAAACCAATCCAGATCTACTACATGGTGGCAACATTGGAGAATCCTCTTTTTTTCTGATGGGGATTAACCGAATTAGGAGATTATAATTGTGATTGAATGAGCAAAGGGATAGAAGACACAATGGACGTGTTGTCTTTTCCAAATGCAGGCCTGTCCATTGTCTTCTTCTCTATGTCCCCATTGTCCAGTTGTTCTCACGGGAAGATGTATCTCTTTCTACTGCGCTTTTTTGCCACACATGCTCTGCTCTCTCTATAATCCCAACCAGCTGTGTGTATGTCTGTGGACACTCATACACGATGCCAAGCGTGCTAGGATTTTCTGTGGATGTCCCACTGGCACCTAGCTGCCGTCTTCTGCTCATTGTCTTGCTCTGGTCACTGTCCTTCATTGATAACTGCAAAGTTTCTGGCATTAACAGTGAAATCCCCATCCTGGCAAGACGTCTCTAACACCCTGCTTCGAAACGTACGTTCGGGGGAATGAAATGATTGCATTAGCCACACTCCCTGAGCTGGGTATGCGAGACCGCGATTAAGTGATTCATTCACCAAGCTGCAGTCCATCACCTGCCTCGAAAATTCCTAGTTGCTTTATTGCTTGATTTAAGCGGATTGTCATTACAATGAATTAATTACACCTTAGCCAAATGCTCTGGTGATTAAATCTAGATTAGAGAGCATCTTTTAATCCATTCGGTCCCTCAACACAATGCAGCACCAGTGTTCGAAATGTCTTTTCTCCACTAAGAGATTTACTACAGGCTCTGTGGTAGATGTTTACCCAGCGTTATGGTTGGGACCTGGTTGTTGACAGGCATCACAGTGATGTTGAGGTCATAGACCGGAAGCGTGCCATGCAGGGGAACGGGTGGGGGGAGAGCATCCTCCTGGCAGCAGCCATCTATTGTTCCAGCCTCTCCATCTGACACAATGAAAGTGACAGTGTCTGAGACAGGATCTGGTCCAATCTCACCACCTAGTGAATGGGGAAATGTGTTTATGTTCATTTAATTCACAAAAAATACATTTAATGTACTTTCAGTCATAAGACATTTACTATGAGGCCTGCCTGTTACATACATCCTGCTTCTGCGACAGACATTTTTTGTTACCATATTAGCCAATATTACTTGTTTCTTTTAATTGTGCATGCTCATTTCTTCATTTGTACATTTAGATTACTTTTGCCGTCATCTAATGCTCACTTATAGTTTATCTTTAAAAGTTAAACTAATGTTATATAAGATTATATAACTTATATAATGCAATATAAGATTAAAAATATTAAAAATGTATATTTTACTTAAACATATGACCATTATTGAGCATTAATAATTATTTAAATAATTTGATTTATCAGTATCAGCCTGAATTTTATTAGATCAAGCTGATGGTATTTCTCTACATTATTTAATATTATGACGGAAAGCCTGTCATTCTTAATAAACCATTTTATTGTGCATTTTCAGTATATTTTCACAAGACTATGTGTGACACACCCACTCACAGGTGTAGAATGTGTAAAACAGGCCTACAGTAAGTGACATTAAGTTTCACTAACTAGCCTCCTATCTCGGTAATAACCTGTGTGCAGGTAGAAGATGAGCCCATTTATCATGTCCAGCTGGGAGAACTTGTCCACGGTGACCCCGTTTCGCTGCAGTACCCCACGTGCAGGTGTTCTGGCAAGCATGTATGTTAGCCGAGTGTCCTCGCTGTCAACATCTGTAGCAGAGAGATACTCAACCGTAATATGGACCTGATCCCCCTCTTTGCAGGACAGTTCAGCCCTCAAGTCGGAGCCTAACTGTGGGGGTTCGTCGTTCACAGGCAGGATCTAATAAAAAATGGAAAGGAAACATGCATTTTAATAAGGGAATGCTGCACTGAAATACAATACCCTTTGCCAAACATCAATACTATTTTTTTAAACAGGAAATTACCTGAACTAAAAGCGTTCCATAGGCAGAGTTGATTCCATCTGTGATAGTAAGACCAATGCTATCCTTCAGGGTCTCAGAGTCATCATGAATGTATCTATTGTAATTTACAAATCATAAAATCATCCTCATCAATGTTTCTTAAAACATGATTTTCCAGCCCAAATTTTTAACCTTACAAAAATAATCTCTAACTACAGTTTTTCATATTCATACCTGACCCTCAATGCTTTTAGGTCCTGCAAACTGAAGCTGTCTCTCTCTAGCATTGCTGTGCCCTGCAGCTCCAGTCTTCCATGTTGGGGATGAGTCTTCATGTGAACCCTGAGCTGATCTTCTGAGCTGTCCACATCCTGCACCAGCAGGTGCTCCTCCATCAAGAAACTCCCACCACCTTCCTCGACCCTCAACAAGTTAGTGAACATCTATGAAAGAAGGTTTGGGAAATTAAATTAAATAAATTTTTTTAATTTAAAACTTGGCATCATTTGTTGGATCGTTTCTTGATGGCCAATTAAAAACTTACTTCTGGGGCCTGGTTGTCAACAGGTATGACTGTGATGTTGAAGGTGAGACCTGTGAGAGCACCGCCCTGCTGGTCACTCACAGAAAACACAAACTGCACAAAGAGAGGTTCAGGGCCAATATCCTCTATTGGAGGCATGTAAACCACTTTGTGGTGATTCACTGCATGCTGTGGAAGACAAAAAAGACAATATCTAACTGAAGAGGCATGTTATTTGCACTCAAATTTCAATAGCGTACAACATTTAGGAAACCTATTTGTGTGCATGTTTCAGACCTGAGTAAAGGACTTAAGCACTGGAACCATTGCATCTTTTTTCATGGAGTTTGTGCTGTCAGTATAAAACAGCCTGCCTGCATCTGATAACCTGCAAGAATTTACAACAGAAGTTAAATATACATGAAAGGATCAATATTCTTCTTTTTCTTCTTTTTAATAATAATCATAAAAATAATATGTTTACTTATTTAATTTTTGGATCAGTATTTTATTTCACATTTTTAAATATACATTTATTTACTACATATTAATCTAAATATTTATAAAGAAAAATAATAATTAAAAAAATGAATAAAAATTGTTACTGTCATAGCGAGGAAATGTATAAGCATACCTGGTATTTCTCAGGTTAAAGCAGGGATGAATGATCACATACATAAGGTCAGTATCTGAATGCTCTGTATCTCTGAAGTGCAGATGGCTCTGAGTGATGTAAACAACCTCGGTTTCCTTCACCGTGATGGAGCGAACCGTTCCGGAAACTTCCTCAGGCAACTGGTCCTTCACTGGAAACACATGGATCACCACAGTCTATGGATGAAGAGGTACAGAAAGAATATTTTGGTTATAAATAATCACACTGAAACAGAATTCATTATGAAAATAGATACAAATTTACATGTCTGTCCGATAGATTCGGAGGCTGTTGGATATCTGAGAGGATGAAATCAAACGAGTCCTCAAACACTTCCTCCCCTGAGTGGTTGTAGTAGATTAGACCTTGAAACAGGTCCCTCTGCAAGAAGCTCTTCACTGGAACACCTGGTTGACATGACACCATATAATGTAAGGCACCTCAGATGAGTTAAAAATCTTAATATAACCTATTAAATCCATCTGACCTGGTTCATGTGGAGAGGACTTCTTAACCAGCTTTCCTGCTCTGGGAAAAGTAATCAGCTGATACTGAATGTAGTCGTCGCTGGAGTCCAAGTCTGAGGCCATCAGCATGTACTCCTCCACCCTAACTGTGCCACCTTCCTGAACCTCAAAGACCACGTTATTGATTAGAAAAGGAGGGGTGTCATCTTTTGGAAGAACGTAGATGGGGAATTTGTGTCTGATGCTGTGGTGGCCATCTGTGATTCGGAAGACAATGTAATCCCTGGTGGTGTCGCTGTCCGAGTGATGATAGACCACGACGGCCTCTCTGAGATCCTTGACCTTAAACATGAAACCTTTTCCACCTTTGGATGAATAAGAAAGGATTGGTTACAGAATATGGGTTTAGTCTGTTTTAATGTTTGATGAATGAAATTCCAGGTCAAGTTAAAGGGATAGTTCACCCCAAAATGAAAACTCTGGCATCATTTACTCACTCTCATGCCATTCCAAACCTGTAAGACTTTCTTTCTTCTGTGAAATACAAAAAATTTTTGTTTTTTTTAGTCCATAGAATGAAAGTCATTGGGGTCCAATGTTGTTGTTTTGGACCCCACTGATGTTCATTGTATGGTCAAAAACAGCTTTCGGGTGAATAATCCCTTTAAGTCAAGTAGTCAACATAATGTGAAAACATTTTCACACCCATCTACACAATCATTTTCAATATCATTCATTTGGCTCGATGCAGTTGTGAAAAATAAGTTTGTTTTTTCGCCTGAAGGCACAAACATTGGCTCTGGCTTCTCCCCATTGCGGAAAAATAAAAAGAAAGATGGCGTCCTTCCCAGGCAATGGCTGCTGCCCACCGTGAAGCTGAGCTTCACCTGCTTGCCAAGGAGACAGAAAGGCAAGGTCACCAGACAGATTGAATGATGACTGGTTGCACAGCAAACCTAATTAGCAACTTTATCAGGGGGAAATGGCCACGAGTCCAATGGAGAAACAAGTACGTAATTGGGCCCAAAGGTGGCTGTGGGCAGCTGGCCCAAAAAAACAGTCTCCATATAGATACTCGACGGAAGAGGACATTGGGCGGCAGCTTTCCATTTGGCCGAAGGCTGACTGAGGACTATCCCAAGGGTCGGAGTCCCTGCGTTTGAGGTCTACGTGAGCAATTCCCAATCCCCATCTAGGTTTTCAAGAGAGACCGGTCCATTCTAGACCAGAACTTGCTGTTTAGCTCAATCATCCTGTAGTAAAATGAGGTGCTTTTGAAGCGGATTTGGTGCCAATGTTATGGGACGATTCTGCTCTCAGCAAGAGGGATCACAAAGCGACACGTCAACCTCAAAAACGTAAACACCAATTAAATGAAGGGTTTGGCTAAAAGCAGGAGCTGTTGTTTGAGTAGGCTGGAGGCTTCTGCTGATCAGGTGGTCTTCTGTCAGAAAATGAGACAAGGAACGGGGCCATGGGCCTGGAAATCCTCCAAACCAGGAAACACAAAAACAACCTACTGCAGCTTCCATGGGAGAATGCATGCAGCAAAACATCCCATTCAGTCCCTGAAATCACAATTCTGCCTTTCCTTCAAAGAAACCAAGAACTAAAAGAATAGTTTACCCAAAAATTTAAATTCTGTCATCATTTGCTTAACCTCATGTTATTCCAAAAATGTTTGATTGTCTTTTTGGGTGAACTATCCCATTAATTTCTTACTTTGGAATATTCCAATGGATAAAACTTTTCAGATAGACACATGATTGTCACTAGTTCTCAAAGCTTGCTAAGATAATCATCTGATGGAAGAGAAATGACCTTGTGTTGGACATCTGGCATGAAATGCCATAAGCCTTCTTTCAGGGTCTGTGCAAACAAAAGTCTGCTGGAGTGGAAAGACAGCCGCTACGGCTCTAAAGACATCTTTGGTCGACGGCCCCTGGCAAAGTGTCGCCAAAGCATTTTGCACCTGATTAGCAAACCCATGCAGGGCACCCGGACATATGTTTCATGAATGATGCCCACATTAAGGATGGTTACCACATGGATGGAGAAGGAATAAAAGAGTAGGTTTCACTTTATGAGACTATGACTCATCAGTGGAAAAAGGTCTTGGAAATTACATTTGGATTGGTTTCTACTTTCAGAGAGGTGGCTGATTAGAATCCTTTACCTCTAACACTTAAGTGTCCATTAAGTGGGCCGTCCATAGCTATAAGGGTGACGGCATCTATGTTGTCATTATCAACAACCTGTAGGCGCTCCCATGTGATTGGTCTGGATTGGCCTTCCAGCAGATCCAACCCTGTAAGAATAGAGATGTTTAGCCTCAGTCTCTCATTAAAAAAATTATCTATTTTAGTTAATCCGCTAACTTACCCATGTTCCATGAGACTCGAGGAGCATTGGTCTCTGCAGTGCGGATAGAGATGTGCATTAAGATAGGAGGACTCGGCACAAATGAGCCATCGATGGCCTGAAACTCCACCTGGACAACAGATGAAGTAAAAAACAATATAAAAAGTTAAATTTTATTAAATTTGACATTATTTTTTATAAAATATTACACATAATTTTTCTTTCCAAGCACTGGTTGGAAGTCACATTAAATACTAATTATTTAATTATTTTCACAGATAAGAAACAAACAACAACAATAAAAAAAATACAGTGCACAAGACAGTAATTACTTTAAAAATACTTTTTACACATTTATAATATTATGAATGTATATTATATACACATTTATAATAATCTTTTCCACAATATAAAACAGTGTTATTTTAGTATTATTTACTTACTATTATAGTATTCACTAATAATTAGAATTAGCATTAAGTTTAGTTTAAGTTTGAGTGATTTTGTTATGTGCTCCCATTTTTATTATTATTATTATTATTATATTATAATTTTCTATTCAGCTTTAATGTATTTTATTCCAGTTTTAGTTTTAGTAATTTTAGAACTTTTATTTCAGTTTGTTGCCAAGTTTTTAATTTAATATTTTATTTTAATTTCAGTTAATGAAAATGACTTTTAACAGTTTCAGTTAACAATAACAATTCTGGTATAAATGGGTATTTATATAATATATTTTTAATAATAATAATAATATGTATGTATGTATGTATCTATATATATATATATATATATATATCTGCCTTTAAATTTAAGGATAGAGATATAGAGACAATGCTGTTTAGAGGTCCATGCCATCAAAAAGTTTGAAAACCCCTGGGCTAGACTAATAGACATGGTTTTTGGATAAGGAAAAAAAACATTTGCCTGTAAAAATGTTATTGCCTGTAACATGTACACCGAGCACAACAATTTATAGGCACTCACTAACCTCATAGTTCCTCCTGGCTGTGTGACTGCTGTTTGGGGGCTGATAGGCAATTTTCATCTCATTCAGGTCTTGCCAGGAGAAGGAGAATGCAGTTTTGGTGTGATCATCCAAATGAGTTATATATCCCTCCGCTGGAGGTTTGGTCACATTGAAGATCAGCCGGGCCTGAGGGGTCTCGTCATCTTTTGCATCCAGGGCAGCAGTGGTCATGGGTGTGAGGATGAACTGATCTACCTCCAGGATGAATGTAGACATGAAGGCAGCACTGGGGGGTTGATTCTGCATGGCCCCCTGGATCAGTACAGGTATCCAGATACTCTCAGTCTAAGAGAAAGAAAGGAAAGAAAGGATTCAGTGGCTTGTGTTATATTTTCATACAAACTGATTCTGATGTGTTTTACCTCCAGCAAGGTCTCAGCAGTGGTCATGGGTGTGAG
Organism: Sinocyclocheilus grahami; assembly: GCF_001515645.1. Taxonomy (NCBI): domain Eukaryota; kingdom Metazoa; phylum Chordata; class Actinopteri; order Cypriniformes; family Cyprinidae; genus Sinocyclocheilus; species Sinocyclocheilus grahami. The sequence continues at coordinate 239,515 of NW_015505446.1, read as the reverse complement.
GATGAACTGATCTACCTCCAGGATGAATGTAGACATGAAGGCAGCACTGGGGGGTTGGTTCTGCATGGCCCCCTGGATCAGTACAGGTATCCAGATACTCTCAGTCTAAGAGAAAGGAAAGGAAAGAAAGGATTCAGTGGCTTGTGTTATATTTTCATACAAACTGATTCTGATGTGTTTTACCTCCAGCATGGCTCGGGAGGTCAGGTCCCTAAACTCCACCCTGATTGGGATATAATCTATCTCAGGTGATGGAGGACTGAGGTGCTGGTACTTCAGTCCTGAAGTGAGGAACTCGGCGCAGTCTGTCTTCAAGAACTCTACTTCTCTTGTGTTGTGGTCACAGACTTTATTTCCTGGGCAGGTGATTCCAGTATGACGTCCTTGAAAAGTTTGAATGCAGATGAGAAATTCTTTGAAATATATTCTTTGCATTCATTTTTTTTTAATTACTCCACATTCAAGAAAAAAAGTCATGTGGTGTAACCATTATTTTCAAAAAAGTTTTAAAAACTATTTTTAATTTTTTTCAGGGGTGTCACAGCACATGACATTATATCCGTATACATTATAATCGTTTTCATAAAAGTTTTTAAATCTACTTTTTCCAAGGTAAAAAATATGTTTTACAAATATAATGAATTCATAAAAATTATGTTTTTAGGGTGACACACCACATTACATTATTTCTCTATAGCCTACATTTAAAAAAAAAAATTTGAATCAATTTTTTCCAAGGTAAAAAGTTATATAATGAATTAATTCATAACAATAATGTTTTAAGGGTGTTGTACCTCATGACATTTTACAATGTGTACTAAATTTGCCTTGTCATAAAAAGGTCAAATTATTTTATATTTTAAGAGACTTATTGACCTTAACACCCAGTCATGAAGGTCCTGTTTCTTTTCTACACCTTGGTTGCACCACATGATTTAGTTGGTTTTACCACGTGACTGTTAATTGATGCACAAAAGCTTTTAAAAAGCTTCATTATACACTTGGTATACCTTTTCTCGGTCCAGACTCAGAAGCCGGCATTGATTCAGGATCCTCAGTGACCAGTTGACCAAGCATTGGGATGTTGATCTCAGAGCTGAGAAGACGTACCGTGCAGATCACTTCGGGTTGGTTTTTAAAGGTAAGGACACTGCTATTGATGGCATTGGAAAGGCCGTAGAACTCAGAAACCACTAGAGGAACATTTCCAAGCTCTGTGAGGCTCCTTTGAGGTTCCACCACATGAACCTTTAGCAGCACAGTCTCAACAAAAGTCTCGGTTTCTGTAAACCTAAGAACAGGCATAGAACAAAGCATTTGTGAGGATGGAAATGACATTAGGCCAAGGAAATCGGATTTTTGCAGCTCTCAAAAGCCCTAATTGAAGTAACAGCCATAAAGTGTTGGTGCTGGACAAGAATAATGACCACATAATGTTTCACCTGTAGACCCTCAGCATGACAGTGTCCTCTTCTAGAAGTGGGCTGCCATTGTGAACATACTTCACCTCATCTGGAAAGAACTGGCAGTCAAAAACCTGAAAAATTATAAATGAACATGTGAATTATTCTCACATTTTATGGAATGCATAAGCTAATTCTGGATTTGTTTTGTTACCTGAGGAGTGAGTTTCCCCACTCTTTGTGTGATGGGTTCAGTGAGCACTACTTCGACTTTACAGGCCTCAGATACCCCATCCGTGTGGAACTGAAGTTCACCAGCCGTGACAAATACTGACTGGCCTCTGGCTACCCGAAGCCCTGTGTTTAACCGAACTACACTTGAAGCTTGAACATGTGGCCACAGGTGACTCAAGGTGAACACTGTCAAAGCAAAGATGTCCACCCCCATCTTTTTGTTCAGTTGCTTGGTTTCCAAGATTATCCTCCTCAGATGAACTGTCTTGCTCTCATTTCCAACAGTATGCTGCATGAAAATGAGGAATGAGAAAAATAAACCAACAAAGTAGTATTAAAAACTGCAAATCTTAGATTCATGAATATTTAAGAACAATATTAGACTACAAAGGTGACCTAAAACTGCCCAATTGGACCTGGTCAGAAATTTGGGCATGCCCACGAATGGTTTAAATTTGGACACGACCAAGGTTTTCTTTTTTTTATTTGTTTAAAATATTTTAACTGGAATATATATATATAAATATAACTGCACATTAACAATAGGATTTTTTGCAGTGTAGGAGTACACTTAAAGCAGTGTTTTTATTGTTAAATAAAACTAAAACTATTTTTGTTAATTGAAATAAAGCTGAAATAAAATAAAATAAAATATAAAAGATTAAAAAACTTAAACATAAAATTAAATTAAAAAGTAAAAAAAAATCTTTATTGGCAACTAACTGAACTAAAAAAAGTTGAAGTTGAAGTACTAAAACTAAAAGCTGAAATAAAAATAAATTAAAGCTAAAAAATAAATGTATAAACCCAAAAACGAATAAAAATGCTTTATTTATAAAAATTAAATAAAAACACATGAAAAATTACAAAGAATAAAATAAAAACAAATAAATAAAGCTGAATATAAATATTAAACAATGACAAAAGCACATAACAATATTACTAGACAAACTAAAATTGTTAATGAAAATGAAACACTAGAATAAAAATAAATGAAAGTTAAACAGAAATATTTAAAAAAACAAAACATACTTAAAATGACAAAGCACATAGCAAAATTACTAAAACTTAAACTAAAATTAAAATGAACATGGAAAATATACATAAAAAACTAAATCAATTTAGTAATAAATAACTAAATGTAACATTATATTAATAATACTAAAATTGCTCTACTAACACAGTCTAAAAGCCTCAAAAGTCAATTTTTAATTACATGGGACTTTTAAACTTATACTCTAAACTAAAACTATGTGGGAAAGAAGGGGTTAATCTGCCTCACGCTGCCTTGGTGCTGGAAATGGAATCAAGCATTAAAAGAGCATGTGAACTGCAGTACTGTTGCTGTTGTTGCCTCCTATATATCCAAACACACCACAGGTGCTATCAGCCAAAGGTTTGATCCATGCGAAAAGTTTTGACCACATCGAGCATTTCATCACTGAATACAATCTTAAATGGGCTGAAGGACAAATGCATACATATCTGTTCACTCTTACCTCATGGTGCAAACATGCTCTTTCTAAATGGTTTATGTAAATGTTTTGACATTCGAGAGAAGCTTTGAGCGCCGATAATTCATCTAGATATTTGAAACCGGCATGACTCAGCATTAACACTGCACACTCGTGATGTTAAAAAACACTAACATGTTCAGACAAATGAAGAAGTAACAGCCTGAACCTCTTGGTAGAACTTTATAGAAGGCTTTTAGAGAAAGTTGAGAACTGTTAAACGTGTTAAAACCCTGTAAGAAAAAGAATAGTGAGATTTGCATTTTAATTGAATCCTGTTTTGCAGTGTGTTATCAGTCTAAAACCCATAACTGAGGATGGAGAGAGAAAGAATAACATACTTACAGCTGAATCCACAGTTGGCCTGTAGTTCCTTCAGTGTGTGCAGACTAACAGAACAGCAGAGGTTTACCCTCAACTACCCCCCTGCCGAAGAAAACCACAAAGAACCGTTAGCAAAACACAAACAGAGCCTGAAAGACAGATAAAGAGCAGGAGATAAGAACAAAAGACACTAAAATCATGCCTGTTTGCGTTTGCTTCTCGCGTCCTACCTTGAAGCAGAGCAGCCAGCAGAGCGATGGAAGAGACATGAAAAAAGGGGAGGAAAAGTTCGATCCCCTCACACAGGAAAAGTGCAGACCAGTTCCAAAGGTTTCTACTTCTCACAAACCCAGATGTTCTTATTCCCAGAAGATGGAAAGACCCTCCTGCTCTGAAAAAAGCAAGAAGGTTAGATGAAAAAAAAAGACTGGTTTATGAGTCGAGAAAGTGAAATTAGTAACAGCTTTGAATAAGTTTTCAGTTTTTCTTAGAGGCAACTCTGTTTGCTTTGATCTTTTACGGCCCCGCAGCCTTCGTGAAAGGAAATGGAAGTTGCGTTTTGTTGGCTGGGGGAACAGAAGTAACCTTAACACAAAGGTGTTTTGACAAACTGTTGCATATCCGCACTTACATGATTCACAAATGCAGTCTAGCCCTATTCTGACCCGCGGGACAAAGGCATGCCTCTCCCCTGCTGTGCAACTCTGTTCAATCCCAGACTGATAAATGTGGGCCGGTCACTCTTGTCCACCCCCCCGCTGCCTCTGCATGGGGGTGAGAAACTTGGTTGCCATGCCACTCACTCAGATTTTTTGAGTTTTCAGTAAGTCGTTCTAAAGGAGACTATAGTGGACCGGCTACGCAATTAGAGGTCGGTGTCATCCAGTGAAGTTTTAGCAAAAATGTGAATAAATAAATAGAATAAAATAATATGGAATATTTATGATAATAATTAAATACAGAAATGTATTTTGAGAATAAACACTAAACAAACAAACAAAAAATATTTATATAGTAAAATGCATGTAATTAATAATCATAGAAATGTAATACAGAACAATTAAGAGAGAAAAATACATTAAAGGGGTGGGTTTTTTTTCTAGGCTTGATTGTGTTTATGGGGTGCAGTTTAACATGTGTTAATGCTTCGTTTGTTAAAAAACGCATTATTTTTCACATAATTTACCTTTATTCCACACCGCTCTGTTCCTTCTCCTCTGAACGCGCTGATCATTTCCTGCTTTTATGAAGCCCCTCCCTCAGAAATACATGATGGGCTCTGATTGATTAGCTGGCCCAGTGTGTTGTGATTGGCTAAACCTAAACGTCCCGCCCCTCAACATAGCGGCATGTGCTCTGGTTGTATTTTAAACAATGACGTCGTCTATATTGCTTATCAATTAGATTTTTGTTTGTTGTTGTCTCATATTTTTAGATACGCTGTTATTTGTAAATGCTACTGCTTCTGTTAGCTTTTAATATACGGTTTTATTCTGATTAAAGCTTTAATACAGTTTGGCAACTGCACGCGCGTCCATGTATAACGCTTCTCATAACTATATTATGTGAAAATAAGTGTATTCACTGAGCTGATGATCTGAATGAGAGAAAGAGAGAGATGCAGAGCGTGTGCAGAACATTTTGAAACTTGTGAATCCATTAGAATCGTTAGAAGACAGAATCGCAATTCATATATGAATAGATTTTTACGTGCACCCCAAGTTTTCTCTTCCTCTTCTCTAAAGCAGTGCAGCATGGCCTCGCCCCCTTTGCTGCGTGTTCCCGGGGGTGGGGTTTATGTAAAATTCTGGGTTCTTGTCATAACAGACCTAGGAAGTAACTCGTTGTAGTCCCTACCAGCCATTTTTGTAGGCATTAAACCGCAAGAATTTTAAAAGACGAAATCTCCGTTTGCATTGAACTTTCAGCTTCGTAAATTTGCAGATACTGTTTATGATCAAACAGCAACATTACACACTAACTAATGTTAAAAAAGTGAAATCGCAATCAACCACCCCTTTAAAAATTAATTCTGGACATTTTGTAAAACTATAAAAACTATTAAATTTGTATATGCACTAGTGTTCAAAAGTTTGGGGTCAGTACGATTTTTTATTTTTATTTTTTAAGAAATTAATATTTTTATTCAGCAAGGATGCATTAAATTGAAATGACAGTAAAGACATTTATAATGTTACAAAAACTACATTTCAAACAAATGCTGTTCTTTTGAATTTTCTATTCAGTAAAGAATACTGGAAAAAAATTATCAAAGTTTAAAAAAAAAAAAAATTTCCTAAGCAGCACAAATTTTTTCAACATTGATAATAATTAGAAATGTTCAGCAAATTATATTAGAATGATTTTTGAAGGATCGTGTGACACTGAAGACTGCAGTAATGATGCTGAAAATTCAACTTTGCATCACGGGAATAAATTACATTTTAAAATATATTCAAATAGAATACTGTTATTTAAAATTGTGATGATATTTCACAATATTTTATGGTTTTTGCTGTATTTCCAATCAAATAAATGCAGCCTTGATGAGCATGAAACATAAAAAAATCTTACCAACCTAACTTTTTTGTAAAATCTGAAATAATTCTAGAATAAATACTAGACAATAAATAAATAAATGTGATAAATATTTATGTATATATATTCTAGAATAAATATAAGAGTATAAATATAAAATATAAGGTCCCACTAAAATATACATATATTCTGTGTATAAAAACATTTACAATTATTTTCTTTGCAGGTTTGGAACAAATCAATGATTAAGATCTTGCTTAAAGTCTATTTCAGATCTTCTCCTGAACAGCTGAACCTATTTGGTAACTTGATAAGAAGCCCTATTTTGACCAAGACACAAGTCAAGATGACAAAATTAAACATAAAAAATGTTGACCATTATATTGATCTAGCAAGTTAGATTTCTCCCAATATCTCCTTCACTATGATCAGTTCTTAACCTACTTTTCCTGTTTTCTTTAGATGTTTATGAGATCCGACAGTGACTGTAGAAGAGCTTACATTCTCATACATATATCAAAAGTCTCTGAAGAGCCGGAGAGTTGAAGTGGTATAACACGTTGCTGTAATGAAAATACAACTTGTTGTCCTGCCCTAGTTTGAGCCCTGCATTTCCTGCTTAATGACGGCACCCCTCACTTGCTGGATTCCTTTGAGAAGGCCTAATTTTTGCTCTTTTTGGTGCTTTTTGGCAGGAAAAAACTAGTAAACATCCTTGGAGGATTTAAAAATGAAAATTACATATAAAATATGGTGATTTTTCACTATCTAACTCCCTCTCTCTGACTGAGTGAGCGGTTGATTAACAGATCTGAGGCCACATGCAGACAGAGCTGATGGCGCCGACACGTCGCTTCTAATTAATCCAGTGCTGCATCCAATCAAGAATGTGTTGAGGCATGTTTAACGAGACCATGACACAAATCGCGGTCACTTGTTTCCAAGTCAGCCCGAGCTGCTGGCTGAAAATACCCTGTCGTCTTGCTTAAAGACAACTTAAGGTGTTTCATGTCCTTATGTTTAGTTCGTTATTATAATGACTTACAGCAAAGACTTAAGCAAATGTAATCTGCAGTGGTGTTGTTATTATTCACTAAAACTATTAAAACCATTTTGGGTAACTGAAATAAATCTGAAATAAAATAAAATAAAACATAAATATTAGATGATAAACTTCAATGAAAATTAGAAATGTTGCCTTGGCACATTTTTGAAGTTGAAATACTAAAATTACTCAAAACTGAAACAAATGAAAGCAATACAGAAAAAAATGACAAAAGCACATAACAAAATTACTAAAATGAAAATGAAAACTGACCATATAAAATAGATAATTCAAAATATGAATAAATACTACGATAGTATAAACAGTAAATAATAACAAAATAACTTCTTCAGAATTTTTTCCCACATTAATAACTAGGTCCAAATGGAATCTGCAGCAGTGCTGTTATTTTTAACTAAAATAAAAAAATATTTTCAGTAATTGAAATAAAGTTTAAATGAAATAAAAGCAGAAATATTCCCTTGGCAACTAACTGAAATAAATAAGGTGAAATACTAAAATCATTCAATCTAAAACTGAAATAAATATTAAACTATACAAATTAATTAATAACTATATAATAAATTAAACTATATATAAATATTATGGGGAAAATAATAAAATTGACAAAAGCACATAACAATACTACTAAAATATAAAATAAAAAATATATAAAAAATAAATATATAAATAATAAATATAATATTAAAAACAGTGTATAAATAATACTTCTTGAAAAAATGTGTTATTATTGTAGCTTTATTAGTAGCTGAAATCACAAAATTGAATTGAATTCACAAAAATTACATGGGACATGTAAAACTTTGTGAATGATTGTGTGTCAAATCTGCAAAGTATTATGTGAGGATGTTATGTGGACTTGGTAATAAAAAGTGGACCCTAATAGTTGTTAGTATTATTACTGTATAACTAAAATCAGGCTCTGAATATGTACTACACCTCTTCAAAAACGGCTTAACTTTCTGCAGTTTTATTGCAGCATAAGGCACCTTTATTTTACAATCTCATCTTTGCAAATACATTTGACACTGTCATAGAGTTGAGAGGATGCCAGCAACTTGTATACACTTTAGTTTTAATGGCATTTGAAGTGTCCACTCACTCCTGATGTGTTCTGACTGCTACCCTTTCGCAGTAGCGGCACTGGCCGAGTGCCCACCTTAGCCTTGAGCATCTGTCATATTTGGGCCTTGACTTTTTGTCTGGTACCAAGTTAATGTAGCTTCTCGATTGTTGATTCGGGAAAGGCAAGCCCAGTGAGCTGCAGAAATTTGGTTAGCATGAGCCGGGGAAGTTTACAGACAACTGGCTATTTGTAGACTAGAAAAATCGATGTAAATAGTTTTATACATAAGATATGTGACAATATCTTATATTAGCATAATAAAGTGCAATGATTGAGTTTAAAGGGAGTTTTGATCAATCAAATACCAACAGTTTCCGAAAAGTTGGCACAAAAGTATCAGGAAGAACTTTTTTAATTAACAGGTAATACTTCCATAATCTCTGGAGACTGGGAGGATGAGGATGTTGATTTAACGCCTTACGATCACAGGATTAAATTAGGTGATATTCCTCATTCATTCAGCTAATCAACAGTAGTAGGACTGTTGATGCTGGCATGGTATCTGACCCTGAAGCCCAATGGCAGCCTTTTCACTGCACTTTGTGAGTTGTGAACAAATGCAGTCTTTGTGTTTTTCCTCACTTCCTTTCCTTTCAGATTGTGTCAAAGATTATTGTATCTCTTGTTGGAAACAGATGCAAAAAAGTGAGAGGTGCTTAATTAAGACCAAAGAGTTTTAATGAATAAGTTTACTATGTGTTTCTGCCATATGACTGCAAGGGAGGCGAAGGTTAGGATCCAAATGCAGAAGTTTAATGATGTAAAGGCGTAATCCACAATCGTAGTCAGACAGGCATGAGGTCATACACAAAATCAGTCCAAGCATAGGCATAGTAAGGGGCTCAGGAAAACAGAGCAATCCTAGCTATGAGGCTTAAAAACAAGACCATGAAGCAAGACTCAAGATTGCAGTTAGTCATTTTGTTTAGACTTCACAATCAACAGCAGAAACAAACTGGCTTATATAGGCAGAGGTAACAAGATAATTAGGAACAGTTGTGTTCAATCAGGCATAAGTCCAGGCAGTGGCTTGTGGGAAATGAAGTCCATGGCACAATGACAATGACATAGGGCAGTGGAGCGGAGGCGATCCCAGGGGGAGGGATGGAGGGCCAGACCCGTGGACGAGGAACATAAGCCATGGCGGAGTTGGCAGAGCTGGAAGCCAGGGCAGAGCTGAAGACCACCAGGACGGAGCTGACAGGCAGAGAGTTCAGAGACATCTTCGGCTGTGACAACGCAGGCTGAGGGTTCAGAGACAACTTCCCTGGTCATTACTGGACAGGTGAAGAATTCAGAAACGGCCTCCTTGGCCATGACAGGACAGACTAAGATATCAGAGACGGCCTCCATGGCCATGACAGGACAGGCAAGGGATTCAGGAATGGCCTCCTTGGCCACAAGAGGCAAGGGATTCAGAAACGGCCTCTTTGGCCATGACAGGACAGGTGAAGAACTCCGAGACGGCCTCTTTGGCCATCACAGGGCAAGCAGAGAGTTCAAGAACAGCCTCCTTGGCCATGCCAGGGCAGACAAGGGATTCAGGAATGGCCTCTTTGGCCATGACAGGACAGGCAGGGAACTCACAGGCTGGCGCCAACACAGGACTGAGCTCTGGAGCTTAAGTAGACTCTGGTGCAGATTCACAGACTGGAGCGGGCTTTGGAGCAGATTCATGGGCTGGAGCGGGTTCTGGAGCGGGCTATGGATCAGACTCATGGACTGGAGAGGGCTCTGGAGCAGATTCATGGGCTGTAGTGGGCTCTGGAATGGACTCATGGACTGAAATTAAAGCCGCCTCCAGTGTGAATGGCCCAGACACACAAAATGGCAACTGCCATTACTGGAAGGGCAGTGGAAGGTGGGAGAACCTCTGAGATTGCTGGGCTTGAGAGCGCCGAGATAACCCGGATGCCTGTCACACTGGATATCAGTCTCGGTTGCCTGGGCACTGCCTTACTAGCTTCAAGTGCAACGTTCATGACGACCGGGAACACTGGCGTGGCGTCCATGAAGGCTGAAGACTCTGGAATAATGTCTATGACGGCTGGAGATTCTGGCGAGGCGGTCATCTTGTGAAGAGGCTCTGGACTGGCGGCCATCTTGTGAAGTGGCAGACTTGACAGCAGTACCATGGCGTGGATCTGGTGTGGTGGCTACTGAGGAAACTAGTGCATACTAGTGCCAGAGTAATGTTTTAATAGTCCTAATCTTACTAACAAAAAGCTATCATGCTAATATAATGTTTTAGGTATGAATGCATGGAAATACCATTTTTTATGTATACGCCATTGTTCAATAGTTTTAGGTTAGTAAGATTTTTTTATGTTTATCACAGAAGTCTCTAATGCTCACCAAGGCTGCATTTGTTTGATCAAAAATACAATAACAATTTACAATAACAATTCCAACAATTTAATTTAAAACAACTGTCATTTATTCCTTTGATGGCAAAGTGGACTTTTCAGCATCATTACTACAGTCTTCAGTGTCACATGGTCCTTCAGAAATCATTCTAATATGCTGATATCCTGCTCAAGAAACATTTATTTTTATTATCATCAATGTTGAAAACATTTGTGCTGCTTAAAGTTTTTGTGGAAACCATGATACATTTTTTTTTCATGATTCATTGATGAATAGAAAGTTCAAATTAACAGCATTTATTTGAAATAGAAATTTTATGAAACTGTTCACTAAAAGGTTATTTATGGGACCCAAAATGGTTCTTCTATGGCACCGCTATGAAAACCCCGCTTTGGAACCTTTAATTTTAAAAGTGAATTTTTATGCACAGGCCATTGGATAAAGAATTACACGATTGTACTAAGTAAATGCATCTTACTAGCATATCAAACAAAAGCACTTGTACTATTAACACTAATTGGGGCTCTTTGAATTCTAACATCCACCTTGGGATTGTGGGATCTTACCGGGGTTACTCTGAGACAAGCCTAAAGTGTGAGTGCAAGTCTATAGGCCACCAGAGGATAATTGACAAGCTCCTGCAGTGAGGACTTGTCAAATTTAATGAGCACTGATGAATCATGTGTGATATGTGGAGGGATCAGGGATAAACGAAAAGTAAATCTGTAAAGGGGAGGCCCACAGTCTTCCCTGAGGTATCAGGTAAGGGATTCTGCTGCATGCTGGGTATTAGAAGAGCTGTGTGAGAATTTTGGGAGGTGAGGGGGTGGTGGTCTTAAGGAATCTTGGGAGATGTTGACCATTGCTGGCAGTAAAAAGGGAGTAATCCCACAATTATGCAAATGAGGCTGACTTTGATGCAAAATGCCCCAGACTAGTCAATAATGTTCATGGCTCGTGAAAGGGCAATACTCCCTAGGAGAAATAACGCACGTTAGCTGAGTGGATGAAGAAAGAGTAAGAGAGAGCGAGAGAGATGTGGATTAGAGCAAGGAAACAAGTAGGGTTGCACAGACTCTTAATGAGAGTCGTAGGCGACTCCTCCAGCACAATACATTATCATATTTCCACGTAATTAGTTTGTTTTTCCACATGAAATGAAAAAGCGGGTCGACAGTGCATCCAGTGCTAGAGGGTTAAGACGGGGTAGCCACCCTGCATCCACCTCTTCCCTTTGAGATGAACTCTCACCCCACCAAATCACAACAACAACCCCCAATCTCCATTATCTGGCAAATGACATGTTCATATTTGGATAAATGTAAATGATGTACAGTGAGATTAAGTTTTCTCAATTATGAATCTCATGAATAGTGTATGCAGGCCAATCAGTATGGGTGAGGGGCATTTTGAGAAGGTGAGAGTATATGTTAAAAAGAGACATGAGCAGATGACTGCTGGCACTGTAGCTCTGTATCAAAACCCATGAGATCCCTCAGGGCTCTAGTTTGGGGCCGCTTTATTTTGAAGAAATTCACTCAAACGTTTCAGTTGAACTTAAGCAGAAATTATAGTGTTTACTCTCAGAAATTACATAAAATATTTGCTAAATTGTCTCAAGACACACTGAATATTTTTTCCCTCCAAAAAAACAAAACAAACAAATAATAGTAATAATAATAAAAAAAATAATTAAAAAAAACGATTAAACCTCCTCATATTAGTAGACTTAAAAAAAAGTTTTGTTAAATTTTACTGCACATGGAGTGGGTCATCTTATGGGGGTTGACATGTTAAGATGATCATATGACCAGCTGAATAATACTCACTTCTTGTTAACACCCATGTTACTGGACAATTACGCACATGAAATTAGCCATGGCCGACTGTGAATAGTATATTTCTACAGTGACATCTGTAAAAAGGTTTTATTTAAAAGTATGCATCACATTGCATTCACACTAGATGCCATTTGGACTGATAGAAATTTTGTTTTATTGAATTCACCTTTAAATAATGTGACACCTTGTTATTAGGACACTATTCATCAGTGATAGATTTCATATACATTTACAATAAATCTGGTCACATATGCTGTTTAAAGAAGGGGTTTTTAACAACACTAGTGTGCCAACAACTTCATGTGGAGAGGGTGTTGTTCTTGGTCTTATTTGCGCTCAACTATATGTTGAATTGACAAAAGAGCATAAGTCATGTGTTGTGTTCTGGATAAAGGTCTGACGTGACAGCCATGCACAGATTTACCAGCGGCTATGGTAGCCATGTGTCTCCTCTAGTGAGTGCTGAAGCAGCAGCGCAGTAACTTTGCATTAGAGAGAATGGCTGGAGTAAACTTGGCCACTGTCCTAGTGTCATGCCTCATCGCTTACTGCCTAAAGAGAATGGAAGCTTCAGCCCCTGTTTTTTCTGATCTCGTTCAAATAAATCTTGATGAAACGCATAAAACTTCAACTGGTCTAAAATATAGGCTGTGTGGCCTTGTACTAATTGGATACATAGCCACATTGTAAGAATCTAGATTGAATTGTTGTCATAGAGCAGTAGGTTTGTTTTCACAGATGACATTTACTCATGCAGTACATTGTAGTATGCAAATGAATATTATGGACACAGAATTGCATACAAAATCTACAGTTTATAAAGATAACTAATGCAGTCACAGCCTTGTTTGTGTACTGTGCATCCTCTCTAACTTCCTTTTTGTTGCAGACTTGGTGTCACCAGGGCTGGAGAATCTTGGCGGAGTGGCTTGCACAAACAAGGGCAGCGTGGCGTTGGTCCAGAGCTCTGGCCACATCCCAGTTCAAGCTTAATCACAGTCTCTGGTCAGTACAAGGCCCTTTCCTTTTCACAGCCAGCTGACATTAGAGCGGTCTGGGACAGGGGAGCAGAGCTGGCTGGTGTCCGCGCGGCTCTGCCTCCGTCTCTGGCTACTCACAAAGAGTGGGAGGACCTGCCAAAACCACGAGCACAGATTGCGCGGGAGAGCCAAGCCTGGGTGACCTAGTCGGTATCTTTGTCCAGACGCTGGTTGTCTCAAGGTGTCAAGTGGCTTGTGTATTTGCGTACAATCAGAATGTAAATGCGTCTTAGGTTATGCTGTCCACGTAAAGCAAGGAGGCTGACTCATTCTGATTAAAACAGAGAGGACAATGTTATGCAGACAGCACAAGCAGAATACGTCACATAACAGGGAACACAAGGTCAAAAATGCAAGCTCATCAAAAGCCATTCCTCTCCTGACATTTTCTATTTGTCCCCACTTTTTGGGATAAAATATCTATTTTGGCATAATCAATAGGGTAAGATGAGGGAAGATGCCCCCCTAAAAACAATATGGATTTACTTTTTAAACTGAAACATTTAGATATAAGTGTAGCATGTTCACGGTGATACATTAGCCAATGTGTTATTATAGGAAATATAAACATTTGTTAATTTGGCTGTTATAGCACAAAATGTAAAATATTAAAATAGGTATAAGAAGGCCAGCCTGGATAAATTTTACAGAACATATGAATAACTTTTGATGTAGTTAATATTCATTTCTTTTTTTTTTTTTAAAGCATTCATGTAAAATACTAATTTAACTTAAAATTTTTATTTTGACACTATAAATGAATAACCAAATAACCAATGACAGACAATACAGAATCCCAGTAAAAGAGATTCATTTGAAAGGTACATTATTCTATTACTTATTTACAAGCATACAAACATTTACATGTTTAATAGCTCATATTTTATTTGAAGAAATGTCATAATAGCAACACTATGAATACAAATTTAATGATTTCACTAATTTAACCTATAGGTTTTAATGAAAGTTAAAATGTCTGAAACATACAGTACATCTAATTCATGGAAATATTAATTATCCACCCCATTAATTACAATAAATATTAAATTTAAAAATAATAATGCTAGTAACAGCTTGCCCATGCCACTTGAAGTCTTCTCTGCCAATTTGGGTGGTGGTGGGGATTAATTTTACCCCAAGGGTCTAATTTTATTTTTACCTCAATATAAAAACTATAATTTTTACTCCACAAATCTAAAAACATTGCCGTGTCCACAGATCCCTCATTTTTGATATTGAACACAATACAGTGTCATATATTCCGCTTAAGCTCTTTCCTAAATGTAATGATCTGCATTGGACGGTACACTGATAAAACGTAAGTTCTATCATTATTTCGCATGCTATTATAGTTTTACATGTCACAGACATATCACGAAAACCTTTAGTGTTGTTTTAAAACACGTTTAAGATAGTTGACAGTTAGTTACCTGCGCAAAAACACGAGAGACATGAGAATTGCGTACACAGTGGCTGTGCGAGACGGACCTCAACTGATTGTGCCGCGAAAATTACTTAAAGAAAATCCTTTAAAGTTTCTTTATAGCTCCCAGTATCTGCATGAACTATTTTGATATTGATTTATATTACGTCCTGTGATGTAAGAAATGTTTCACTGCGACCCGCGTTATCTTTTCAAAGGACCCCATGTAAACACTTACAAGGTAGCATTGCTTTCATATGCTACAAATAATATGTGAGTAATACACATACAACTCTTATGATTATGATTACGCCTATGAACATTTGGGGTAAGTAAATAAGTAAATAAATAAATAAATAGTCTGATGTGAAGGCCATGTATGCAAATGAGTGAAGAAATGTCAAATTTGCATACATTTTCTTCCTCCCAGCTAACGCTGCCATCTCCTCTGACAGCTCGGGCCATTGTCCAGGCGCCCTGTTTTGAATACGGCCTGTCAGAGAGAGAGTAAGTCTGATGCGAGGTGACAGCAGATGCAGCCCGAATGACTGACTGGCCACTGACATGCACACACACACACACACACACACACCAAGGATGTGCTCTGGGCCTAGCTGAAGTCCTATAAGAAATACAGAATAAAAGCCACTCAATTATGCAAATGTTTCTGTAAATTTAATCAATCACATGTTGACTGTACATCAAAAGTCTACAAGTAACCTGGAGGTCTCATATACAAAGAGGCTTTTGACTGAAGCTAGAACAAGCGGACAAGAGCAATCTTATATGATAGTATGTGCATATATATATGCATTTAATGAAATAAATTAAACTCATAATATGAGTTTTAAAAAATACTGCTTCCATTAAAGCCATGGTTATATGAATACACCTCGATTAAGGTGTTTTGCATTTGGATTCCCTCTGCTGGACTTCATTGGCAATGCAGCAGGATGAATCCTTGCAATTGTGCTTAATTTATTCAGACGTCTCTTATAATCTGACCCTGATTAAATAAACAAGAAAGCTACTCGGTTCACAACTAAGTTCGTTAAAATGCATGAAGTTTTGGCTTTATGGTATTTGTAATTTAAATCTGCTTAAAGTAGGCTAGCATTTCGGAAATGCAAATTTGAAGACAATGATTTGATCTGGACGATTAATATATTCATTTATGTTCCAGGTCCCCACCTTGCATTACGCTATTTAATTTGGATGAAGTCTTGCCTGGAGGTGATGAATTTTATAAGCCAAATACATCAGCGATAATGTCAAATGTCAAATGTCTGGTGGGCTGGTTGCCAGGAAAGAGAAAAATGCAAAAAATACATTTTTATTTTTATTTTAGCTTTCAACACAGACAGCAAAATAATGGCTTTTATTTAATGCAAGCAAATCATATGCCAACATCTATATAATTTATTAGCGATATTGTATAATGTACAATAAATGTACATTAAAACATGGATGTACATTAAAAACCCTGATCATTAAGTAAACCTTATATTAAATATTTTTTGTTACAAATTTAATGTTCATACTTTATTAACCAAAAATAAATAATACTGTTTTTTTTAACAATATTGTATAATGTATATTAATGTATGATTTAAATTTATAAGGTAGATTTTATTATATAAATTATAAGATAAGAAATTATAATATAATAAAAACCTGATCATGAAGTAAACTTAATATTTAATATTTTTATTACAAACAACAACTGAATGAAAGCAAATAAAGATTTTAAAGAAGTTTTTGGTGTAACTTAATAATCATATTTTTTAATTTCTATATATTTCTAAAGAAATGTGGGCATTAATATTAAGTGTTAAAATTAAACTAATTTAAGATTGAAACATTTTAGTTTTACGACAGGAATATTTCAAATCAGAAACCCATTTTTAACATCGTCTAAAAAGTTTTGATTGATTGATTTAAATAAACAATGCATAGTTTTGTTTATGGTTTTTGAAGACGAGGGCATGTCACACAACCTGTCCATGTTGGCATATGACAAATTTGTCTGCTTCTGCCAAATGACAGATTAATTTGTGTCAATATACCATAAAGTTTGACTGGACACACACACACACACACACAAAAGCATTTTCATTTCACAAAGACGCAAGTTTCGTTGTCGGCTTAGCGTGGGGAATTGTATAAATAGGACACATGGATGCACATACACATTTATATTGCTTGCAAATGGACACATGTGCGTAACACCCCATGCAGATGCAAGGCCCTGGATGAGATAAGAAACAGCAGCGAATGTGGCCGGATGGTGTGGGAACGGTTATATTAGCCACAGTTGAAGACCTGGCTATGAGCTGTGCGGACAAGAAACAAATTTTGCTCCTCAAACACAGCGTTCCTCAGCCAGATCCAGACTGTGAGTTCGCTGCCAGCCACTGTTCACAACCAGCCTGGCCACAATCGCTGTGAAAACCCATTCTGTTTGTTGTGTCAATGTGCTGTACCGAAAAAAAAAAAAAGAATAAACAAAAAAAACTTACGAGCCTAAAGTGGGATAGCTAAGGGGGGTTGGGTTGCCCACATGGGACAGGAGCCATCTCAAACTGGACAGGTTCCCCATCATATGGCAGTCTTACACACAGCACATGGTTCTTGCTGAACATGACAGCCACAACAACTCTAAAGCCAAAGACACCACGCTAGTTCTCCGTGCCATTTTGGAACGCGCGGATGGCTTGTCTTCAGTTGATAGCATGCAGTGTCTTGAGTGCCGATCCTTTGTCTGAATGTTTGTTGACATCGAATCTTGAGTGGAGCCAAAGATACAACAAAAAGAACAAAGCTGTTTCTTTCGCAACGTATGATTTATAAATAATATTTTCGCTGCGTGTGGTCACAATTTGAGAGTTAACGGCCCATAGGATAGAAATGTAAAAAATAATTGTTGTATCTTAAAATAAACTCTTTCTCCTAGAAATGAAAAAGAGAAAAAAAGTGTCACGTTGTGGTCCAGAGAAATCCAGTAATGATCTGGCTGCTTTCAAAAATGCCTCAAACTGCTCTTTTGAGCAAAGTCTATAATCAAAGATTCTCTCTGTATATTAAGCTGGAACAGGAGAACGTATTTAACAATGAAAAAAAGATTTGTATTTTAAATAAATGTTCTGTTAAACTTTCTATTTATCAAAAAATTCTTCACGGTTTCCACAAAAACATTAAGGAGCACAAACATTTTCTACATTGATATTAATAAGAAATGTTTCTTGAGCACCATATCAGACTGGAGTAATGGCTGCTAAAAATTCACAGGAATAAATTACATTTTAAAATATATTTAAACAGAAATCATTCATTTAAATTGTAATAATATTTCATGAGAGACTTCTTTCAAAAACATTTAAGAATCTCACTTGGAACAGTAGTGTATATATAAATGTTCTCATCACATTCTCCTCAAGTGATCTGAGCTGTCCACATTCATTTTAAAGCTCTATACTCTTTTGCATTTCTATATATCTTTGTGTCTCTTTGTATTTGTGCTTGTCCTAAGAAATAATAATTCTAAGGCTTATACTGACTAATACTGTGGGAACCTTAAAATAATCTAAATTACTGGCCCTCCAGTGAATCTAAATTGTTGCAATAATCTTAGTATTATCAGGACGCTTGGTATTTAATTACTCTTTATGAATAAATCAATAATTCAGAGGATCTGCTGAAGAAATCAAATCTTCATATACTTCATATGGTAACAAGAAAAACTGATCCTCTTCCACTGTCAAAAAAAAGTATAATATAGTCTATAAATGTAAGATTTTGTTTTTGAGAAGTTTTTAATTAAAAACTTTCAGTTTGCTAAAGTGTGCAGTGTTAGTGCCACTAACTATACTAAATGTAATACAAAAATAATGACTATTATTGAACAGGTTTCCCAATCACTTGGTCGATCAAACAGATAGCCCTACCCCAAACTCATGCTATCGGTCAATGCTGCTGTGTCAACCACAGTCGAGCCACAATATTTACACTTTTCTGAATATGTTGTATTTATGATAGCCTTCTTAGAGTCACCTCTGTATACTAAATAAAGTATTTAATTGAACAAATTGCAGAAAAAATATTTTTTAAGAGAAGAACATTGCCTAAAATCACACATAAAACTAAAATTTCAGCAGCATTTGGCAAGTAGGGAAACAAGAAGAACAAAGCCAGTTGTTCATAAATTTTTTTCTAGGGGCCAAGGGCCAATTTCTAGCTCAAACGCCAAACTTAGAGGCAGGAGGAGGATGATGGGATTGCAGCAGTGGCCAGTTGGAAGCTGCATTCATGTGGAGCTGCAGAACCCTGATAGCGCTCCAGGCAGCATAGAGTGACCAGGGCCAAAAAACGCTGGCCTTCCACTGACACAAAACTTTAAAGGTGACAACATGTTCTTACGATTTAAAAAAAGCAAGATTAGGCTGATTCTGATGGCGGGTTGTACTGTCTAAACACCTGAACCTGAATCCTTTTTCTATCTGCCTATCCAGACGCTGCACCATTCCGCACCAGATTGCCAGGCCCCCTCTCTCCGCCACACATCAGTACCCAGCCTGCTGCCTGCTCCCTGAAGGATGGACCAACACCTGCTGTTGGCAGGCACTGCCTCCCCTTTCCTCGTTTCCCCGTGCACTGTCTTCATGAGCTCCAGCGCTTCAGGGTGAGATACCATGGGGGAAGAAGAGGCTTTTGGGAAGAAGGAGAGGTTCATTGAGACCCTGCTTGCTTCGTTCAGTTGAACCGGACCAAGGTTCTTCCTCTTCATTGCCCGAAGCCTCTAGTGTTCTGTCCATATGGTTGTCGCATCTTTTCTTTTCTGATTTTTTTGGTCTTGGTGGAATTACTGGATGGTTGACCTGACATGCATTTAGGATGAAGGGGTGAAACTAACCAGAAAAAAAGAACGAAGGAATAAATATAGCATGTGGTGAATACGCAGTCATGCGCAAGAGTCAATGAGCCTCCATCTTCATTGACTAATGGGTCATATTATGGTGCAATAATCCTGCTTCACTTTAATTCATGGATATGGTTGTGTACTCAAGAGTTCATCAGTTAGTTAAACAAAACTACTCATCAAACCGGAAAGATCTGTGATAATTTTCCTCATTCTCATGTTGTTCCAAACCTGTATGACTTTCTTTTTTATGGAACATTCAAGATGCACAAAATTTGAAATTGCACATATTTAAAAAAAAAACATAATAACTAATATAATAAAACAACTGCAATTAATATATTATATTACATATCATTTGTATAAACTGCTACGATTTTTTTGGGCCCCATTCACTTTCATTGTATAAAAAAAAGAGCAGCACCAACATTCTGTTATACTTATCCTTTTGTTTTCCACAGAAGAATGTCTGTAAAGTAAGAAATGAAATGAGGGTGAGCAAAGGATAAGCTAATTTCTACATTTATAAAAAAATTTATTAAAATAATAATAAGAAAATAAATCAACAAAAATTTTATAAAACAAATTAAATACAAACAAATAATTAAAATCATACAAAAATGTAAAGTAAAAAAAAAAAAAAAAAACAAAATTATAGAAAAAAAATAAGAAAATAAGATTTTTCATTAATGCATTTTGAATTTTGGCTGTCTTCAATAATTAAAATCATACAAAAATGTAAAGTAAAAAAACAAAAAACGGCCACAATTATAGTAAATAAATAAGAAAATAAGATTTTTCATTAATGCATCTTGAATTATTCATGTGCATACTGCTTCAACATATTAAATTTAAATGTGAGCTAGAATAAACATGTATATATAGATATTCTATGTCTACGTCCAGTCTGAATATCAAAATATTTGGGGGTGCAGTGACAAGATGGAGTTTCAGCAGCCAATTGGCTCTGAAAGGCAGTGTAAAGACAGGACATGAAACCTAATGAGATTTATGAGACCAAACACAAATTTGAAAGTCCAGAGTTGTTGCCAATATAATTTAGTTTTTCCTCCTGAGGCAATAGCTCAGAAAAGCCATTGAGCTCTTGCTAAAAGCATCTGCTGGCCTATGCTAATTTCAGGCCTGAATTTTTGAAGCCCAGTGTGGAAGAGTCCTTTGGCTATATTTCATGCACGCATCTAGGTTAAAGGACAAGGGGAGGTTGAAATGACCGAGTGGACACAAAGGCCAATAGTGGCCCTGATCTTTAAACCCCACACAGGGGAAACTAGGTCATTAGATGGAGGAGCAAAATCTAGTCAGTGTTTTAGCGTTCATGTTCATAGTTCACATACAACCTAAAGAGAAAAAATTTGAGTCTTTACAAAAACATATAATCAATTAAGAACATGTACTAATGAAGTTAAATAATGAAGTTTCTGCTGACAGCTCTCCTTAATCATGTCATTTAACCACTTATTACCCAGCATCTGTCTGAACGCAGTATAGAACAGCAGGAAAATTAGAACGAGAATATCTGACATCAACCATTGCTGCTTCGGCTTGGCAAAATGCAAATCTGCTTATTGACAAATCAGGCTTATATTAAGCTGTACTGCAAAAGGTCCTCCCTACTATGCTAATATTAAAAAAAAAAGTACAATTTACAAAAATTACATTCACTGTCAGTTAGCTTACTTTTATCATAATATCACAATTAGGTGAATAAAGTGGTGAATTTTAGATAATTTTCCACAATGCACTTCTAAAATGAAAAAAGCCCCTTTTAAAGACATATTTCAGTAATTTTCCTTAATTTTAACCTTAATGCATTCCCTGGTTATACTTGTGAAATGTATCAACACAATTGAGGAAAAAAAGTCTTCATTTTGATATGTAACACATTTTTTTATAAAAATCATAATAAATAAAGTTTAAATACTTGAGCATGACCACAGAATTTTTTTTCTGAGAACTTCCTCAAATTACAACAAGCACATCAATTCCTAAAAATAAAGAGTTCAATAGGTACTGGATTGCAGGAATGACCCAAATACAATCACAGTTTCGCTTCGTGACTATGTTGAGCTATGTGAGCAGAGGGAGCGGTTTAGATGCATAATTGAACATTTAAAGAGGACAAGCTTGGGGTGATTACGCTAATTAAGAGCAGTAACTAATGAAGCCATCCCTCCTGCGACAGAGTCACAGTCCCTCGTACCATTCCTCACCATTAATCTTCCATAATCACCCATGTCGTGCGTTAGGGACAATCAGCCACGCAGGAAAGCATTATGTGACAGCCAGCCAATGGGAGGAACATTTGAGTCCTCACAATGGCTTGTAATATTGTCCAACTGGACTAAAATGATGAAATAAAATAGCTTTTAAGAGTATTGCTCACACCAGGCATACTAATTTAGCAACGTACTGTACCGCTCACTGCCAAATAAACTGGTACACACTGTCTCTTTCCAAAGTGATTTGAACTGTTTCACTGCAGGGCATTCTGGGCATGGACCACCACTCCTAAACAAACCTCAGTGGCTGCCATCCAGCTTCTGCTACTTTTTTTCCCCACAGTTCGAAACATATAAATGACAAAGCCAACAGTGTTTTACATAATAATGCACAGCGATTGGACAACAGCCTTACATTTTTTTCAACTTGACTATGCAAAAAATTTTCACGTTGTGCACATGAATACAAGTATGGAAGTACAATTATAGTCAGAGACATGTGAAAAATAGGAAACAGATCATTGGTATAAAAATCAATGAAAGAAATCAGTTCAGTAAGAAAGGTCACTGAACCCACCTGAAAAACAGGGTTATTTTTAGATTGATTTGAGCTAAAGAAGAAAATAAATAATACATCAGGGCCCGTATTCACAAAACATTTTATCTTACCACTAAGAGTTCTCCTAAATAGCAGTAAAAGTTTTTAGCTAAGAGTTTTCTCTTAAAACCTATTCACAAAGCTGCTGAGACAAACTTTTACTAAGGAATATAGAGAAGTCTTAAGCTAATAGAAAGGGCTGGGTTGACCTCATTGCTATGGATGATGTCAGCATGCTTACTAACTATGCACACAGTGATTGGCCGATAGTCTCTGTCAGAGATTTATTCATGGAAATATTTTAGAGTAAAGATAAAGGTTTAAAAATAAAAATGTTGCCACATTCAAATAAAGATTTAAAAATGCAGGCTAAGTGTCACTAATTAAATAGTATGTGTTCAGCTAATTGCCAGCCTCTTACGTGTATGCTTCTCATAATTATTGAATATGCATATAAACAGCCTTTTAATAAACAGAGTAGAATAATCATGGCTGATAGTAAGACATGCAAACGTAAAAGAAAACCAAACTGGACACAAGCACAGCTGTAACTTCTGGCCCAACTAGTTAATGAAAACAAGGACATAATCAAAGGAAAATTTGGAGTTGGGATAACCTTCAAAACCGAAGGTGATACCTTTATAAAAGCTCATTATCGTCAAATATTTCTAAAATGTTTACGTTCCGAGGCAGATTGCCGGCAACAGCCATTTTAGGAATAGTTTGTGGTTTGGTCTTAGTGACTTAGGAGTCCTCTTCACTACTCCTAACATTTCACAGATTTAGCGCTAAAATACTTTGTGAAATACTTTTAGATCAAAAATTTAGGAGTCCTAAATTTAGGACCATTATTTTAAAGATTTTCTCCTAAATCGGCGAGTTACAAGCTACTTTTAGCCTTAAGATGTTTTGTGAATACGGGCCCAGGGGTTGTTTGTTTTCTTCTAAAAGAGATGAAAAGTAAGCAGATCTAGCAGTTTTTAGAGCTTTTCTGTATGTAGAAGTGCTTTCCCTCCATGCAATATGAAATGCCTCTAGTTTTGTTTTCTTCCAGCTGCGCTCCATTTTCCGGGCTGCTCTCTTTAGGGTGCGAGTGTGCTTGTTATACCACGGTGTCGGACAGTTTTCCTTAATCTTCTTTAAGCGGAAAGGAGCAACCGTATCTAAATTGCTAGAAAAGAGAGAGTCAATAGTTTCTGTTACACCATCAATTTTTTCTGAGCTATTGGATATGCTGAGGAATTGAGACAAATCGGGAAGATTATTTACAAAGCAGTCTTTTGTTGTAGAAGTGATGGTTCTACCATATTTGTAACAAGGAGTTGAATTTGCAGCTTTAGCTATATGGAGTATACACAAAACTAGATAATAATCGGAGATATCATTGCTCTGCTGCAGAATTTCAATGCCAATGACATCAATTCTATGTGATAGTATTAAATCTAAAGAATGATTATGACAATGAGTAGGTCCTGACACGTGTTGTCTAACCCCAATAGAGTTTAGAATGTCTATACATGCTGATCCCAATGCGTCTTTTGCATTATCTACATGGATATTAAAATTGCCAACAATTAAGACTTTATCTGCAGCCAGCACTAGCTCAGATAGAAAATCAACAAATTCTTTGATAAAGTCTGTATGGTGCCCTGTATACAGTAGCCAGTAAATATAGTTTTTCCTTCAGTCTCATATTATTTCTGTTATTAGTTTTGTATTTTTCCTTTGTATCTCATGTCCCTTTAGGGGCTCAGTAGAAACCATTCAGTCATTGTTTAGCAATCTTGCAAAATTACACCTCCTTTAAATATATACATGGTTATATTCTTTGGCACTTTTATTCATATAACAGTGCAGTATATATAGGAAATGTGGCGATGATGGAGGGGAAGAAATCTCATCCCAGATTCAAACCTGCATCGCCCACATGACCACCAAGGCTCGTCACCGCACATGCACCAACCACTAAGCCACATCTAAGTTAAATATTTACTAACTCATTTGCATTTTCTTTTCAGGCCTTAGGTTTCGCAGGCTGTAGCTCAACACTGATCTTGGACAGCGATGCTACCTATTAACATTTAAACCTAGTGGACGGCTGGATGTAAGAAGAATCACTTTACAGGCCAACGGTGACACACTTTAGGCCTTAACCCCAGTGTCCAAGTCCAGGCCTGTTCCAGCAGTCACCACCTGAGTCTGACACCAGACCTGAAGGCCTGCAGAGAGGTAACAAGGTGCGAGGGCAGCTCTCCAGGCAGACAAAACCAGCCAACTAGACTGAAAACAAATAAAGGCAGGTTTGTTTAGGCGCTAAATATATAAGTTTATAACTCAAACACTGAAGGAACTTGCATAACTCAACACGGACTGCAGGGAACACAAGATGAGAGCTGAAACACACTTCTATCATCAAAGCAGAAAAGTGGTTTGGAAATCTACCATCCTTGGGGTTTGTGAAAGGTGTTATTTCAGAACAGTGGCAGTATCACAAAGTGCAGAGGCTTTTTTAATGCCGTCTCTGGGGGGGACGGCGCTACACCAGGCCAGTGTGACTGTCAGACAGCTCTGCTTGTCTGTTAATCTCCGCTCACTGTGAAAGGGGGGCAAGCGGATGGCGCTGCCAAACACGAGACACACTGCAGATGGCAACACTTCCATATTCTGTTTCTTTTCTGGCCGACTCTCCTTCTCACCCGCTGTTATTCATATGTATGAATGTGCTGTGAAGACGAGCGCCATCGCTTTCCCCATTTCCTGTTTCGCTGTTTTTACCCCCCCTGCAGATTCGTACGTATCGGATAACAATTTCACAATCGGCAAGGTTCGGATACACCACGTTTCCAAAATGTTGAGCGTAAATGTCTCAAAAAGAGCACGATGGAGATGTTACAGCCAGAGAAAAGCATGCCCATGGCACACTAGCTCAAAGTGCTTGTGATGCCCGCATGCTTTTTCTGGGTTTGTGCCGCAGCACTGTGATGGACATCTGCTGGGGCTTGGTGAACATATGTTTCCACAGCACTCCATTTCCAAAATGAAAAACATAATGTCTGTCCAATTAAATATGCAAAAAACAAACACCTTTTTAACTAACTCAAAAGACATTTTGTCATTTTGAAGTTTAATATTTTGATTTTGTGACTCTTCAGGAACTTTTCTGAGACACACTGACAACTTTTAATAGCGTTTCTAACAGGATATTATAAATGTAAGAGAAATTCAACTGAACTTTAAGCCTTTTTAACAGTATTTTGTATTTTATTTTTTGTACTAACATAAATTTTTTTTTTTATATTTGTGAAGTAAAAAGCTTTATGTTTGTAATAAACAAATCCATCAAGACGTTTTAACTTAAAACTGTTGCTTCTGGCCAAAATACCAGTCCATAATAACACTTTCTCCAGTGAGAAAGTCCATTCCCTGTTGTCCTCTCACATCAAAATACACCAACATATTTGTTTTAGAACTGTTTTTGCTTGTAAACGGTGCTTGATCTGTGCATATTTCTCTCCTGATTCAGACAAGATGACTTTTTCACTAGAGAGAAAGTATTTTAGCCAGAAGCAATGGTTTGAAGTTAAAAACATTTTAATTATGTATTTGTTTATTAAAAATACGCTGCTTTTCACTTCACAAGATGTTAATTGATGGACTAAAGTCATGTGGATTACTTGGATTATTGTGATGTTTTTATGAGTTGTTTGGACACTCAGTCTTACGGCACCCATTCACTGCAGAGGATCCATTGGTGAGCAAGAGATGTAATGCTAAATTTCTCCAAATCTGTTCCAATGAAGAAACAAACTTTTTTTCAGAAAATGTTCATTTTTGGGTGAAATATTCTTTTAACTGACAGGTTGTGAAAAGTTTTTATTTTTATTTTTTTCAAATTAACACAAAATTGAAATGTAGCTATCGGTTTTTAAATGCAACCACATTGTATATACAGTAGCTTAAATTTTTATTTCTAATAACTATACTTAACTCATCACCACTATTGCAGTGTATTGTTATGATCCCGACGATGACTAAATGAATTGCATTGTTTGGTCCCAGCCAGTCCAGCATAAAGTCTGTCGTTTGTCCAGTTCACATGGATATGATTAACAGTGGCAGGAGGCATGAAAGCACTGAGCCTTACTGTGGGCTGATCAAATTAATTATGCTAAATAGCAAAAGAGGGAGAAGGCCAAAACTACATTGTTCAATGTGATCGGTTCACAACACACTGACTGCTAAAGCTAAACTTCGCAAGGAATACAATTTTAGTATGCAGTTTTCAGTGTTTTATGTCACAATATGTAAAATCACCTAACAACAATTTGTCACAATATGTACTGTAAAAACATTTGATGCATATGTGACAAGGGACATCAAGTTTAATCTGGAACACTGTAAAAATCTAATTGGTTGACCTTACTTGCAAAAGCATTGCTTTAAAGAGGTCATGATGCGATTTCAAGTTTTCCTTTCTCTTTAATGCATTTTATGGACTACCGTTTCGTGAACCTAGGAGAGGAGGTTATTCTGGCTTTGCTATGACAAACTGGCGCTTCTGAATCAGCTACTGTTTTGTTATTAGTTTAAGTATTTGCTATTGACTGTTCAAATGCAGAGTTTTGCGCATCTTGTGTGTGTGTGTGTGTGTGTGTGAGAGAGAGCGAGAGAGTCTAAGAGTTCTAAGACAGAGATCAGCTGTCTTAACTGTGGCTTGTGTACTGCAAACACATACCAGCTTCATCACTGTGTCTGTCACGCGACTCTTTTCCCCTTTCGGGCTCTGTCTTTACATTTATTTTGAAAGATGAAGCTCACGATTATGTTAAGGGGCTTTAAATTTCCGACGAGTGCTTGCGGTGTTCGGCCAATCACAATGCACTGGGTCAGCTGGCCAATCAGAGCAGACTGCGCTTGTCGGAAGGAGGGACTTTGTAGAAAACGAAGCATTTGAGAGAGGCGGGGCATAGAGGGCCTACAATAATGTACAGTATTTGAAAAATAATGTGTTTTTTGAACATTAAAGCATGTCAACATATTCTGTTACACCAAATACACCAAATAATGATCTTTTAAAAAGCATCATATGACCCCTTTAAACTTAACATTAACAACTACAACATGTATCCATAGATTCCTATGCTTGGACCAAGTATGATTAAATTATTCAAGCACAAGAGCTTATGTCCCACAGCCTCAATTTAGCTTGTAACATAATGAACACAGTTAGAATTGGTATTTCAATTGTTAATGACTCTTTGTAGTCAAAACTTTGAGTAGAACAAAAGCCTTACAGAAGGCCTCAGTTCAAGACTTTAATCCGATAAGTTTTAGGCTTTGTTGGCAGGGGATCACCTTCAGTAGCCCACTGTCCTTCTCGTCCCCTCCTTTCCACAGTACCTTTCTCCATTTTTTCCTCATTTACTCTCATTTTTCTCTCCACACCTTATCTTGCACACAAGGCCCTCTGCCAAAATCTCAATATGCTGTGCACCTATAGTGACGATTTTCAATTAAGGCCTCCATTCATCACCGTACAGTGATCTAATTCTGGATGTCCCTGTTCTAGAGGGAACAGTGTGCTACGATTTATGATGCTTGGGATACAGTAGCTCAGTGTACCCTGATGGACTTATTCATCCAATCACATCTAATAAATTATGTCAAGTAAGCCTACAGACTCATTATTGCTGTGCACACAACAAACAAAGAAGCCTATTGGTGGTGTGTTTTTATTTTAACTATGGGCACTTCTAGAAAATAAACTAAATAAAGTAATTTATTAAATTTGTCCACTAACAATGTGCAATATACACGTATCACAGGAGAAATCGGTCCTTTTTTTCTCAAAACATCATAAGCATTTTCCCCACCGTGTCATTTACATTATCTTAGAATAAAATGGTTGACTCCTGCTAAATGCTAATCTGACAGCTAACATTTCCAAAAGACACACAATCAAACAATATTTCCAATACTTTGACAAAGCTTAATTGGGAACAGTGCAGAATAAATACTGTACAGGAATACCTTGATTCTTTGAGATGAAGAACATAATATGGTTTTAAGCTGAACACACTGTTGAAAATCGAAGATTTTATGCCTGCAATCAGTAATCAGTCTTTTTAACGCCTGTGGATCTTTAAGATATACAATCATGTATTATTTCATGGTATTTATTTATAATATTTTTAGACCTCCGAGGCAGAAATAGCATTTGTAATATTCTGTAAAAGACGTGTGGCTTGCCGCTTTTTATGCAACCAAAGTAACTTAGGCGCGCGTGAGAAAGAACTGTACCTGTTGTTGAAAATGCCGTTTCACTGCTCATTAACGAACAATTCGCGATGAATATAATACTTAAGACCGTAATTTGTATATTTAAGATGTAATTTTATTTGAATTTAATTAGTGAATACTTCTTGAACTGGCAGAATTGTCGCGTTTTTTCGCGTTTTGTCAATTACTTTGCGTCACGTAAACTGAGGTCAACCATATTTGACGCTATGTCTGATTCTTACAACATGTATATTACATAAACGTATTTAAAATTACATCACACTTCAATTTAAATCGTGTTTTAAATGTATTATATGATTAGAAATGTTGGGGAGCCTACACTTCCTACCATATAGTATGGTTTTACACGAGGACCATCGACATCTATCTCTATCTATCTATCTATCTATCATCTTTTGTTCCGTCTTATCTGTCTGTCATCAGTCTGTCAATCTGTCTATATCTATCTATCGGTCTGTCTGTCTGTCTGTCATCTATCTATCTATCTATCTATCTATCTATCTATCTATCTATCTGTCTGTCTGTCTGTCTGTCTGTCTGTCTGAATCTCTAATCTAAATAAAAATGGAAATAATTAAGTGAATACAATTAATAATAATATAATTAAATGAAATATATTAATAATAATAATAAAAAATATATATTTTAATAAATGCTATTTATTTTTACAGAACTGAGCTGGGGTGATGAGTGGGAAGATGAGTGAAGGTCAAGACAACAGTGCTGAGGATGCTGCTGGCTGACATGGGACATCTCAGTGACAGCTTTGGCCGCCATTCATCGCCATTCTCTGTGATTAACTATGATGTGCCAGGATGGACATCACTGAGGCGGGTATATTGTAGGGCAAGAGCCCTGCACCACGCAAACCGCCTATTGCCTTAAATGGCAGAATGGCACCACATCTTGTTTTGGGGAGATGCAGCACTGTGGCATTTGGCATACCTTATCAGCATTTGGCCACCATTCATAGTGTCTGCAGGGCTTTTTTCTTCCAGCGTCCCAGTTTTCGTACTCATGCAACATAGCAAATCCTTCAAAAGTTGTGTGTTTTTCTTGACTCGGCCATCAACTTTCCACTAACAAAATTGATGAATGCCTTCAAATGATCCATTATGATATCTTTAAAGATTTGTGGGTATAAATAGCACTGAAGGACACTCCCAGAGAAAGGTTATCTGCCAACCGGTCATTAATCTGTTGCGTGGGGTTAATTGTCTCAGAGTTTGTTCTCGTGTCACAAAATGTAACAAAATGACCATCGCTTTAAAGGCATTTATCAACTCCAGTATTTACAGGAAAAGTTGCCTGGGTGTGATTATAATGAACGTGAAGCTGATATAGCACATCTTGGCCATGTGTAGATGCTTGAAGCAGATGGTCCTTATGGCCGTAGCTCAAGCATCTTCTCTTTCCCCAACTTTCTTATCTCTGCCAGGCCCTTAGTCTCAGGCTGCGCTCTTCTGACACCTGCCACGCACAATATTCTGTTTTTCACGCACACAGGCTATATCGACCATAAACACAAACAGATATGTGTGTGTATTGGGACCAGCTGTCCCTTTCGTTTCCCATTCTATTATTTGTATTATTTCCACACCTTTTTGAATTGAATTTCGAACTCGCACCAATATATAAATCTTTATGAATGGCAACGGCCGTGTTTGTCCAGACACATGCAGTGCAGCTCCAGTAAATTGTTCTGGATTTCATTCTCATTGATTCCAGACAGGTTTTTTCCAACAATGGGTGCATTATTGGATGGTTTTCCCTGGCTTCCTCTGACAAATTGAAACATTTTGGACCGTGCTAGGGCAGACGACCATGCGGTGTGTTTCTAATTGGTGAAGCGCATTTGCACCAGGTCCCTATTACTTTCTTTGTTTAGCATTTGTCTAGCAGGCGAAATCAAGCGGAAGTTTTCCACAGTGGCATTAGGCTTCTATTTCCCTCACATTAATGGCCTGTTGGGAAGTATTTCTGTCATCGCTTGTCTACAATAGTTTAAGTGCTCATATCGCTGGAGTACTTGTCTTAGACTGTAGCAGGCCTAGAGAATTTCTGCATGTGACATTTCAAAGACATTGTTGAGGTATCAGTCATAACAGCCGAGTAATATCGATGCTAACAAGACCACAGATGAAGAGGAACTGTTTATTTGGCTTCATGCAATTCCCTTTACAGTTTAATAACCTGGAACATAATGGCATCTGCCAACAATCAGAAGGGAGAATGCATGGAAATAAACACTGGTGCTTCCTGGTTTTGTCAAATGCCTCAAGTTTGCTCTGCTAGATATTTTCTATTGTCTAGAATTACATTTTCTAGGATGTTAAAACTATTTCAGGCCATGCACAGGGATATTATTCAGATAATATTATTTTATTGAAAGAATTTAATCAATTACATTTTCTATGATTTGAATTTGGACTAATTTTTAACAGAATGAAAACTTAAATTTGGCATGAAATGCACATTCACTTCTCATGTAATTTTGTCTGCTTAAACCCTGTCCTTTTGTTTTTTGTTATTTAGGGTCAGCTACAAGTTTGCATTCAAATCTGCCTCCATCCAACTAAAAAACAATGGATAGAACAATGTCTTTGCCCTAGATTTTTTATTTTTTTTTGATAATTTGTTTGTGTGTGTGTGTGTGTGTGTGTGTGTGTGAAATTTGGCATGAAATGCACATTCACTTCTCATGTAATTTTGTCTGCTTAAACCCTGTCCTTTTGTTTTTTGTTTTTTAGGGTCAGCTACAAGTTTGCATTCAAATCTGCCTCCATCCAACTAAAAAAACAATGGATAGAACAATGTCTTTGCCCTAGATTTTTTATTTATTTTTGATAATTTGTTTTTGTGTGTGTGTGTGTGTTTTTTTAAAATAGTATTGCTCCTTCATAGCTCAGCTTATAGTTTCGGTTAAGTATCAAATTTGTCTCTGATGTTTCTCTTAAAGTCTTTAGGATAGAAAGAAATAGACAAATGAAACACTTGTTTCCATGCAGAAAGTTCATATTGAGATCTCCGAGAACATTATGAGACATGATTTTCAATGACAAGAGTTTTCTTCTGAAACTACAGACAATTGTGATCATATGGATTGTTTTGATTGTCATACTCATTTCATAATAATTATACATAATTTACATATCAACCGAAAAAGGTGTAGGCTGAAGTGTTAGCTAAATTTACCTACCCTTTTTTCATAATAAGTGTAACTTCCACTACTTGATAAGAACTTCACACCTTTCATAAATTAATAAAATTGTTTCAGGATTTCATAAACAAATATGTGACCCTGGACCACAAAACCAGTCATAAGTAGCACGGGTATATTTGTAGCAATAGCCAACATTACATTGTATGGGTCAAAATGACGATTTTTCTTTGATGCCAAAAATCATTAAGATATTAAGTAAAGATCATGTTCCATAAAGATATTTTGTAAATTTCCTACAAATATCAAAAATATCAAATATCCAATATCAAAAATGTATTATCATTAGTAATATGCATTGCTAAGGACTTCATTTGGAAAGCTTTAAAGGCGACTTTCTCAATAATTAGATTTTTTTGCACCCTCAGATTCCAGATTTTCAAATAGTTGTATCTCAGCCAAATATTGTCCTATCCTAACAAACCATACATCAATGGAAAGATTATTTATTCTTATTTATTCAGCTTTTCTTTTTTTATTCAGCAATTTAAAAAACATTGACCCTTATGACATATACAACACATATATAACTCAAAATGAATAATCTGTATGTCACCTTAAGACTTAGTTTTTCTTTTCCCCCCATTTACTTTCCTAAAATTTATTTTTTAAACCCTTAATTAATGTCAGTTATTCCACAGTTTCACCTCTTTAACAGATATACATCTATTTGTTTTTATATTCATCCTTGCCCTTTTTTATTTTTTGTATTTATTTATTTTTAATACGTGTTTCCCTAAGTTCATATTGACCTGTTTTGGCAGGTAATAAAACGAGTGTGTTCAGCCGGTTGTTCATTTCGTATTAGCCAAAATGTCGTAAACAAAAACATGAACATTATTAAAAAGCACTTAGCATGTCATGTTTAACCAAGTGGCATGTGGAAATGCTAAATGTGCATGAAGAGAATGATTTATTTTGGAAAATGAATTTGTCATATCAGCAGTTTGAAAACAGTTAGTAACGTCAGTGTAGCGTGGTTTCACGAGCATGTCGTTCATGGTTTGCAGGCTTCCAGCTGGTGTTTTCTGAATTTGCCACAAAACAGATCATTTCAGCACTTGTACGCTAGAGATCTATACCTTGTAAAATTCAGACCTGCCTTTGATTTGCTAAGTTTCCAGTAATATAGAATAACTGGATGTGAAGATCGGGGCATTGCTAGGTGGCAGAGTACTTTTCCATTGCAAAGCTTGTGCCAGAACAAAAGAAAAACAGATGTAGACGATCATGTTTAGGGGATTTTGAAGTAAAATAAGGTTAACAAGAAGATGCCATATATACACATGTGGTTACTTTTTTGATTTTTTACATAGATTGAAACAGACTTTCTAACCACTATATGACTGCAGCAGGATTAGACAAGTCTTAAAAAATGTTTACTGCAAGCTTCTCTATAAGGTATTGAGACCAAGACTTTGGAAATTTAATATTTATGGATTATGATGGAGATAGCAGTCATTAGAATGTCTAAACGCTTTATTTTTTGTGAAAATTCATGTTGTCATTGATGCTTATCCACAGTGTTAGATAACATACTTGAATACAGTTCTTTCATTTTTGCTTTTGATAAATAGGGAAAGGGAGCCAGCTATATATTCAAGTATATTATTTTCCTCTTCGGGAGAAAACTTATTAAGGTTAGATTATACTAAAATGTCACAGGGAGTGCTGCATCTGAAACTTGAGAGCAAGTTTATTCAAAGCAGGTCAGATCAGTGCAAGAGTGCCTTCTACTGGGCAACAGAGGAATGTGAGATTGATACCAACAATTTTCATGTCTATTTCTGTTTCAGTAAAGTATTTGTCTTAAGCATTTTGCACATAAGAGAAGGTGTTAATTTTATCTTCATAACATTTGTAAATCATTCTAAAATATGACAGTTTTGAATATAAATTCTAAAAAAAAGATAAATTCTGTAGCCATCTAGTAATTTTTTTTATTATATTCTTTATTTTCTTTAAATTATTATTTATTAATAAAAATTAGTTTTCAACATGTAAATACATATTTTACACTCTTATTGATCCAGTGCTTAACACACTCTTCATTTGAAAGCATCTCTCCTCATTTATATGCTATTTGGATCCTCAGCACTGTTTAGAAGCGATAGCACTTAAATAGACAGCATTGTTGAAATGATTACCCCCCCAAGCTTTCATAGTGAGAGGGCTGTAATTGCATTCCTGTGCAATGTTAACCCTTTCTTTAGCTCTGTGTGGACCCTGATGACCTGTGAGATGTATATAGTAAACAGTGCTTGCTGGCCGTATGGCACGGCTCGCAATCAGGGCTAGTGTCCAGACCCCTGCTGTTCTGTTCGCAAGATTATCTGCCGTCATTTCTCACTGAGCCCAGTGCTACTGTGGCCGACCATGAGTTTTAGCAGCTACGGGTTTTATTTTGAGTCAAAGTTAATTCTGAGAGAATTTAAAATAGAAGAACTTACAATTAAATGAATAACAATAATAGTTCAAAATTCCTTAAAATACATTTAAATAACTTATTTGATTAATATTACCAATTAATTTAGTCATGTTGAATTTGATAAATGTTAAGGACAATGAGTATTTGAAACCTTACTTTATTTAAAATGTTTTTGTTTCCAGCTGAGAACATTTGAAGTCATTTTCAAGAGGTGTGTTTTTAGTGTATTTGCAAAAGTCAAGAAGTTCTAGGAAAAAAAATAGTGACCGTTTTCTGACATATGTTGAAAAGTTGATCACCCATTCTTTTTTTTTTTTAAACTGCTCATAGGTTTGCCGCTCACTTTTGCGATTAGTGACCCAAACCTTCGGATAAGGGTTACCTGTAGTGCTCCACTTCTCCTTTCCCAACAATGTTCCTAATATCTCCAGTTAAATCGCATTCCTCAGCCATCGTCACAATGGGAGAACTGTTTGAAGCCTAGTCTCTCCCTCTCTTGCCCATATCTCAGGTATTCCCCTTACTTAGGAACCTGAAGCTCCCAGACCTCTCATAACCTCTGTCGCTGTATCACTTTTGAGCTTAGAAGAAAAAAACGCGTTTCAGGAAAGAGAATATAAAATAAAAAATCGTGATATTTTGTTTTAATAAAATCATTTTCAAAAAGAAATTGCAATAATTTTAGAGTGTTTTATTTAAAAAATAAATTAAATTAAATTAGAAAGTGCTACAGAAACTTACAGTGGTTATATTAAAGCCTCGCCGTAAATGATATCGGGATGGTCAATGCCTTAACTTAATAATTTAATAATTTACAGCAGTATAATTTCAACATCATATAAGCAGAACTGTCAATAGGCATAAAATATTTTTGTTGGTGCGCTCTATGATTTGAAAATAAATTTGCCCCAAAAAAGAAACCTTTTCCGGCACAGGGGGATGAAGTCCAAAACAAAGCATTGCATGATAGTCTTTAAGTAGTTCCATCTGTCCAGCAGAATTTCAGGCTAATAGCCTGTGGCGCATCAGTCCGTTCCCTTAACTCCCGCAACCTGACTCTGTCCTATTAAATCTCTCCACTCCTCCATAAAAACAAAAAACTAAAAAAAAAACAAGTGAATGAAGGAGAAAAAGATCTTGAGCAGACCTAAGTCAACTAACTTGTGATAGTGATGATGATGATGGCAGTGATGAAGCGCGAGCCCTAATTAAGGAGAAAAAAGGACCTCAGGCACTCAGTGATGTGGAAAAAAAGGGCTCATCATTGTGGTGTATTTTTTTAAGGACAGCTCGCTCTGTGAGCAGATGACTGCCGCTCACCTTGCCACGGGGTCTGCGTGAGATTGGTTCATTGTCAAGGATTTTTTTTTACCCATGATTCCATATGGTATGGAGTGGGCTACATGTTGCCCAACATGCCAGTGCAAATGTTTTCTCAATTAGGTGTCTTATCTCCGGTGAGTGCGCTAGCATCAGATGAAGCTTGCTGACAGCGTAATGGCAGCTAAAACCTCGGAAGGCTCAATCAAATGGCAGCTCTGCTACGACATCTCGGCCAGGACTTGGTGGATGGTAAGTTGGCAGCGACTGAACCTTTTTCTTCTTTTTCTTGTTCTTCTTTTACCTTTTTTTTTTTTTTTTAAAGTAAAACTTCCCTCCATTTTTTTTTCCATTCACAAAGAACACACTTTGTTTTTTGAAACTCCACTTTTCATTTTTACATCCAGTTGGTCGAAATTAGTTTTTCATTGTCGTTTCGTTCCACTTAATAGCTCCTCTGTTGGTCCTGTCACATTTGTCTTCTTTGTTGGCTCTTTAATGTACTCCTCTTTTATTGTCCACTTTGTTAAAGATGTCAGATAACAATTGACTAGGTTTTTTTGTTGCATACTAAAAACATCCACGTCGAAACAAAAGCTCTTTTGTCACTTTCGCACAAGTGACATTTCTCATTCATTCATTACTTTCTGCTGTCAGTCCGTATCCACAAACGAGACGTCCCGTGTGTGTGTGTTTTCCCTTTCCCCACGTCTTCTGCTTTCACTTGACAGAAAAGTTTTGCGCAGGAGTCCAAAGAAGGAAAAACAGAACAGAAAGGTCTCGCATCGATTCTTTTAATCCCTTGTTTACACTGAGGTTTTGTGGTCCACGCGTGGTCGCTCGGTACTCCGCTCCTCGGCTATGACACTCCGTCGCTGCAATTAAAGCATGGAGAGGAGAGAAGAAAAAAAAAACTCCAAAGTGTTCTGGGACAAGACGGACTCTGTGCCGGGGCAGATTAACTTGCTTGTTGTGGTCAGTGAGGCCAGACAACCTTTGACATAACTGCCGCTCCACCAGAAATGAGGAGAAGTGAAAGTGGGAGAGGAAAAAAAGACTGGTTTGTAGATCGCAGCGAGATGAGGAGGGGTAAGGATTCACAATAGTCTATTGTGGCCGGCAGTTACAAATGAGCTGCTTCGGATACATGAAAGGCTTTTGAGAGCGTCCTGGGTTCATTAGGCAATGATTCATTAGCCCGGCTTGAACTTAAACAGTATTATTGCCTTCATTATTATAATTGCTATTTTTTGAACAAACTCCGAAAGAACTGTTTTTGCACACACTCCTTAAATACAATGTAGTTATGTTGCACTGGGACAATAACTGTATTATTTCCCAGTTAGGGGAGCATAAACTTCAGATGTTTGATTGTGTCTCCCCCCTCCTTCTCCCCCCCCCCCTTCCCCCCCCCCCCCCCCCCCCCTAACCCGGGTCACACAAGCTTGTTTCTCTATGTGACACTGCTGAGGAAAGTTGGTGAGAGAGAAACTGGTGCACATGTCTTTTTTACTGCCTTTATGGGAAACTACTTGAGCGCCCAGATTAGAGGAAGAGAAATGTTATATTCTGGTTTCAAGGTGAAGGGCTTAATGGGATTGGCGCAGTTTCTGTGAAGTTGAGGGTGGTAATGTGTATGAATCCTTCTCTGCGATACACACTGGTGCACTGTGGGAATGTGAGCTCGGGGACTTTTTTTAATCCACTTAAGTTTTTCCTTAATTTGTTAGATTTGAATTCTTTCTCATTTTTGAGTTTTTAGAAATGTAGAAATTTTTTAGCAGTTTAGTATGTTTTACAACTTAAGTCTTTTAAAACTTGAATGCTAATATTTGTATGAAGTATATTAGAATAAATCTCAATATATTACACAGCCTTTTAAAACCTGAATGCTAATATTTGTATGATGATATTAGAATATTAGAATAAATCTATTAGAATATGAGTTTTTATGAGTTAATACGGTTTGAAACTCTGGAAATCAAATTCGAAATGTCAATTTGTTTGATGGTTTTGTTTGAAATATTGTACAAAGTTGAAATATATGTTATATATTCAAATTGCCATTAGTACAGATGTTTTTCTAATGCAACATGGCAGAGTTTGGATCAGTAGATTTTGTATGCATTTGTACCCGGTGTATTATAATTTAACACATTTGTAACAAATTTGTACAAACAACAACCAAAAATATATATTTTAAATGGTACAAAATAGAATTTAATATTAGTGTTTTTTTGTGCTTACCATGTGTTTTTCTTCTTAAAAGTTTAAACTGTTAAACTATCTCCTGCTGTTCTTATTCTTAATTACATTCAATATTTTGATCTGATGAAATAAATACTCTGTTAGGAATTCATTTTTGATTAGTTTACGTGGTTGTTTTTTGTATTTGTAAAAGAAAAGACAAAAAAAATTTCAAGTGAACATAAACAGTATTATTGATTTTTTAAATTGTAAATTGTAGTTTAATGAATGAGGTCAAAATGTGACCTTTTCTGCCCACCTTTTCTTCGCCCATTTCTGCCTTTTCATGACCAGTAATGCCTGAAACGTCTAGACAACTAATATGCTGCTCCGATTACTTTTATTCTAAAACCTCAGCTTTAAAATGCAATTTCACTTTTCATTTGTTTGTAATCCTTCAGTTTTTGACTTCGTCGTCACAGTTGGATTGTCAGAACATGTTTTGTTTTTCATTGGCAATTACTCGGAAAATTTGGATAATTTAAAAAGGAGCAAGACTGACATCCTCTCGTAAAAATAATCATCCATATCCTTAATAAAGCTTATTTAATTGCCGACATGTGTGTAGACATTGTTTAAAAATTACCTGCTGCAATTAACACCGCTTGTTCTCCTGAGGTGCTTGAGCTTTTGGGGCAAAGAGGCGGACCAGATCGGGGCTGATGTCCACTCACCAGTGCACTAATGCTGCTCTGATGGGATCCCTTACCACCTGAGGGGCTAATGGGATTTTACCCTCTGTACAATTGGCACTTCTCTAATCTGCTTGTCAGAGAGCAGACACTCCCGAGAGGCACAACATTTGAGGTTGAGAGTCGGAGGGAATAGGTTGAGGGTATAAAATCATTATATGTTCTCTGCTGTCAGGGTCCACTGGTGTCAAATTAGGTTAAAAGAGAGACAAAAACACTGTCAGATTTCATAAGCCCTCCGTGTTAATTCTCTTCACACGTGCCGTTTAAATATGTTCAGGGTTATTGCTCAACTTTTGAAGAGAACCTTATAATTATAGCGTGATATAATTGCGTCCAGCTTGTTAATTAAAGTCTTAAGGCGACCTTGAGTGTATGTAATGGAAAATAAATTATTCATGATTTTGCGATTATTTATTTGATTGGATTTAGATTATTATAACTATTTATAGGACACTCAAAGATGAGAAATTGTGTTTGATTACTTGCCCCCTTTATTTATTTATTAATAAATCAAATTAAATACTGATAAATCATTGAACATTCTGCTAGCACAGTTTTTGCCATTTAATTGTGTATTTTTATATGTAGTAATAGAAGCGTTCTTCCATTTTATACTGAATAAAGATTCACCAGTGAAATAAGCAAAATGTCATCCAGTTTATTAAAACAACTCACAGCTGGATTTAATTGCATTAGGACTCTTGTTATAAAAGTAGTTCTACTTTTAGGTTATTTAATTAAGCGGTTTTATTTTATTACACACAGTTTATGACGCAACAAGGCTTTAAAGCGCAAAGACCACATGACAAATCCTAACACAAATCTATCGTGGCATTTTGTTTTACACAAAGTCCCATTTTTGCCGCCTGTTGACCGGGCAGTGTGTGTCATGTCGAAGTGGAAGATGTTTCTAATTTGGCCTCCACCGTGGACTGCGGAGAAATGATTAGAGTGGAGGAAATTGGAGGATTAAAATTGTCTGCTTGAACTTCCTGAGCACTGCATGCTCTCTCAGCGTCTGTGCTCTGGGACTTCCAGGCCGAGCCCTGAAGCGAGGGAGCAGTTTCTATACCACTCGCTCAGACCTCCAGAGCAGGGTACACACTGAGAGTACAGTGACTCTCAATCTGTTAATGTGCGCCACGTTACCAGCCCTGAATGACTCACCACCCACCTGAAGGAGTTGGATTTAATTTGTCAATGGGTGACAGAGCAGCACCTTTAAAAGAGCAAATTAGAGCTATTAAATATTTGTTCTTCCATTTAATATATCCGTTTATATATATATATATATATATATATATATACTGTGTTTTGTCTAGATATTTTTGTGACTCTGACTTGCATTATGAAGACATTTTTAACTTTTAGAGACATTCTGCTTGACTTAAGCAAAGTCTCTAATATCCGTTCATGTTTAATGTCTTTTGTAGAAAATGTGCCTGAGGGTGTCTTTGCCTCTTTTTTTCATTTTTTTTTCCCCCCCCCCCCCCCCACACACACACACACACACATATTAAAACTGCCAGAAGCTGTGAAATTCGTGTTTGAATAAATTAATGCAGTGATGGGCTCTGAGAATATTGACTGGCGAATTTTAGCATTCTCTGAAGCTCGCACTTGGCACACGATTGTTTTGTTGGCGTTCCATCAAGAGATGCGAAGAAACAAGGATCAGATTTGGACGTGGCTCGGTGTCAAAAAACTAAAAAAGTGGAAAAAGAAAACAACAGAGGAAATAAAGGAAGCTGAATTTGGAGTCAGTTCTAGATATTAACTGAGAAACCTTTGTGTCTTATCAAATATGCTGGACTGTTTTGCAGTGTTTTTCAAAAATAGGTGCTTCATGTTGGATTCTCACTGTTGTTCCTTTTAAGAGCGACATACTTTCTCATGAAAGTTTTAGAAGAAATTACATCAATTACTATTTTAAGAATCGTGGATTTTTCAAATTGTACCCTTAATTTTATATATATAATTGAAAAATATTTTTTCTATTTTTTTTTATCACATATATAAAATATTTTAAGGTTTACATGCCTTTAATATCTTGCTCTTTAATGCATTATACACATTATGCATATTAAATGTATAATGTGCTACATTTCTCCATTATAGCGACACGGAGAGGTTGATGGCTGTTCCCAGTGGCCGGGTTGTCACTGCTATGTGACACCTATACCCTTGCCAAGGCCAAATGGCCCTTTCTAAGCATGTAGAGTGAGCGCTAAAGACAGTTTACAACTGCCACAAAATAGTCCTCCCCGTACATGCAAAGTGTCTGCGTTCGTCTATATTTGACCTGATGCTATCAATGCTGTTTGTGAGACGGTTCGTCCCGTTGTCTTACTTATACCTTCCCTGCCTCCCCCTCTTTTCGATCTAAGCCCGTCTCTGTGTGTCTATGCTGTGGAATGAAAGGATCAAT
Source organism: Sinocyclocheilus grahami (assembly GCF_001515645.1). NCBI lineage: Eukaryota > Metazoa > Chordata > Actinopteri > Cypriniformes > Cyprinidae > Sinocyclocheilus > Sinocyclocheilus grahami. The sequence continues at coordinate 198,248 of NW_015505446.1, read as the reverse complement.
TGTGCGGAAGAGATGCGTGTGAAATCCCTGCTGTCTAGTGGGGGTTAGGGGTCGCTATGTGAGAAAAAGGACCCCTTTCTATTCCTGGCATGGCTCTGTGTGGAACGCCACTCTCGGCAGGGCAGCCCCCCTCCCCGTCTCTGTTGCTCTTTCACCCAAGTCCCTCACTTTTCTCGTACTCTCTCGCTCTCTATCTGCCCCTCTCTCTTTCGCTCCCTAGAGATCCGTGGCTACTGGCCAAGACAGCTGGGTCTTTGGGCCAGTCTGGTGCCTTTTTCTTGTCTTGTTTAGGACAATAAGAGTGAAGATGCTCCCTTCAGATGCTTCTTTTAGGGAGTTTAGTTACACTCTTAAAAATTAAATTTATTTATTGGTACCTATGGTTCCACGATGAAGTTGTAATATCAATGGAATCTTTCCATTGCACAAAAAGAAGTGGAGAAAGGATTTCTAAAATCATCTTCACACTAAGAAAAAAAAGTTTCTTTCAAGAACTGTTCAGTGAATGGTTCTTTAGGGAATCAGAAATGGTTCTTTTAAAAATAGTTTGCTGAAAGGTTCTTTGGAGGACCAAAAATGTTTTGATTGGGAACAATTCACTGATATGTTCTTTGAGAAAACAAAAATGGTTCTTTATACCATTGCTATTAAAAAACCTTTTGGAACCTTTTTGTTTAAGAGTTTATGATAGAGATCCCTCTTTCGGCTTTAATCCAGTAGAAATAGTTCATACTGGTATGCCCACTTTTAGAGACCGACAAATGTTTGGAATTATTTTATTTATACCCAATTATGCGTAATGTAACAAAATCCAGTGACATTTTCCAGTGCAGATCTCCCTTTCAGTACTTTTTCCATATACTTTTTTACAGGCTTTTTACAGGCTTGATGGAATGGTGTAAAAAGGCTGATATCAGCTCTTCTGGGTGTCTATTTGAGGAGTTTTTAAACCAGGTATGGATCGTGCCATGGCACTCAGCCATTCATCTACCAATTATGCCCTCAACCAAACACTCTCATCTTTGCAGTTCGACGCACTTTTTTTCTGCTTGTCTGTTTTCTTGTTCGCCAAGCCGCAATCATCAGTTTGTTTATAAAGTTTCTGCTGTCATGTCTCACTAGATACTCATCTTTCTGTGAAGACAGCGATGGATGTATAGATCTGTACCCAAGTATGCAGAATGCGTGTTTCTTGGGAGTTGTCTTTTTTTTTTTTTTGTCATGAAAAAAGAAACAGATTCCAAAAACACCATCTGGTATTTGGAGGGGTATTTTTGCGTCTGTGTCTGTGTGTACGTGTGTGTGTTAGGGGGGGTGAGAACTGATTTTTTTCCCCCCTCCATAGCCTTCCTCTTGGTCTCCAGCCACCCACCGTTTTGCTGCCAAAAAAGGTGTAAGTCGCCAATTGAAGGGGGGAACATGGGTAATATTTGTGGGTGCAAGGCTTCATGGTATCACTGGATCACGGCCAGAGCTATTATCCCTTCTAGTCTCCAACAGCATCACCGCACTCACCTGCTCCAAAATATCTGACAAAGTGATCTCCAAACATTCGATTATTTGATTTATGAGTGTAGTTCATAGCCGCTGAACCACACCTTCCACTGTGTAAGTCTCAGTGCATGATGCTTACTTGCATGACTAAACAGTCTTGAAATTGACTGAAATAAGTCAATATGTACCTGACATCTCCGTTTATCATTCCTGGCAATCATGCTGAAAAGTATTTGGACACTTGAAAATAAATAGCATTTGATCATTTCAAGTGGTATTTGCAAAGAAGTTTTCTCAGAACTATACATTTCATTGTGACTTTTAGTGGATTTATGAAAAAATATATATATACATGTTCCACTAATATTTTACAACTGCAAAGTACTGCATTAATTTGTGACAAATTTAAACCGTACATCTGGTGTTTTATTTATTTTATTTTAATTATTTATTTTTGGATTAAAAACCTAAATTTTTTTTGGAAATGTTTTGCTAAAGTGTCAGTACATTTTAAGTTATTTTCTTATTTTCAAGAAATACCACTTGTTTTGATATTTTTTATATAATGCAATGACATTCATGCAATTACATAATGTAAGCATAATGTAATTATAAAATTATAATACTTTGCATGTTAAACAGTACATCTGGTGTTTTATTTTAATATGCATTTTTTTATATACATTTTTAATATATTCATTTAGTTTGAATTCTTTTGCTAAATGCATGTACTTTAAAATATTTTTCATTTATATTTTAATATAAATTTTATAATAATATTATTAATAATACAATTAAACTGCAGTGTCAGCACTTATTTGATCAATATTATTAATAATGATCTAAAGCAATAATATCCAGGCATTTTTAAATGTTGCTCAAGTGTCCAAATATGTAAATACAAATTTCCATTTCTCATTTTGGCACAATGAGTTCAATCTTCACATCTCACTGTCTGTGTGGTTACATAATGCTTTGATTGTGCCATACTGGTCCTATACAGAATTGGTAATATCCTCTGATTGTAAAGGCCAGTAAAGGCCTTAAAGGGGTCCTATTATGCTCTTTTACAAAGTCTTGATTTTGTTTTGGGGGTGTACTAGAACATGCTCTCATGCTTGGTGGTTCGAAAAACGCATTATTTTTCACATAATTATTACAATACCTTTTTCCCCAGCCTGGCACAAACGGTTCGATTAGTTCCGGCTTTGATGAAGGTCCGCCTTCCGAAAAACAAAATGTGTTGTGATTGGTTAGCTGTCCCAGTGCGTTGTGACTGGCGAACAGCTTAGACGGTGTTTCAGTACGGCCACGCCCCTTGCTCCGTCTTACAACGAAAAGCTTTTGGCAAATCCGGCACTGTACTCCCTCGTGTTGTGGAA
>NW_015505446.1:185193-195041 GCF_001515645.1 Sinocyclocheilus grahami | reverse complement strand
GATATTCTAATGAGCCGCTTTGTGATATCACAAAGCCCGGAAACCTATGCTGTAGTCCAAACGAGCCATTCGTAGTACTTGAAAAGAGATTTTTTTTAAACGAAATATCTCCCTTTGGAGTGGACTTTGAGATTTGTAACTTTCTAGATCTTTTTTATGCCCAGACATACACACTACACACTGACTAAAATTTAAAAAGTGAAAAAGCGTAATAGGACCCCTTTAAGCTGTGAGAGCTTTTCTACTGCATTTGGCCTTAGACTCTGCATTTGTTGGGTGCACAGCTGGTTAAGCTGAGTGTAACAACACTGTTGTGTATATGTCAGTTTGTGAGAGCATAAGAGGTTGATGTTTGTTGCAAAATTCAGCCTAAAACTGGGTTTGTTTTTCTTTTTAGTAGTTTAATGTCCCACATGTATCCTAGTTTAATTAGGATATGTTAGAAGAGTTTTATAGGAATTTAAAACTCATCCATCTGATGTAGGGTCTGATTTTACAATCAATCAGATGAGTGGATGATTACTGAAAATAAAATTAGATTGCCACTTAATTCATTAAAAGTGTCTGACTGGATTAGATGAGATTACTGTTCAGCGAATGATCAGATATGAGTTTGTTTGTTGGGTGACGATGCTGATGGAGACAGGACATACAGAGGACAGAGAGTGTGTCTGCATGAGAGAGAGAGGCAGTATGGACAGATGTCACTGAAATCAGGAGATTAAATATGATAAGACCACCACTGCAGTCACCTCTGTGAAACCTTGCTTGTTGCCAGATAATGAGAGAATTGGCCTACTTTCATTAGGTCAGAGATATGGCACTTGCACATAGTCTACCTGTTCAACCACTGTCCACTTTAAATTTTCAAGGGTGGATTGAATTAGAGGTTGCAAAGTTAAAAAGACATCCCCTTCATTTTTATCTTTTTACATTTATTTATTTGTATTGTATTTTATTTTATAGTTATAGGTAACTGTATATATATTCTTTTAAAACAACTATGTAACATTAATTTCAGGTAAAAGTAAATATAGCAATAATGATATATACCATTACTACGATGTTGCTGGCATTTTTAAGAGGTTTTTAGGCATTCACCTTTGCACTGTGCTTAACTTATTGGTTTCTAATGGTGGAGGTATGTTATTTACAGTCTGCATGTAAAAAACCGAGCCCTGGTGTGTTCTATTCCACTCATCCCGCTCCGCCCATCTAATTAAATTGATTCAGAGCTGTGCCTTCCAAGCAGGGAGGCCCCATTACTTATGTCTGTCCGGTGCAGGGCACCTCATGACCCCCCTGAGCCTGTCGCCATGTTACACATGCTGCCAACAGGGGGTGCAGCTGACCCCATGACTCTGGGGAGGCTTAACAGCTGGTGGGGGCATCTCTGGGGGCCAGCATCCCTCCTACAGGAATCAAGCTGCCAAAATGGTTTATGCCATTTTGCATTTAAGTGCTAAACCAAATAGAGGATACACCAAAAGCGATATCCACATGGGTTATCCTGTACGACACGCTGTATTCCTGCCTGGATCTCTTGCTCTCTCCCTCTCTGGGCAGATTAAAGTGGGAGCCAGCTGGAGCCAGGGGACAAACTGCCACGGGCCTCTCCAAGGTGACCCCTGGCAAAGCTGGCAGCACATCTGTAGCCCTGATGCATCCAGGAACTCTGACGACCCCTCTGTGGCCCAGGGATGCTGGCAGGGACAAGCCAGCGAGTGGCCGGCTGTCCTCCTGCTGTCTGGCAAGGGCCACGCTGGAGGGCACGGGGCGAGAGCTGGAATATGCTTAAGTTATGGCACTCATAAGTGCAGCATTTGGACTGGACCTGGTTGGACCTTCTGAGGTGTAATTTTGTGCACATTCACACAGAGTTTTAGATTGCCAAGTGTATATAGAGTTGAGTGGCATTATAAGACTTTCATGTTATGTTTTATAGTAAAGTGAGGAGCAAACAAAGGTTCCCATCTGTCTGGATGAGCAAGGCCACAGTGGGCTCAAAAACAAATGGTCCACACCGATTATCTCATTTTCTTTAACTGGCAGACTTACAAACAAGGTTTGTAGCATGAACATTTGTAGAATTTAGTGGATGCACCTTTAAAAAACCTTTAAAAAGTTGAATGGGTAAAGCAGCAGTGTAGACTGGTCAGCAATCCGACTCTTGGGTGGCAGCCAGACCCTTCATCCCAGAGTCTAAATGTTGCGGTGTGGTCGGGAGAAGGTGAGGGCGTTGCCTTCCTAAGTGGAGACATCCTCTTGCAATCAGTTCGCCGAGCCGGAATCCTCCTTACTGCAAATCCAAGCCATCCGCTGGCACACTCAGGACCCATTTAAATCTAATTGTTTCCATCTTCCCGTGTCTAAATGTGCTTCCCCTGACAAAGATCCTCTTCTTTTGCTTCTTTGTATTGTGAAATACCCTTTAAGTAGTAATTCTTTACATACTGGTGTTAAAACGGCACTAAATGTGTGCAGAGCAGGTGATGGCACAGGTGCGCCACTATTGAGCGGCTGAAATCTGAGCTATCTGTGGGAGACTGGCCCTGATGGTCGACTGGGAGCATTAATGAACCAGATTAGGTGTCCCAACAGAGAGTGGGGGTGGGAGGCTAACTGGCCTTTCTGTCCGGACCAGACGTTTTCAACCAATATCTAAACTCAGCGTTACACTGACTTGTGCTAACATAAGGTGAAATGTTTGAGAAGAATGAAGAGGTTTGTTAAATAATAGAGCAATGAAACGTGAGGGCCAGTGAAGCTTAGTGGGCCTGTAAATGACAGTCTGACCTGCGTCCAGTCCAGCTGGAGAGCTCTGGTTGAGCGGTTGCTCACTCTGGCCAGAGCTCATTTGTGTGTCAGGTTGGTCTAGGCCTTGTCATCCATAAATATGAATGTTTCATGCTGTGGCATTTGGTACCCCCTACTGGTGTGTAAGTGAACTTTGCCCGCTGTGCATATGAGAATAATAGTTCATTTTCAGTTTCCTAAAACTTCTGTAGAGGATATTGTTAATGTTTTTTAAAGTTTACCTGTCATACATATGTATGTCTAAGCCCCTTATCCTTTAGGATAGTGGCATCATTATTACCTGACCTTTCCGTGGCATGGCTTCTCTCCCAACTTGCGGAGTTTTGCCACCGAAACCTTTGCCAGATGGCGTCTTCGCTCACGACTCCATCGGCTGATTTCCTCTTCTCCTCTCCCCCTCGCTTAATGTGGTGTCAGGTAGACACTGTAAAAGAGGTGCAGGGGGATAGCTTTTCACCTGCTCCTTCTGTAGGACCCCTGCTGAGAGCAAGCTGTTCACCCAGTGCCCTCCTTCAAAAGGCACCGGTGCACTGACACACCTGTCCTCATCTTGTTCCTTTCCTTGTTTCCACATTCAAGGTACATGGACACGTAATATTGAACGTTGTATTGATAGAATAAATGGAATAGGTAAAAAAAAAAAGAAGAAAATTTTTCATGCCCCAAATCAGCGTATTAGAATTATTTTTTTGAAGGATTGTGTAACACTGAAGACTGGAGTAATGATGCTGAAAATTCAACTTTGTCATCACATTAATAAATTGCATTTAAAATATATTAAAACAGAAAACCGTTCTTTTAATTGTAATAATATTTATATTCCACAGTATTACTGCTTTGGTGAGCATAAGAGACTAAATGACCCTAAAGCTTTGAACAGTTTCATGACACTTTTGTGTTTTTCTGTCTTTATTTTGGGGCTTGGTCTAGTTCTCGTTCATTTCACCTTTTGGCTTCTGGTTTGGACTGACATGAGTGTGAGTAAACAATGACAGAATTTTGTTGGGCTTTGGGTGAACTGTTCTTTTAAGGTCTGTTTTTTGGGAAGGTAATAACACTTTTGCAGTGTTCCAGTACTGATTAGTTGGATGTTGTCTGAGGTGCACCTGGAGAAAGTATGTCTGGAAGATCTCTTCAGAGAGAGGATGTTTATGATTTCTACTGGCTTGTATTGAGCGGGGTAACAGTGTATTGGAGCATGCTGAGGACTGAGAGAGAACGGAGGGCAGCCAGTCATTGTTTAGTATCTTTACAGGACTGTAGCTAATAAAACTAAACTGGACCTGAGGGGAAGCAGCTGAACTTCCTGTAGTGGTTGTATTTATTTATTCGGAGGGTCCGTTTCAGGTCCCCTGAGCAGCCAGTAAACAAAGAGATTTCCTCTGCTCCAGATTGCCTATTTTATTCTTATTTATTTATGATTTCCCTGAAACCAATTTAAGTTGCAACTTGATAGCTCCTAGCTTGTGAAAACGCCGGTTTCATCGAGATCCCTCCCAAAAAAGACTAGCATGTCCCTTATTTTTTTTCCGGTCTTTTAATTCCGGCCCCTGGCCACTCACGCAAATAAATACCTTTCTTCTTAAACATACATTGGCTAATTAATCTATCCCATCTGCTTTTGCGCTCTACATCCCTTTCATTACACAAACTTTCCCGAAACAGATTTGGCTTCCATTGCGTTGATGACTCGTCTCGGACACCATGACGAAAACTGGAAAATAAATATGAGCTGAATTCACTGTACAAATAAACACAACCTTTTTACATGCTCCGAAAAAAGATGTCATTATTTTTACATAAAGGAAAATACTAATAAAGTCCCTTTTGCATTAAGCTTTAATGTTTATATTGTTGTTAAACTGATACCACTGGATGCTATTTTAATTCTTTATTTTAGATGAAAGATCATTCCGAGTATTTAAAAATATGCCATTCTTTTCCTGTTTTTGAGAACAGATGATGCATCTGTGATCTTTGTGCATCTCTTGAGGAATGGCAGGTTTCACAGACAGTTGTTGCTGGCTGCTGGAACATCTGGTCAGCCAAATGGGAATTTGTCTTTATTCCCATCGGTAATAGGATTGAACAGTACAGTTGTAATATTTAAAGGAAAAGTTGTTTTTAGAACTTTATTTAACCCTGAAACAGTGTTTGGGAACTTGCTTCAGGGCTCGCAGTACAACATTCCCTGAACATGATAGAGATGCGTGAAAAAGATTATTCAAGGAAAAAGAAAGGTAACTCTATCCTGATGCATTATTTAATTTTAGGAAGTGCGGTTTCAAATGCTTCTATAGGACTTTTTTGGCTAAATATATGTATTCATATTTTCTCAGTTTAACCTGCAAGCTACATGTTATACATGTTGTGTCTCTTGTAAAATCTAGGTGGGGCTATGGAGCATATTCAGTAGCCGGAGGAAATGCTGTTGATCATTTTCAGTTCCTCAGTCAAAGAGGAACACTTCAAGTATATATCTCTGTCATTTCCCTCTCTCTTTTTGAAATGCAATCCTCCAGCAGACCCAGAAAGTGGCCTCGCACAACTGTTAGAACATGTGACATCACTCTGGTGGCTGTTTCTTCCAGAGGATGGGCCTGAATATTCATGATGAGTGTATTCCCATGGCCCATTGGCTCCAGCTGTCCCAATATCAACCAACACGCATACAAACCAGCTCAACCCAAACACACAGGTTTTTTTTTTTTTTTTTACTAATGCACACTCACACCGCTGCTGGAACTTGATCTGTATCACTTTTAATACCTCTTGGATTGCCAAGATTGATTTTATGATTTAGAAAATTGTATTTATTTATTTATTAAATAACACATTTTTATACTTTTTTTTCAGTTATACTTTATACTTCACTTACACGGTCTTTAGATTTTAACAAGCCATTTTGTGTAAAGTTGTGCCGTGCAGAAACAACAGATTACCAGAATACTGGTGTTCCTCAAATGCAGTACATCACTCTGGTGGCTGTTTCTTCCAGAGGATGGGCCTGAATATTCATGATGAGTGTATTCCCATGGCCCATTGGCTCCAGCTGTCCCAATATCAACCAACACGCATACAAACCAGCTCAACCCAAACACACAGGTTTTTTTTTTTTTTTTTTACTAATGCACACTCACACCGCTGCTGGAACTTGATCTGTATCACTTTTAATACCTCTTGGATTGCCAAGATTGATTTTATGATTTAGAAAATTTTATTTATTTATTTATTAAATAACACATTTTTATACTTTTTTTTCAGTTATACTTTATACTTCACTTACACGGTCTTTAGATTTTAACAAGCCATTTTGTGTAAAGTTGTGCCGTGCAGAAACAACAGATTACCAGAATACTGGTGTTCCTCAAATGCAGTTTTTTTTATTTTCTTTTACCCTTTAATGTCCCCTCCTTGTGATGGTGAGGTCTTCTAAAGCCTTGCATCTGAAGGTGGTCTCTGCATCATGATTCATGCATGTCCTTCCATACCCACTCTGCCCTCTGCCGGGTCACTTAGCGTGTAGATAAGAGGCAGTGAGGGCTTGCAGGAGGCCGTAGCTGTAACCTGCATATGAGTGATTTTGCCAGGCTGACAGATGGTGCTGGAGCTGTAGTCAGATGTGCCACATCCTTCACCGGTTCCCTGGCCCTGTCATAACTCCTCCAGCAATACACTTGGCCTCTTTTGCCTGCCCGCGTACATGCCTGCTCTAGCCGGGGACGGATTCAGTGCCAGCTGGGACTAGGACCTCCTCCTCGCTTTGATTTACAATATTAGTAGATCATTGGAGGTAATCAAAGTCCCTTTTAAGACAAGTCAGGTCGTCAGGTGGGAGATGTTTTAGTACAGAATTGCTGTTCAAGATTACAATCAAATCAGGAGTACATTATGGTGTCATAAAATGTGCCGTTTTAGATTTAAATTGTGCAACAAAACAGTTTGTAAGGCCAGTAGAGCACATGGACATTCAGGAGTTGTCAACACACAGCTGATTGGTGATTTTAACTGTTAAAGTGTGGTCACTTCAGTGAATTATAGGCAAAATTTCGCAAAAACAAAAAAGATCCATTTTCCATAGTCGGTAATGAAGCGATGCATGTACTACAGCTCACCCAGAATTCACAAACCAAGCAACTTTCTGTTGGTCGCCACAATGAAATCACCTGACCAACTTGAACATGAACGAAGTCTGCATTGGAAACGTTATTGCTTTTGTGCGTAACTTCCAATCGTACAGATTTTCTTCCTTTTCGTCTTTGTTTATAAGAGGAGGTAATGCTGTCTTATTGGGAATTTGCAGCAATGCAGACGGACAGTGATTTTTTCACTTGGCATCGGCCTCTGGATTCAGGCGGTTTTGTGTTTTCTTTAGTCTGCTGCCTTCAGGGTTGAGCTTGGTTCATCATCCATCGAGAGCAGGATTAAGTTTGGCAAGAGATGGATGAACCAGAGGGAGGAGGAGGTTTGCTAAAACAGGACCCGAGCCATGTGCTTTTCATTAACTTGTGCGGAAATAAGTGCTGACCCACTCCTTCGAGAGGGCACATCCATTTAATTCTGCAGTGAAGAAAATTAGATTCAGAGTGTGCTCAGGTAGCAGACAGCAAGAGATAGACCGTATGCGTGTACAGGGAACGGGTGGGGGAGCAATCAAACGCACACGCGGTGCGTCAGCTTTATTGAAAGTGAAGCTGAAAGCTAAACACTTCCTTTGGAATTCCTCTCTAATTTGTCCAAGTTCTGTGTGGTCTGCCTGGCTCGTCACCTTCGCTCCCTCGAGTTTAGATCCTCGTGTTGTTACGCCGTCACACTTTGCTCCTGCCGTATACAATGAAGCTCACACTTCGTTTTAGCAGGTTGTGTGTCATCCTGTTTCAAATGGACTGCGTTTTCTATCTTGGTGTCAGTCATAAAGCTGGTGAACACTAAAGATACATGTTTCCAGTTGACAAAAAAAAAAAAAATCTATCTATACTCTTTCATATAAACCATATTTTGCACCTCGGGGTCAACAAACTTGAGATATGAGTACATCTGTCCCTCACAGCCTCTCATACTGTTTAATGACAATATTATTTTATTTTATTATATAATATTTTCATTATATAATTTAGTTTTAGAATTTTATTTATTCATTTCAATGTATTTATAATATATTTAATATTTAATATTTCGAAATTAACCATTTGTTAGAGCAGATAGCATTTATTTAGATAATTATCTATCCACTGTTTTAGCAACTGAATAATTTATTTCTTTGTTTGTTTGTTCATTTATATATTACATTAATATTATTATATTTTAATACGATCATTTTAAATATTAATTATATAATATATTAACTTGATAAATGTTTATAATTATATATTACATTTTTTTATTATTTTATTAATTTTACATCAACCTTCATATAGACCATATTTTGCAACTGGTGTCAATTAACCTAGACTGTACATCTAGCCTTCACATCCTCATTTTCATTCTGTTTTATATTATTATTTAATTTTATTATGATGTATTGTTATATTGATTAATTTTTAAGAATGATTTTAATTTGTATTTAATTTACTATTTTATATATCTACAATTAATTTATATTGAATGCTGTTAAATATTAGGATATGGATTAATATATATATATATATATATATATATATATATAAAATATTAATGATTAATATTTTCAATTTAATCATTTGTCAAAGCAAACATTTATTTAGATATAAATGTGTCTTCCCAGTATGTCTGAAGCAGCTTAGCTTCTCCTACAGATGCTTTGATACAATATTTAAGCTCTTGCTGGACTCATACCAAAGAAGAGTATGAAACTTCAACTAAGACTGGTGTGAGATTGAAGCTGTGCTGGTTTGAGATGTGGAGACAGACTTGCCCTGTTGCTCCTCTCCCACCCCTCACTGGGCTGGGTGAAGTAAATGATGTATCCTTCATCCAGAGCTGAAGTCTTTTTACCCCTGCCATGTTCATTATTCTCCTGCTCTGGAGAGACACCCCATTCATTTACCTGCCCATCCACCTCTGCTCTTCGGGAGGCTTCAGAAGACAATAAAAAGTGATGTGGATAAACTTACAGGTACTCAAGTTACATTTAAATATAGCTTCTGCTCTGACTAATATCTCATAGTGCAGCATTTACAGTAAGGTAAACATATGTAGTTTATTGCGTGGAATGTCTAAGAATGAAAAGCTAGGGGAAAGAGAAGGTAAAGGAAGCACATATACTGTGTTTGAACATTAAACTGGAATTACTCCTTACGTATGAGCACATCTGTTCTTAGAATATAGAGCTTCTGTGTTCAAAGCGGTTGCTGGGAGTGTAATCTATGGGATTTATTCTGGAAGCCATGCAATCCTGTCTTGACCTAAGGAATAGTTTGAAGGAGAACCAGAAAAAGTAGAGAGAGAGAGCTAGTTCAAATTGTTTGTCATAGTTTAATATTGATGCTTAATAACTTTTTTCTTTTGCACAATCATAATTTTGCAGGCCTTAAGAAAATTGGATGGTCAAATTCAATTGCACAATTTTAGTGCAATTACCATGATTGACGAATAGAGGGAGACATTTCTCTAAAACAGAAGTCAAAGCCTTTCCAGCACCTTTATGGTTCCAAATACATTTTTAACGAATAGAATAAATAACATTTATACATGATTGTAATTATTATTGGATGTTTTTGTTTTATTTTATAATAATTATTATATATGAAATAAGATGTAAGAAATTGTAAAAATTAATGAAATTGTAGAATTGTAATAATTGTTAAAGCTTTTTTCTGCACCCTTTGTGCTTATTGGAGGTCTCTTTTTTGACCTGGTCGATTAAGAGATCAATATATCTCATCAGCCATAACATAAAAATATAGGTGATATATACTGATGATATGATCTCCAATATTATTAATTCATTCGGTTTTATTTACTTATTAAAATGCTTCATTATGCATATGAATTTTGCATTCTGTGTGTATATGTATGTATGTGTGTGTGTTTATATATATATATATATATAT
>NW_015505446.1:156967-185141 GCF_001515645.1 Sinocyclocheilus grahami | reverse complement strand
TATATATATATATATATATATATATATATATATACACACACACACAATACTGTATGTGATGCATATCATTTTTTATAATGCCAGCTCAAAAAATCTTATTTCAAATAAGCACAAATAAAGGCTGCAGTTGTAAACAATCAATCCTCAAACGCAATGCTTTAAATTATGGTGTTTTTCCCTTCCATGTGAGATCACCAGAAAAACATCCCTATCATTTTTCACTCATTTCCCTCTCTCACCACATTAGTACATTACAGTATGAACCACACATATCAAAAAGAAAAAAAATCCCTCTCCTCCAGTAAATAGAGATAGACAGATCCACACGGCAAATGAAGACATTACACACATAGCTGAGAAAAGCGGATTTCCCGTTTCTCTTTTTTTTCAGTGGGATATTGGCAGTGTGGGTTTGATAGAAGCACATGTTGTGGGAAGATAGTGAAGCCACAACAAAGGCCGCCTTGAGTGGAGGCAAGCAGCGGTGGTTCCCTTGGCAGGGCCGGGGCCCTCTTCATCCCTGGCACTGTCGTCATGAGTTAGTCACACCGCAGGAGAGGCCCCCGAACGGCCTGTCTGTGTCTGACTGCCGCAGATGGGCACAATAGGCCTGGCACTGCCACACACCTCTGATCGTACACATGAAAGCCTAATGATCGCGCATCAGCTGCGTTACTCTCCAAATTTTTATTTAAGTCTGTATGATAATATTATTTAATTCTAATTTTAGAGAGAAAAAAATTAAGCATCTTGATGAGAATTTTGCATGCCTATTTATAAAATTAAAATATATTTATTGTACTTTACCTCAGAACAATAAAACAGATTTCCGTATGGAAAAAAATAAAAAAAAGTTACAAAGTTATTAACACTGATATTAAATATAGACATTTTAATGTTCTGTGAAAATGGTGGGCAATTCATGGTTCCCACATTTATGGAAAAATGGAAAGATCAAGATTCCAAGCCTGGAAATAAATCATTTAAATTAGTTATTAAATTATATATTGAATATATATTTTATTATGCACAGCTATCAAATATTTAATCAGCTAGAAATTGCTCTTTGTGACTGCAATCGATGTTAACTATTTATTGATTTTTATTATATAATAATCACAAATAAATTAGTCATATACATTTCTAATAGTTAATAGTATATATATTATTCTCAACTCTAAAATATACTCAACTATTCTAAAGTTTAAGATTTGTACATTTTTTGTTGTTGTTGTTTTCTCAATGTTTTTGAACATTATCAATGTTGAAAACAATAATTTTTCGTGGAAACTGTGAAACGTTGTTTTTCAGGATTTTTTGTTGATAATAAATATCTAATAAACATTTATTTGAAATAGAATTCTTTCTAACATTTTAAATCTCTTCACTATTATTATTATTATTATTATTTTTATTTCTTAATTTACTGAACAGTAGTGTATAATTGCTGTAGAAATTGCACTTTTTAAGTACATTGTATGATAATTAAAAAGTTTTGGAAATTCATTCGTCAAATGTTGCAGGAACCTTGATAAGCATTTAGTACTTTTGAAAGATGTCAGAGTTTACTTATTAAATTGATAAAAATGAATCCTTACAACATTTGCTTCTAATTCCAACCTTATCTGCTAGCAAAAATAATGACATTTTATTAATATTATATTGTTAATAATTAATCCTAAACCCTGTGCGTTTTTTACAGAAGACTACTGTACACACACAGTTATTGAGTTACTCTTCATGACTCCTCGTGTGTGTGTTTCCTGTCTCCTCACAGTGTCGTAAGGCCCATCTGTCTCCTTTCACTCCTCTTTATTCTCACAACAGCCTCTCGTCTTATCAAGGCCTCTGTCTGCAGCGCACCGCACTCATTAGAACCGGCATAAGCACCACTCTTCATTAATCTACGCCCAATCTGTCTGAGTGAAAACAGGCCTTTAAACACCACATCAGTCCTATTGTTCACAGTATTTGTGGCGCTTGGGAAAAAAACTCACTTTATTTATCGAACAACACACAGCGAATGCGAGCGGAGTCGTGCCTGTAAGCTTTGTGTTTGTGAATGAGGAGAGAGCGCTGTGCAGGCCTGACTCACACGACTCCCGTGTGTGTGTGTGTGTGTGTGAGGGGGGTAATACTGTGGGCCAATCCTGGCCGTTTTCCAGAGCTGGCATCTCAGTGGCAGCAGGTGGAGCCCACTGCTTCCAAACCAGCACCAGCACTCCTCCCCCACCCGTCTCACCCTTACTAACACACACACACACACACACACACACACACACACACACACACACACACGGCAGCGCCATGGACGCATTCTCTCAATGCTGATTAAACTCTAAAATGCTGATTCTGAAGTCGTACTGGTCGAAATACGTAGAAAACTGGTTTATTTGAATGATTTATGAATTATTAAAGGAACATTCCAGGTTCAGTGCAAGTTAAGCTCAGTCGACTGCACTTATGGAATGCAGTGTTGTTATTAGCTAAAACGACTAAAAATCAAAAATCATAAAAGTAAATGTGAAATAAAATGATTATATGAAAATGTTCATTTAAAAGCTTAAATGAAAATAAGAAAATTTGACAGCTAACAAAGTTGCAGAACTAAAATGACTAAAACTAAAACTGAATAAAAAATAAAGCTAAGCTAATAAATATTAGTATTAAAAATTTATATTAAAGCTAATAAAAATGGCAAAGTACATTTTTAAAAAAATTTAACACTAAAATTAAAAAAACTGAACATAAAAATAAAAGTTCAAAATGCTAATAAATCGTTTTTAGGCATTTGAGGGACTTGCAATGGAAGTAAATGGGGTCCTTTTTCAAAGCAATTTAAAAGCTTAAATGAAAATAAGAAAATTTGACAGCTAACAAAGTTGCAGAACTAAAATGACTAAAACTAAAACTGAATAAAAAATAAAGCTAAGCTAATAAATATTAGTATTAAAAATTAATATTAAAGCTAATAAAAATGGCAAAGTACATTTTTAAAAAAATTTAACACTAAAATTAAAACGAAAACTGAACATAAAAATAAAAGTTCAAAATGCTAATAAATCGTTTTTAGGCATTTGAGGGACTTGCAATGGAAGTAAATGGGGTCCTTTTTCAAAGCAGGGGTTAAAAGCAGAAATATGAATCTTATTTTATAAAACTACTTTAAGTGCATTAATTCTTCTGTTAAAACATATGTATTGTTTTAGTTGTAAAGCTGTTTAAATCATCGTTTTTACAGTCGTTTTAGGCTTTAAGGTCTTGTCATGGTGACAAAATTGTAAAATTGCCTACTATATCTTTATACAGCAAAGGTATAAGTGATTTGTTTCACTTTAAAATCATCTTAACATGTTTGCATCTTGTGGTTATACTATTGAAACTGAGCATTTTAGCATTTTCATATTCGCCCCATTTACTTCCATTGTAAGTGCCTCACTATAACAGATTTTCGACAAGAAAATCAACACCATACATGAACCCAAAAGGTTAGTAAGTATTTATATTTGATTCTAAAATCATGTAAACACTCGTTGTTTACATCTTGCGTCCGTACTATTGAAACAGTGAGTATTTTAATGCGGTCCCCGTTCATTTCCATTACAGGTGTCTCTGTAACCCATTATAATCAGAAAATCATTTTTGGAGATAATCAACATAATGCATTAACCACTGAACCTGGAATATACCTTTAAAAATACACCATCTCCATTTTATACATGTTTTCCTCCTCCCTTTAAAAGTCACCTGTTGTTTTTCAGACATGCAAACTCTGAGTGTATTAAAGCTTCGGCCTATTTAAAAGCACAATAGAGGTAGAGTAAGGAGATCCTCTGTCGTGTTTCTTGTTGTTTATTCATAAGGCCCGGCTTGGAAAAGCCCCGAAGGCAAGCTGCTGTGGCTCTGGATAATGTTATTACCCTCCGGCTGCCTAAGCAGAACTGTATGCAGCGACTCCACACAATCCCCTCGTCTGCCCCCATCCCACAAAACCCCTGCCCCTCAGTGCCGACACTCCAGGTGTGTGCCGTTTGAGCGTGGGACTCCCGAGCTTGGGTGGTATTTACATTTCGAGCAGGCAGAAGGCCACCTGGATAGAACCGCGTTTATCGTTCCCAAACACACATCTTTAAATCGGCCTCATTTGGCTGAACAAAGAGCGACGTGTGCATGGCACGTCACTGTGTCTTGGTTTAAATAAACGAGGAAAATGTGTCTTAATTTCCAGCTTTTCTTTATTGCAGTGCATGTGATATTTTACAACACTGATGGACAAAGCACTCTTGCCGAACTGAAGGGAGCTCAGCATTACAGCCTCTCAGACTGGATATCAAAGGGGCTTCTGTATAGAAAGATCACCCTCTTGTGGCTTTTAATGGAATGCAGAAAAAAGGTGAATTAGTTACACATCTCCAGTTCACTCTGGACTCCAGGTCATTCAGACTGAAGCCAAACATCATCACCCCTACAGTGGCTTGTCATTACTGAAATATAGGAGTGTATTAGTAAAACAAAATATGTATATTTTGGACACAATCGTTGGAACAGGGTTTGAACAGGGCTTAAACAAAATATTGACCATTTGTATTCTCATATTTAATTGTACAGAATAATACAGTAGTTCTATTACAATTATCTGGAATTATTATTATTGACATTTTTCACCACACAACAATTGAACCTATTTACCGTTTAAAACACACATAAGCAGAGCATTTGCTATCTTAATTTACAGATGCCTTTAAAAATGGAATTATATTTAACAAGTGTGTCTAAAAAAACCAGAATGGCTTATTTTTGTTATATATTTCAATCTGGTTGAAGGTATAAGACGTGTTGTCGTGTCAGTTCAGATCGCAGCCTCTAGGTGGAGTCTCTACCTATATTTGATGGCTGACCGGTTAGAATGAGGAAAGACTTCGGGCTAAATGAATGAATTATGATGAGCATCGAGTCGATTATAAATAATCATTTATATTCTAAATTATATTAATAATTACAATAACAGCTGAATGATAATGAAATCCTTAATTATTTGTATAACACTATTACCATAACACAATGTTTTGGGATTATATGCATGAGGTAATACGTTTATAAATCTTTATTATAATAATAAAACATAAATATTGTTTAATAATGTTATTATTATGTTGTACGATTAGTACTTCTTTTTTACTTCAATTTGAAGGAATATTCTCACATTTGGGTTTAAAAGGCAGCAGCATTACTTTAATCTTATTTTATTTGACATTTGAATGAGTTCTGCTCTACATTGGATGTTTTATATTTTCACTCACCTTTACAAAAACCTTAACTACAAATGATTTGTCTTTCTTTCTCTTTGTATGGCTTTTAATTAGTCACTAGACACGATTAGCTACAGTGAAAGCGGACATTTTTTTCACATCAGAAAAATTGATCTCTTTATGGTTTTCTTTTATTGCTAACACTTTCCTTTTAACTCACTTGCATTGTATGTATGTTTAGGGAGTTGTATTATTTTGTTATCAGTATGATTATGAGCTGGAACTCACCATTTTACAATTAATTTTCAACTGACGTGTCCTGCATAAAGAGAGTGGGTGAATTTGACAAGATCTCCTTTATGCAAAATACAGTTTATGCAAAATACAGTAACTGAAACATGTCAATATTTCGAGTTGCTGCTTTAAATCATTTGCATATAAATCAAGATACGTGCTTTATCATGAGATTATACGTTTTCAAAAACACTATTGACACTCTCCGAATATGTTTTTTTTTAAGAAAAGTTTCTTGACAGTACAGCACTTGCGTAATATTACGAAATCTCGTTTTTTCAAAGTAAAATGGAAATTGTCATTCATGCGAAGTGCTAAAGAAATCCTCTGTAGAATTTGTCACGTTCTCGCAGCTGCTTATTGAAGTGATTTATTTTTAAAAATGCTTGCTTAATTGTTATTTTTATTGGGTCCACTTAAAGTAATAAACAACATTAACCAAATGGATAAGTTGCTTCATTTTTTTTTTTACTTCTTATACAACATTTTTTTAGTCACACTAAGGATAGTTTTTCATTAGATGGCGATCTAACGCTGAGTTTTATACCTTTTTACCCCTGAAGACCATCGAGATGTTCAGTGAAACTTCCGCGCGCACTTTTTTTCCCCTCCCCACACACACACACACACACACACACACACACATTGATAGATTTACACGTGCATACTCGTCTGGCAGCGTTGTGCTTTCGCACCCGCTAAAGCCCGAATGGATTCTCAAATAAAACCTTCCAGATATAGCCTATTCATTTTTTCTCTTCTTCATTCTTTTGCAATAATGAATAATAAAAAAAGTGATTTGTACTCACCACACAAGTCAGGGAGAAACTCCATCCAAGTGGGTTAAGTGCCTTTTGCCACATTTAAAAATGAGCTGAAAATGCACAATAAAACCCAAATTATAGTTTGTTTCGAAGAGTCCAGTCCCCGTAGTTTGCTCCGTTGTCCTATCCACACTGCAGTTTTTGCTTCGTCTTTGCCACTCTGCCTCCAAAAGCCTTGGCACAGTTGCCTTGGCATTCAGTGCCTTCTCATAGAACTTGGCAGAATATACTATAAAGGCGTCTCTAATGTCTCCCACAATTAGACGAGACAAAATGATGTGAATTTTAGATTTTTGTTATAAATGATAATGATTGTCGCTTGATAACATTGGTCTTGCTTCATAAAAGGCCAACAGAAAACAATCCTGAATAAACGGTCGAAGTTTTGCAGCTCATTTCATCGTTAGACAACACACAACAATATATTTCATTTTTAATAACGTTTTTATTTTATACTACCACGATTTGAATTAGGCCTACAGTCTAGAGTCTGAATAGATACATGAATTGTTATATTTAAGCCTAAATCTAGTGTAAGAAAAAGCAGGGTCATTCAGATAACAACGTGCAAGGACATTAATTTGAACTTTTTCAAAGGGAATATGAAGTCATGTGAATTTCTGTTAAAATGTTCTCTAATCTCTTTATTTGTCACTCTAGAAAAATATCTCCTAAACTGCTTTTTTGGTTGTTAGGTAGTTTTGAGTTGAGGCAGTTCACCTGACCCTTCTGGTGAAGGTGAACAGTTGGTAGGCCTATAGGCGCTGTTCAGCCGATCAGTGCTGAAATCAGTGCGTAAATGTACATTAAATGACGTACAGTGATTGCAAATATCTAAATATCTCTGACTGGAGTTTTGAAGTCAGGCACTTTTAGGCCCGAGTGGGCATTTTTTAGAAGCTCCACAAATCAATTAATATCCGGTGTTTATTAATATACATTTAATTTCGACTTTCCAAAAAGCACTGCAAAGTAAAAATTTGAATAATCGATCCAATTCTCGTCAATTTTCTATAGGCCGCTTTTAAGTTTTGTAAAGGCTGCATAATTAAATACAGGCGCCGATCTGTCGGCACGCAGTTCACGTGTAAAAATGAACGATGCCACGCGACTCCCGTTTCAAGTCTTGACAGGCGAGACGTCGAAACCCGTTCCCGTTAAGTTCCCGTTCAAATGAATACGTTTGCGGAGTTAAACAAGCGCGAGCTGCAGAATCGATTGCAACTTTAGTGCTCCAGACCAAGTCCAAGTTGCACACCTAGGTACCTGTCAAATATACAGAAGTGGAAAAGAACGTTTTTGTGTTTTTTGAGAACGGCACATGCTTCTTCCCCCCTTTGCTTTTCGCTTTAGCCTACTACAAAAACTAGTGTGTGTGTATGTTTATGAAGGATCATTTCTAATAAATGGGTGCAACAACAACAAATTTCTTTCAATATTTGAAATATTCTATCAAAGATGATAGCCTATTTAAGTTCTAATAAATTTGATTTTGCCATCTCAAGTTAAATTTCAGACCGATCAGTGCTGAAATCAGTGCGTAAATGTACATTAAATGACGTACAGTGATTGCAAATATCTAAATATCTCTGACTGGAGTTTTGAAGTCAGTCCTCAGCACTTTTAGGCCCGAGTGGGCATTTTTTAGAAGCTCCACAAATCAATTAATATCCGGTGTTTATTAATATACATTTAATTTCGACTTTCCAAAAAGCACTGCAAAGTAAAAATTTGAATAATCGATCCAATTCTCGTCAATTTTCTATAGGCCGCTTTTAAGTTTTGTAAAGGCTGCATAATTAAATACAGGCGCCGATCTGTCGGCACGCAGTTCACGTGTAAAAATGAACGATGCCACGCGACTCCCGTTTCAAGTCTTGACAGGCGAGACGTCGAAACCCGTTCCCGTTAAGTTCCCGTTCAAATGAATACGTTTGCGGAGTTAAACAAGCGCGAGCTGCAGAATCGATTGCAACTTTAGTGCTCCAGACCAAGTCCAAGTTGCACACCTAGGTACCTGTCAAATATACAGAAGTGGAAAAGAACGTTTTTGTGTTTTTTGAGAACGGCACATGCTTCTTCCCCCCTTTGCTTTTCGCTTTAGCCTACTACAAAAACTAGTGTGTGTGTATGTTTATGAAGGATCATTTCTAATAAATGGGTGCAACAACAACAAATTTCTTTCAATATTTGAAATATTCTATCAAAGATGATAGCCTATTTAAGTTCTAATAAATTTGATTTTGCCATCTCAAGTTAAATTTCAGAAAAATAGATCATATATGGGCTATTGAGGTAGCCTAAGTGACAAGGTTGACAGGAGCCTAGTTCATTTAGCTATTAGACGATATAGATATTTGGAAACAACAAATACAAAAGAATTGCTTTTATTTCCATTCATCTGTGATCAGCAAAATGTGTCGGTTTTATAGGCTGCTACATCATAATGTTTGAGACAACGCATTTTCCCGTCAGGCTGTCAAAACAAAACGGAAGTCTGATATCATGAAGATAAGCGCTCTCTCTATTCCGTGTGTTTACCGACAAGCCGGCTGTCTGAAGGAGTTCGTCTCGCGGCGTGCAGGAGTGGCTGCAGTCACACGCGCGTGAAACTTGCCCAATAGCGGCGTCGTGAGTTTTGAACTGCACTGTTTTGTCCAATCACAGAGTAGCTCTTGAAAACACCGGAGGGGACGGACGTGCACCTGCAGCAAGTTAGTGTGACTGCGAGTTGTGAGCATAATTAATATCCAGTTTCCTATCTTTTCTATCATACAGTGGTTTGTTAATCATCACCTATCTTAGATTTAACAAAACTCACCTTGGTGTTTGTTTACGGGTTGATGCTCACACACATTTTGATGCACATCAAATGCTTGACTTTATGGGATATAGTGTTTATTTTTGTCTCCAACAGACTAATATTCCATTTAGAATATCATCCTGTCTTTCTGGAAAGCACTTTTGTGTGTGTGCTGAAATGAAGCCTGCACGTTGCCGTTTTCTAGGGGGCGCCCGATTGACTTACAGGCGAGAGTAGTTGGTTAATAATAAAACGCTGTTGAGTGCCAACCAAACTAATTACATGAGCTAGGTTTGCTTATTAATGGTGTTTGCACGTTCGGCACACGTGATTAGAAACATAACATTGCATTTGGCTGTCGCTTTCCTATCCATCAGTGTCCATTTCTTACTTTTTAATAATTGAAGTTATTCAAATGGATTTAGCTGTTTTTTTTTTGTTTTTTTTTTAAACATTCACAATTTCATTCTGTGTGGTCTGTTGCATCGGCTCTTTGTAATATCAAAATCTGTGTTTGCACGTTCGGCACACGTGATTAGAAACATAACATTGCATTTGGCTGTCGCTTTCCTATCCATCAGTGTCCATTTCTTACTTTTTAATCACTGAAGTTATTCAGATGGATTTAGCTGTTTTTTGTTTTTTTTTAAACATTCACAATTTCATTCTGTGTGGTCTGTTGCATCGGCTCTTTGTAATATCAAAATCTCAGATATAAATATTAATATGCATATGCAATATGAAATGAAAGATGATACTGAAAACATTGGTGCTTATAACTGGCCGTTTCCAAAGATTCTGAAACAATGTTCAACACACGAGGAAAGAAATGCTGCATGTGAAGAACAAAAATAAGCATTCGTTTATTTATTGCTCTTGTAGCAACGAAAAGAACGCTTTTCTAGAGTTATAAACGATTTATCGCGCGATCATTCGTAACGCAACGGTTTTTTTTAGCTAATGACGTCCGATGCCGCTAAATGTTTGCAGTCTGCTTATTTTTAGTGAATCATAAACATTGCGCGAGCAGTATAGTGCGATTACCAAAATGAATGACACTCTTTTTTAGTGAATTTTAAACGTAAAACGCAAAAAAGTGTAGTCCGATTCTCACACGAATGACTCTTTTGAGTCGATTCTTTTAGTGAATCAACTGCACACAGCCTGACCATGCTTGTTCTGTTCCCCGACGATTGGCTCTTTTGAACCGGTTCATTAAATCATTAGAAATAAGTATGGATTTCGCGTACAAACTAAAGTTAAATGAAGCGAGTATTGTGTAATGTTGCACTTAAGGCTTTTGAGACTTAAATCTTCTGATTGGTTTTTCAAATGACAACGTGTAGCCTATTTAAGCATACGCAGCATTTTTTTTATAATCAGTGTTTTATTTATTAATTTTTTTATTAAATGTTACATTTGATTTAGTATTTGAAATTATGCATATAGAATCAGTTGCCCTTATGCTGCCTCTAAACATTCATGTGCAAACGCACCTTTAGCAAGAACTGCATTAAAATGATTGCTGATTTGTAAAATCTGAAATTATTTGATCATTTGGCAACACACCACTGAGGGTAGTGAATGCGATACGAGTGTCTTATTTTTCCAGCCGTTTATTTCTCAAAAGTACCCTTTTATTTATTTGTTTATAAGACATCAACTGCACGCTAAAGATGTAAGTTAAATTCATCATCATACTTTCTGCGTTACAATAGGCTACTTGGTGTACACGAAGTGCAGCGGCATTGGGAGTGCGCATTTCTCTTGTCCCGCATGTGTATGGCTCTCGTGCCGATATTGAGGGCGCTGTGCTGATGGAAGAGCCCAAGAGTTTGAACGGCAAAAGTGAACGGGAGCTTCGTCTCAGCGGACTCGAATCGTGCGCTTGCTTCACTTTTTTCCCCTCTGCCTCTCTCTCTCTCTCCCTCGAAACTAACCGCGACACAAGTGGCAGCTTTTGCAACAGGGGGTTTTAAGGATATTACAATCTTGCTAAGCTTGCCGAGCCCTCCTCGCTGCTCGTAAATCCGCCTCAGTTTTGCTTCGCACCGCCACATGCCTCACGGCGGATGCAAGCGCGCGGCGCGGCGCTATAAGAGACAGCGACGAATGAACCAAGCGCGAGTTTGATAACGCATCCGGACGACTTTTTCTATCCTTTTTTTCTATTCAAATGACCGCAAGATGAAATAATCGCTCCTCTCGGCGCTTCATCACCACACTTTCATTCACTCATGGCTCTGTGAAATCTCCGTGTACTTCCAGCCATCCGTCGTCGGGACTTTTCTCTAAGGCTGCACTTGATGATAATGCCGAAAGTTTGGATATACGGCTTTAGCAGTACAGTACAGTAGATGTGTGTAACTCGAGGCGGGGTTAAAGTTCAGCTCTATGGAGCGCTGAAGCGTCGCGCGCACTTCGCAGAGTTGGAAATGTGAAAGCAAGAAGCAAGGCTTTATTTTCCCTCTCTCCCTTCTTCTCTGTCTCTCTTTTTTTCTCTCTTTCTTTTCATACACACATATACATACACACCCCATACAATCACACACGCACGCACGCACACACACACAACATATACATCGCCAGTTCAAGAGTTAAAACCGACGGATATGTATTCTCCGCTATGCCTAACTCAGGTAAGTGACATTTTCGTCTATTATTAACTCTGTTTGTTGCGTTTGAGCGGTGTCTTTGGCCGGGACAGCACGGATAGGGACTAACCTTTGCTTAAGACAAGTAACTTAGTGTGCACTAAGGCATTTCTGCTCTGACAGAGCCAACTGAACTACCACATGGCGGATGGCGCCCACCTTACGCACAAATATGTTTCTTGTGCACATTTATGAACAGCTGAATTTTATTCTAGCCGCTTTTTGCATGGGGACGGACGTTGATTTTTAGCAAGTTGAGCGCTGTGCATGAAAGAAAACGTTACAGTGAGCTCGCAGAGTCAGCGTTATGCACATTTGATCTGTAAAATAAAGTTCTTTAACAATTCAGCAAAGTAAGCTCTTCTTATTAGGTTGCTTTATGGTTATTTGGAGATTCAAAAGTTCTTGACGTTGTTGCATTTGTAGGTTTTTCTCAGCACTCTGGGTTTCTTAAAGCACCAGAACTCGAGAAATACTAAATAAAAACTCTGCATGACTTTAAAAGCTTCTGCTATGACACCAAGCTGTTTTTGAGTTTAAAACCTCAAATTAACGTCTGCACCTTTAAACACATTTTTGAGATCAGAATATTTATGTGCGTTTTGTTATTAAGTATCAATACAGCTATGCCGTTTTCTGTGTTAACATTCGTTTGAACCAGCTGCCGGCAAAAAAAAAAGCTTTTCTGCTGCTTATGAGACTTTTTCTTCAAGGCAGCAGAAACTCTGATTTAGTCTTTTGCAAGCTTCACTGTCTATATTTCTGATATTTAGCAGCAGTTCTAAATATTGATAAGTTGAATATAAGTTTTTTTTTTAGTTAAGACATTTGGTGCTGTCATGCTTGATAACTTACTTTATAATGTGCTGTTTTATATATATATATATATATATATGCACAGTGCTGTTTGTTTGTTGCTTATCGTACTTTAGTAATTAGCACAGAATAAAACTAAAGTTGGCCAGCAATTGAAAGAGGTTTAAAAAACATTCATTGTGTGAATCATGGTGGCAGGTGAAGTGAGGTGACAGTTCTGGAAAAGCTGTAGCGTTATACTGCAGTCTTGACGTGATTTTAAACTGTTTGGTTAAGTGCATTTTATTGAATGCACAAAACAAAGGAGAAGGCCTCAGTATTGTGTTGCATATAGGGACGTTCTTTTGACTGTGTTAGTTACAGTCTGTTTGGAGATACTGGAAAGGATTCATGCGAAAACCAGACAAATTATGTGTAATGTGTGGAGAAAGACTAAGCTGAGAAGATCTCAAACTTTGAGGTTGTCTTTATATCGAATTGATAATGTAAGACTTGGATATGTTCGCAAAAGTTCTTTTATAACTATTTATTTCTAATAAATCCATGCAAAACTGTGGGGAAGCTTTTCATAATTTATCAGTCACAGTAAATGTAATACAATATCACTAGCTTGAAACCTCACATAAGAACTTAGATATAGCTCATATATTTCATTTACTTGAGTACCAATATTTGTTGCTAAAAACAGTACTTATTAAAAATAAATGATACTCAGAATTTTGAGCAATAATGCACTCGGTGATAAACAGCTTACAGTCTTACAAAAAAAATGAAAGCACTGTGTCCTTTCTTTTGAATATAATTTGACAGTAATATTATTAAATGTCTAAAAATCTTAGTTGCATTGATGATAATTGAGACGGGCAATTGATTTCCTCTCTTTTGCGGTGTTAAGTCAGTATGAGGTCTATTTTCTCTCTCTCTGTGTGTGCGTGTGTGTGTGTGTGTGTGTGTGTCATTTTTAAGGACTCATGTAGTCTTCTGAGTGCCAAAAATCACATCTGTATACTGCTTTCATTTTATAGTAAAATCCTTAAAATCCAAATAACACATTTTCAACACTTTTACGTATTTTAGTTTATGCATAAATATACATTGGCCTTTTGTTGTATTAACGTCATATTAGGTGAACTGTGTATTCACATTGTCGGTTTTTCGTAATAGTTTTGCATGTGTTAAAACTCTCTTGTCTCTTTTGGCCACGAGGCACTATTGTTCCCTGCTGAGGCCTTCCTATAGGACAGCGAGGTTCAGCTTGAAACACTTTAGGAGTCTGGAAAAACCTGACATGCTAACCAGACCCTATATTGACACTCAGGCACGCTCCAAAAAGTGAAGAGCTGTTTGTTCTGCCGCTACGAGCATGTAGAATTCGGTTTTCATGAATTGCTAGAATTAAAACAAAAGAAGAAAACAAGCTTTCTGGATGCTCTCATAATTATAATTTGCATGTTAAATTACGCTCCGTTGTGTATCATCCACAAAATAATTCTAGCAGTCGGTTGTTTTATTTAAAAACATCGCTAGAGAACTGCAAAAAGTTAACATCATGTTTTTACAGTAGAGCGCTCGATTCTCGTCTGGAGATTTTCCATATTGATTTTTTTCCCCAAGCAATTTTACAAGAAGTCTGAGCGTAGACAAGTCTGCAACAGATCCTTAAAAAAAAGAAAATAAAAAGCATATAATATACATGAATAAAAACACAACAATAGATGATATCAGTAATCGAGGAACAATATTTCACAGATTTTGGATTAAGTTACTTGGAGAGTCAGTGAAGGAAGATTTAAATGCAGGATGAAACAATACAGTTTTTATGCCTCGGAGGCAAGGGAGTTTGATTCTTGAACAAGACAGGAAGGAAACAATATGATTAAACATATACGTTCTCACAGGAGACACACACACACACACGTTGTGCCATACTCTATAATAATGATATGTGATTATGCAAATCCTCAATTTCCTGTGGTGTAACAAAAGAGATATGACAATATGTATCCATATGAAGTCTGCTGTTGAATCTACAGCTATAATTAATATGACGTGTAGTAATCTTACACCAACACTACATTTATTTCAATCTGCAGCTTAATAAACCTCCATAATTATTAAAATATTTTTGTTTGTTTTTTTGTAATAAATATTTATTTATTTTTGCTCAGTGGCATATTGTGATTATTTCTAATTACGAAACAAACATTATCAGCAGTGCTTGAAATTGGCCTGAGAAATTCATTTAATTAACATTCCTAAATTACGCCGAATTAATTGTTAAATTTCTAAAGGCACTAGTCCGAGGCCCAGCGCGTTATATTCATATCTGTGCTTATTCAAATGAAATCTGCACTCAGCACATAGTGCACTTTGCTTGCTTGCTGGCAGCCCTCTCATGCTCTCGCACGCTCGGTTTTGGGACACGATGCAGGGCTATTGCTGTTTGTGGAAATGTTATTCTAGTGATTGGCAGTCTGCCATTATTCTCTCTATGTAATAAAAACCCTAAGTTATTTTCTGTGTAAAATCCCAAATTATTTCATATTAGAAACCGCACGTTATTTATTTGCCCAGTTATTAGTGTGTATTGTTTTTTTAAGGCATTAAAGAAATGGACATGCAGGCTTACAAATACAGAAAAGCATGCATTGGATATTTACTATTTTAATAACCAAGCACATGTACAGTATTAAAAATGCTTCTAGTTTGTATAATAAAAAAATCCTTTATTAACAGTTACTGCATTTTGCAGCTTTCCTAAATAATTGCATTTCACGTTATATACAAGAATATTCTGCAAATATTAAAATATATTTCCTATTGTAGATTTTTTTTTTTAAATCACTGCATGAGTATATCCACTGAAAGAATGAGTTTTGCCATGTACAAAAAGATGTTTTAATGCCACGTCCAATATTTCACTGATCTTTTTGTTTAAAAATTTATTTTCTGCCAGGTTGTGCACCAGCGGCAGGTGAAGAGATCCCAAAACCCGGCACAATCTGCCCCGCACATACTCCTGTCTGAAAACAACACACTCCTCACTGATAGAGAATGAAGTAGCTCCGTTTTTTTGGAATCGTGTGTGCATTTTTATGGAGAACAGATAAAAATAGCCACTCCAATTTTCCTAGTCGGTTGTTGCTTTTTCTCGGCCCTGGCAGACCCCTACAGACCAACATTCTTGCCAGAGAGCCAAGATATGTCCTAGACGAGCTTCACACACACACACACACACACACTGCCCTGCTCGGTTCACAGACACATTCAGTTGAGGGCCGTTTTTCAAATAATCAAATGGGATTTTATGTAGACGTACATGTTTCCCTTTCATGGTGTTTGATGTGAAAAATCTTTCTTTTATTAGAAAGATTATTTATCTTTCTCGTTATTTTTTAACTTTAGCTTGGATTTTTTGAAGAATTACAGTTAGTAATTAGTAACTTTGTATTTTTGAAATATATTTTTAAGGATGTTTCTAAAACTTTAACTCTAGCCATACAGTCTAATTTCTGCTCCCTTGTCCTTCTTCGCAGGATGAATTCCATCCTTTCATTGAAGCACTGCTGCCCCATGTGAAAGCGTTTTCCTACACTTGGTTCAACTTGCAGGCCCGCAAGAGAAAATACTTCAAGAAGCACGAGAAGCGCATGTCTAAGGAAGAGGAGCGAGCCGTGAAGGACGAGCTGCTAAGTGAGAAGCCGGAGGTCAAGCAGAAGTGGGCATCGCGGTTGCTGGCCAAACTCCGCAAGGACATCCGGCCGGAGTTCCGCGAGGATTTTGTGCTCACTGTCACCGGGAAGAAGCCCCCTTGCTGTGTGCTCTCCAACCCCGACCAGAAGGGCAAGATAAGGAGAATCGACTGCCTGCGTCAGGCGGACAAAGTGTGGCGCTTGGACCTGGTCATGGTGATTTTATTCAAAGGTATTCCGCTTGAAAGTACTGACGGCGAAAGGCTGGTTAAGTCTCAGCAGTGCTCGAATCCAGGGCTGTGCGTGCAGCCGCATCACATAGGAGTTTCCGTAAAGGAGCTCGACCTGTACTTGGCCTACTTTGTGCATGCAGGTAAGTCCCGTTTTGAATTCACTAAATCTGTTGAACGTATGCAAAATGTGAAATGCAAATGATCATAATAGATTGCACTTCAATTCTTTTAGGATTTTACTGTTTACAATCCATCAGCAGTCAATAAGGAATCTGGGAAATATAGGATAAGTGCGTCGAATTAAACTCAAATCGAATCATAACATTTCCTTTATGCCACATATGGCAAAAAAAACTGAATATGTAAATGAGAGTGAATTTTATGTTTAAATCAAACATATAATGTGATTTATTTGAAGTTATTCCTGCTGATTGCTAACTGCAAGAAGCTAACATGGAAAAGTCCGGCGCAAATATCTGACGGAGGGACTGTTAATTGGCAGAAGGCGGTAGGGGATCCATCTTGCACTGACAGCGGCACAAACACAGGCTTTCACTTGGAAGTCAAGAAGCGCACTTTGTTTCGCCAGGCAAACTGAGCACCTTAATTACATTCATTTCCTCTCGCACGCAAATTGTGGCACTGAGCGAGTTGGCAGCACGCGAATCCACCGTTCCCTGCGTTCCGTACAGACTCGCGCTTTGATGAGGGACCGATAAAAGAGTGAAAAC
The DNA here is from genome assembly GCF_001515645.1 of Sinocyclocheilus grahami. Classification (NCBI taxonomy): domain Eukaryota; kingdom Metazoa; phylum Chordata; class Actinopteri; order Cypriniformes; family Cyprinidae; genus Sinocyclocheilus; species Sinocyclocheilus grahami. Next base: position 167,845 of record NW_015505446.1, on the reverse strand, counting down.
GCCGTGTAACCTGAAGACGGCGGAGATAAAGCCATAAAACGTGAGCTTTAGTGCTGCGGCGGAAAAACGGGGTATCTGGCAGACGACAGGTTGCAAAACGTGAGCGTGTGAATTACTTTGACTTGGTGGGAACACAAAGGCCCGGAGCCTTTGAGCTTTTTGTGAGGATAAGTACGACACCGTCACTGAAACGCGTTTCCCCCGCGGCCCGCCGAAATTTTTAGTTTTGATGTTCTGAAAGCCTATTCAGTGGGGAGCGTCCTGCTAACATCCTAATCGGCGAAGTTACCATTTCTTTTTGATTCGATGGTGAATAAGAGACGTCAGCGAGAGAACAAGAGGAAGAAAGACGCGGGAGTCTCTCTCTCCTCGTCTCTGACCTGCATTCGGGCTGATCAGGTTTCCTCCTCTGTCTTATTTAAAGCAGTGGAGCATTGCTGGAGACCCCTTGATTAAAAGCCATCTGAAGAGAGCCTGACCTCATACACAGATGGCGAAAGTGGGGCTTCTGAGAGAAGCTAAAGTCAGTAATTAAATTTATCCCACAGTCTTCCCAGGGCAAAGGGGTGCAGGCCAGCAAACACACCCACTTCATCTAGACAATAATACAGCTACCTATCGATATTAGGGGAAATTGCCGGAAGAGAGGATTCAGTACAATCTAGGTAAACTGAAATACACTAGAGGAACAATTGAAATAAGTTACAAGTTTGACTTTTCAGTTTGTATTTCTGGTGTAATTTGCATTTCCCCCCCAATATTTTTCTTATAATATGTGAGCTTGTTTGTATTTCCCAATTCTTTAAATATATTTGCAGTAATGTTCAATATGTGTAAGTTTAGGTTTGTCCTTCAACATTTTCACTATTGTTCATTGCTTTTAAATATTTTTCATAGAATATGTAACTCTAACTTTGTATTTCTCAGTTCTTTAAATATTTCTTCAATATTTTCACTAATGTTTAATAGTTTTTAAATATTTTTTTCTTATCATTTGCAAGGTTGAGTTTGTATTTTACTTATGTGAGCTTAAGTTTGAATTTCTCTATTTAATAGTTTTTCAGAAAAAAATCAATTGTTCTTATGTAAATTTAAGCTTGTATTTCTCAGTTCTTTCCATATTGCAATATTTATCAGTCTTTTTGCACTGCTGATAGTTTTGAAAAATATTTTTCAGTCTTTTTCATATAATATGTTAAAGTTAAAAGTTTGTACTTCTACATTTTTGCACTATTTTTCAGTATTTTATTTAATTTTTTTCAATATTTTCCCATATTTTTGAAATTGATTTCTTAGAACATGTATTTTAAAAACCCATTTTTCTAATCTCAGTAGTCACACAGTTCATAATTTTAGTCCGATGCCATAAATCTCTTGACAGAAAGTAACACGAGAACTAGAAGAAGACACAAATGTGGTGTTCACTGAAGCCTGAGGACTTGTAACCGTGGCTAATTTACGACAGGAGCAATCCACACGTGGGAGAGGTCACGGCTTAAGATGTTAGGGTCTTGACCCATCTTCAAGGCATTTGACCTCCTAGATAAACATCCACTCCCATTAGCAGCCAGTCAAGCGGAGGGCAAGCTTTGGTTTTGGGTTGCCCCCTTGACCTCCTGTTAAAACAGGTGGTTTTGTTTGGGCCACAGAGTGGTGTGCCATTTAAACCAGCCGTAAGGGGTTAATAGCCGTGGAGACCCAGACTAACATTACACCAGTGACTGTTTCCTTTTAAGTACATGAATATCAGGCAGCTTGTTTCTTTGTTTTGTTTGCAAAATCGTAGTTACATTGCATTTAAGACTGAATGTTATTTATTTATTTATTTTTATTTATTTAGTCATGAGCTCACAATCCTTCCCTTGCAATATTTATTTGTTTAATTCATTTATTTTGGGGTATTTTATCATATAAGTTACCTTTAAAATATTTTTAAATAAATATGTATTTAGTAATTTATAAAATCATCTTGATGTAAGATTAAGATTCAGTTCCCATTCAAATTCAGGTTAAAGTCTAAATTATTACTTTTGGGGGAAAAAAATGATATTGTGTTGTCATTAAGAATTAAAAAGATGCATTAATAAGTACTTATTTTGATGAAAAACTCAATTAGAGTTCCTGTCATTATATATGTCAACTAAATGCAATTTCACTTGCTGTGAAATGTAGTTGTGTCTCATTCCAGTGTTTTCAGACTCACTACACAATGGAAGGATACCGCTGGTACAGATAGATAACAAACGCTCAACCGGGTCCGTGTGTACATTTCCAGCCAGGCTGATAGATATTTATACTGGACTTACCTTAATTGACCCGGAGCTGCGTTGAACAAACCGTTTGCGTGTGTAATGTTTGTAAAGACATCTGACCCACTTCCATGTGAGCTCTTAAACAGATTTACTGTACAGTGTGTCTTTCAGAACTAGTTAGCTTTGATGACGCATGCTCAAGGTGCACTGTCATAAGTTTTTGTAAATTCGTATTAAGTTCTAGGAAGCTGGCTGAAAGTTTTTGCAAAAGCCAGTCAAAGGCTACAGCAAGCCGTCGATTCGTAGAACTTTTTTTTTTTGCGCCAGTAACTGAATCTGTGGATATCTCCAGGCTGACTTTTGGCACATCTTGTGTTACAGCCGTTTTATATTCCTCTTCCTTTTCACAGGCTGAGGAACAACAATAATTTGGATCTATTTAAGGCGATTGTGGGATAAACCACAGCCTTTGTTGTGGTTACTGCAGTACACATTGTGGGCTGGGACCTCCCCACCCCCTCGCACCCATCCTCCCCTGCTTTCTGCTCGCTAAATCCCACCGACCAGCCCTGTTACTGCAACAATGACCATGCCACTGTGCTCTTTCACACAGTACCATTCATTAAAAACGAGGTTGTCGGCCATTCATAAAAATACATCATGCAACAAGTTATCTTTTCTGCCCGGATTGTGCAAACGCCACTCTGGCACGGACCCAGTGCTGAAGAACCAGCTCGGATCCAATGATGGGATACAGCACAGTCAGTTTTAATATCATTGCATTTGACCTCCTTTTGAACCATTTTCTCCTGCTGCAATGTGATTGGATTAAACGAAGCAGATGGTTCTGGGACGGGGGAAACACTGTAAGATGTTTTGTTGCGAAGCCACTTGCCTTTAGTGGGTGAATTTCTTCGAAACCTGATTGCGAGGCAAATTCGTGTAATCCGTTTAATGTGCATTGTCAGTGCCGATCTTTCCTTGCAGATTTGGACCATGTTAGTTAGCGCTCAACATAGGGTCTCAACCGTGCATTAATGCATCGCTTTCATTGTTGTGGTTCAAAAACGATTGTGTTTCTTTCTTTTCCGACATGCAAAACATGCACAATTCGTTTAAAATGCTGCTCATCACACTCCATTTCCTCTCTGACATAACTGCGGCCTGGGGAGTGCGGTGAAGGGTTTTGAGCGCAGAGGCAGTGGGCAGTAATCTAGTGCCGGCGTGAGCGGTACACCTGTGCTCTGGGCTTACCGCTGTCCCCCTGCGTAGTGAGGCAGGAAAAGGGATGAGGGGGGTTGGCACCAGTCAGTTTTTGCTAATTAGTTTTGTATTAACTCCTCAGTCGTCCCAGCACATGGCCACTGAGAGAGAAATGGGCCCCGTGATGGGAGCTTGGCTATTTTTATTTTTATCCTCCTTTATTCACACATTTATTTAATGCTTCTTGTGTTGGAGTTGCTACAGATGACTTTGCTGTGCAAGAATGTGTTAAGTAGGCCCGTATGGAATACACACTTTTTGCACATACTTTGGTTTTAAAATATGTTAATTGTAGTTTATGTTGTTAAGTTAGCTCAAATATTTATTAAATGAACACACAAGTGATGGAGGATATGTCAAACTTTGGAATGACAAGAAAGATTTTAGTAGTAATAGTAAAAAAAAAGGTCAACATTAAAATTGTATATAACAAATTTATGTTTTCTACTACTGTTGTGCTTCTAAAAAGATTTTCTTTCTTTCTTTCTTTCATAGAATTAGTCCTTATACGTGAATGTTAGCAGTAAAGACAAACAGTGGAAAGGCATTGAACAGTTTATCAGGTTTTGTTGTTTGTTGCTGCAAGTTTTACTGTTTACTGTTTCCTTTCGTCCACGTTTTTTGAGAACTCATGGCTTGCAGTTTGAGCATTTACGTGAATGCCTTGTCGCAAGAAGTCTGCTGTCGAAGAGGTTAAGGGAATAGTTCACCCAAAAATTAAAATTTGCTGAAAATGTCGTAATCCTCAAGTTGTTCCAAACCTGTATGAGTTTCATTCTTCTGTTGACCATAAAAGAATATATATTGAATGTGGGTAACCAAACAGTTGACGGTAGCCACTGACTACCATAGTATCTTTTCCATACTATAGAAGTCAATCGCTACCATCAACTGTGGTTACCAACATTCTTCAAAATATCTTCAGAAGAAAGAAACTCATGCAGGTTTGGTAGATGACAGAGTAAATGATGACAGAATTTTCATTTTTGGAGAAAAGCCAATTGCGAAATTTTGAAGGAGATGATGCAATCCCTCCACGCCGTTTATCTTACGATGTTAGAGTTTGAACGGCATTTTATACCTTATGCATGAATGTTAGCAGTATAGACAAACAAAACAAACGTTTTGTTTAACGTTTCGTTTTATCCTCGTTTTTTGCGAGCTCATGGCTGGTGTTGGGTAACCGTACGCAGTGTCTGCTAATGGATCAGACTGTTTTAGACTTCCCGAGAGCAGACATCTTGTTCATTACAGAACAGCAACTTTGGCTAACTTCTGAGAATGGAACCTTTGTGCTCGCATGCCATTCAACAAGAGTGCCATTGTCTTAAGCCCCAGCCTGCAGCAAACGAGGCATTGCGAGGCCTTTGCCGGGAGAAACTTTGATTGTATTAGGTCTTGATGAGGACTTAATTTGAATCGTGAGCAGACAGCTCATGTGCATCGCGAGGAGACCAGGAAACGTGCTCTATGTGACAAATTTGAATTAAGATCTTATGTTTAACAGCATTTTAACAAAGGTAAAAGACCTTTACGGTCAGTATCGGTTACAGTAGAAGCCAGAAATGTCCATTCAGCTTCAAACGTCATAAAATGAATCCCTGCAAGCAAAAGCCTCTTAAACGGGGTTTAAACTGACAGACTGAGTCTGCTTCATCGCTAAATCTCGGCTCAAACTGGATCCCTTCCTCATCACGTGGAGATCGATCTGCATTATAGTTTCCGATCGGTACGTCACTGCCTATTGATCACTGTGTTTGCAGTGTTGAGCAATACAAACCAGCACACTTTATGTTCGCAAACCGTTTCCTAAACACAAATTAAACTGTTTGCCATAGCTGGCGCCCTGGTATCATGAAAGGCCTACCTCCCACTGCCAACAGAAGAATGCAGGCCCGGTGATTGAGGCACGGGGTGGCATTGTACGCCGGAATATAAAGGAGAGCACAGACATGAAACAGGACAGCTGTGAGTGTCTGTGGGGGGAAAGTTGCTACAGATGGTAAAAGAAGTGGAAAATAAACTACCGTATGGCTGGTAAAATATAGAAGAAAGGCTGGGGGTGTGCTGCCATACAGGATCCTCTCATGTCATTGTTGTGTGCGTGTTTCTGGGATTTTATGTGTGTCTGTGTTAAAGGGAATATGTTACCTCAATTGCTTGTCTGTCCCAATACCCGTTATGCCCATCTGCTGCTGAGCAATGCAGAGATTTGGTCTGTGACTGACATGTGCTAGTCGTGCAAAATCCCTGTTTTCATGGAATTTCATTACATTATATTTGGATTAGGGATATTAGCAGAGTTATAGTGGATTTGAAGACTATACTGGAGTATTTGACTAACTTTAGCTGTCAAGTCTGGTTTTTTAGTACAATATTTGCGGTATTTCTGAATGTAATTGTATTTTAGGATGAATTGTAGGATGTTATCATGCAACAATTGGACTTTGTTTTATTAGGGTAGGTTTAGAAATGGGGTTGCCCTATTTTTGTTACAGTTGAGTACAGAGGGTGATATGGAAATCTATGTAATGTATCACCATTTGACAAGTGAGCTGTTTTACACATTTAGGGATTATTAGTAGTCAGACTTTTTGCTTCTAGAAAATAATTAGGCGTATAATGTCCAGAAAAGACATTTCAAATGTAGTAAGGTAAAGATTAGTGATGCACGATCATGATTTTTCATGGCCGATTCCGATACCGATTTTTTACAAGCAAACTGGCCGATTCCGATACCGATTTCCGATTATTTTTATTTTTCTATCAAGCAACAAACAAGAAAGAATAAAAGTACACATAAACAAGATGTTTATTTGGTATTTAACAGGCTAAACTGGGTTTTGGCTATTGAAAACAACAACTGTAACCATCTGAAATTAACAGCAGTAACTGCACAGTAAGTAGGCTACATTCAATACAAACATAGGTAGGCCTACTGACAAAAGCATTTAGCTTTTGTTTTTAAATTAAGTTGAAACTATAAACTGTCCTTAAATGAAAACATTAACTGTAACCATGTAATTTTAAAGGCAACAACTGCATAGTTCCACAATCCAAACAACACAATCAAAACACATTCAACACTCCAAACAAAGATGTTACTTAATCAGCATTCAGCATATGTTTTCGTTTTTAAATTTGGTGTAAAGAAAAAAAGATCTTTACCAGTGAAACTAAATAAAACCAAAGTAGGCTATATAAATAAATTATTCCAAAATGTTAACTACGGCAGGTGCTTTTTAAATCACATTAAGTCAATGTAATTTTAAGGTAAAATAAAAAATATTAATCCTATAGCCTACAGAACTGACGTTTACCTCTGGCTTTTCTTCTTTACAAAAAGAAGCATTTCAGCTTTGTCACAAGTTAGTCTTTTACGTTTCACATCCAACACGTGAGAAGCTGAGCTGAACAAACGTTCACTGTCTACGCTTGTGCAGGGCGCGGACAGGTAAACTCGCGCAACTTCAGCGAGTGCAGGAAAGTGGCTCTTATTTGTGCGCCAGTACACCAACGGCTGTTCGCTTCTTGGTATCTGTGCCTCAGACAGGTAGCTCTGCATTTCCAGTGCTGTACGGCTCCCCGTATCCTTAATCACTTCAGATTTTTCTTCCAATATCTCATCGTGCATCGCCAACAGTGAGCTTGCTCTGCGTGGTATTTTTTCTGCTGGCACCTCTGTGCACACTTCCGGAAAAATCGGACGAAAAAAAAAAAATACCCTTCCTGTTTCCGATCGCGCATTATAAGCAAAAACCGGCCGGTTCCGATTTATGGCCGGTCAACCGGTGCATCCCTAGTAAAGATCGACTGATACCAATTATTTTTAAGTGCTCCATAACTGACATGGAAAAAATTTTTTTTTTAATAAATTAATTTCTGCTTTTTTGTGCAGCAACTTCTAATAATAAAATTCCAACAATAAAAACACAGGATAACTGATATGAAAAAAATGTCTGGCTTTCGACGCATTAACTCAAACCCCAAAAATAAAAGCATAATATGCATTACAAATATTTGAAAAATATATTATGAGGATGAAGCTAATTACTACTACTACTACTACTACTACTACTACTAATAATAATTATTATTATTTGTGGTTGTAGTATTAAATAAATTGTAATATTAATAATGTCTATTATCATTATTAATAGTGGTAGTAGTAGCAGCAGCAGCAACAGTATTTAAAAATATTTATTTATTTATAGCATGTATGGCTAAAGGTTGAATAGTTTTTTTTTAAAGTTTTCAAATGTAATATTATTTATCATTGTAACACCATTGTGTCCTGCACACTAGTATAATATATTTATTTATTTGTTGGGATTTTATTTAGAGATGTACTAGATGGCATTTATCAGTTGAATCAGTATAGAAGTACCGATGACAGAAATTTTTGTGAAAATATACTTTTGAGAACTTTTAAAAGTTTTTCAAGATCTCTCTCTATGTATTTATAAATAGCAAAACTTTCTAGTATTTTTCTGAGAATTACAGCACATTTGCCAGCAAGGTTTATGCTCTCTAAGCAAGGTTATGTTTGGTATTTGTTGTGTTTTTTGTGTTCATATCATCAGATGTTGTTTTTAATTATAGAATGCAGGGGGAGGGTGTTGGGCTAAGTATGGAATTGACTTTAAATTATTGAACTATTTATCCCCAGAACTGCCCTCGGTCCCTCCATCTGTCTGTTTTACAGAAATATAAATAAATAAGCAAATAAAGATAATAAGGCTATGACACACTCCTAGCCAGACCCCAAGTTCTGGCACGATTCTGTTCCTTATTTCTGCGGCACCCCTTCGGGAACCCCCCCCCTATTTGGATAGAATGTAAACATCATCCTTTTAGGAATTTGTGAATTATCATGTTTAGAGGAAATTCCAATGCCGTAATGAAAGAATGTCAAAATTTTAACCTCCAACCTGCCCCTTTCATTAGGCTGCAGTCCTTCAACTCCCAAGCCAACATGGGAAGGGATATTTTTCACCCCACCATGTGTTTGGTGATTTAAATAATGTACTTGAAATGATTTGTCTTCATTTATTCAGTGGAATACTAAAGATACTGTTTAATTAGCAGTGATTAGAGCAGGATCTCTAAATCATTCCCTTCCGTCTAGTCGCTCCCAGACTCGCCGTATGAGTGAGTATCACTCATTAAGAAAGAGTTTTAGGGGCATCGATCTATTAGTCATGCGTCTGAATTACACTAACACAGAAGTTTTTGTTTTCGCACCAACAAGGGATCGGCGGGACTCGTTAAATTGATCTCGAAGCGCATTTTCACCCACACTTCCAAAACTGTTTTCACAGACAAAACAAAAGCATCACTTGATTAGCTGTGAACCATCTGGGAACGGGGAGCTGTGTGACCAAGCTAATTGGTTCGATTTGAAAAAGAAAGGGGGCCGTCCCTCTCGTCGCATGCGTGTTTGAATGAGACCCCCTAACCGCAAGTTGCGTTCCACACCCCTCCCTCTTCACTTTTGTTATATGTTCCCGGTGATGAGCTCCGGTCTGGTGCGTCGGCGCTGGGAAACCTCCCGCTCCTGGGGTTTGTGTTACTTCACAGTTGGGAAACAGCTGGCATGGTAGAATGTGGCACTCTGTTGTGAAATCCAGAATATTGTTTAGAGATTCTTTTGTCAGTGTTAATCGAAGTTCACAGTGATATTAATGGGCCGACGGTAGTTGAAGGCACGCACCGTGTGAAATGTTGGTAAGTGGAGGGCTTAAATCTCAGTGCCACCTGTTTGCCGTGGTCTTACTCGATGCGTTACAGTGATTTTACACGAATAGAAATGATTCAGAATTCAGTTGGTATGCAAGCACAAGCTGTGTATGCAAATAATTTGCAAAAACTATTTAAGTAGTATTTAGTAATATCCCGTGTGTTCGTCAAGTAGTCAACGACTAATGACTTTTTTGATCATCAAAGAATATATCTGGCAAAGGTTATTCCATCGTTATATGCATGTCTTTTTATACCAAAAAAGTAAGATATTTTCCCCCTCATTTTGAAATGTTTAAGCATTTTTGATATATTTACTGTAGTTTTGCTGCAACTTTAATGTTAGTCAATCATCAGCGCTGGGATTGCATTATCTGTGGTAAAGGCTATCACTGTCTGCCACGCTTGTTAAATACACATTTCAGCAGATAAAAGTCAATATTCCAAGAAATGGTACAGGTATGGAGCACTTCCTGTGGGAGATGCCAGACATGGGCCTCCCACTCATGGCTGCAGCTCACATTTGCTGCAGGCCATGCTTTGCCCCACAGTTGGGTTGGGAGGAGCCAATGTATGGTTCAAAGTCAGGAGCTCAGAGATAAGACAACAGACAGACTGAGGAACTGTGAACTGTAACCAGCCCGGTTGCTCTTGTCATGACCACACAGGCAAAAATGAGCAATTAGGCTTTTTACCAGCTCTCAGAGTATCTCATCTTTTTTAATCTAACATCTTTCTCTCTTTGTATTGTGTACAGTTTGCAATTTGCAGCAATTTTTGTTTTAGTCATTTTTGTCTATTGTTAAATATAAATGCTATGTGGTATTATCAGCTTGTATTTGTGTGAATTGCTTCGCCATTTCATCAACCAAGACTTTTAAATATTCATTTGTTATAGATATGCACTGTTATGACGTTTCTGGGCCTAGCTGCTACTTTGACTTTTGTTATTACAGCATTTCAGCTGCATTATACATGAAATTGCATCTTAACGCAACAATTTTTACTTATGTCATGAATAGGGCTGCGCAATATGGAAAAAAAAAATCTTTTATATAATAATAATACCTTTTTCAGAAGGTTTGACCGATTCTCGATTTTTACGATTTTTAACTAGTCAACTTGAAAATGTAACTACAACATGCTTCAAGTAACTTTTTCTTTTATTAGCCCTCTAGTTAAAGAAATTTCTATTTTAAGTGCACCACACTTAAGACCACACTAGTCATGAAACATAAACCTGATATTATTATATATATTATTATACTTTTAATTCATTATAGCAGACAATTGAGTTATATGATGAAACACAAATGATGTATTATAGTAAAGTTTGAAGAATCTGAGCGAATTATTCAGTCACATTAAGTTTTTGATAATCTAGGAATTTTTGGTGTTTCCATCATAGTTTTAGTTTTTATTTTCACAATTATCTGTGAATAACACATTGTGTAGATTGTAAAATAATTGTCACACAACGACATGCTAACTTGTTAAAAACATGCAAAATTATGCCATAAGAAACAAATCATCACCTACAACGAGCTGTAATTTCACTTTTGAAATTGTTAATAATAATATATTTTTTTAACTTATCTGTGAAAAATACATCAAACACCACAGT
>NW_015505446.1:153574-156957 GCF_001515645.1 Sinocyclocheilus grahami | reverse complement strand
TAATGTCTTCCAAACACTTTAATTCAGAAACAGATGCCACGCAAGACTTTGTCCTCTAAAACATGCAGAGGTCGGAAACGCCTTTGCTTGTATTTGTGTGGTCAGCAGTGTACGGCATTGTTGGTGTTTGACGTTAAACGTCGCTAAAGGTTTAATTGAGCATAATACCAGCTTTGAAAAAATGATTATTTCGGTTCTGCAGGCTGAAAACGGACCTTTTAACTTTTCTGTACTGGATTAGCCAGGAGGAGGTCATTGAAAGGGCTTAAATGACAAAAACCAGTGACCAGTAAGGGAGCAAGCGTCGAAATGAAGTCTGTAATTTGGTTGGTCAGAGTTTGGATGGAGTCCCAGACTTGACTTGGTTGGATGCGGTGCCGGATACTACGCCAGGCATGGAGGCAGGGCTGTCGATATGTCATATGCTTTTACACACTTTCATGTCAACAGGAGTGTTTGCTTTGCTCAGAAGCTGAGCTGACTGTATTAAAGGAACATGGGCTCGAAACTGAATTGTCAGGGTTGTGTTCGACTAAAGCCTGAAATATCACCCTCTTCTAATTCTAGACACAGCCAGAATTATTTGGCCTTTGATAGCCAGTAAACAGAACATATTTTCTCTCAGTTGCAGCTGTCAGAGATAAAGACTATAAAAGCAGTAATTTCTCTTAATTAATGCCTTGATATTTAATATTTAATACTTTTTTGCATTGTTTTGATTAGAGCCAGCAAGTACTAAAACTAAACTAACTTATTTAAATTAATTTATTTTATTATATTTTTAATTTATTCTTATTATAATTGCCCTAATTTAGTTAATTTATTCCTATTTCAATTGTACAAGTGAGTGTATTAATGAATTTAACTGTTAAATACAGACAGACATGCACATGCTCTATAATAAAATGTAGCACAGTAATTTTCACAGCCAAATTTAGTGTTTTAATTAACCATAATTAATTAAAATCCTATCTGTTATAAGTTTTTGAATGGACTAACTTTATTGGAACTACTAGAAAATCACTTGATTTTAGTAACGTTGCTGTTCATACTTTGAACAGTTGTTCGTTGCAGCCTTAGTTTTGATTGATTTACGCATACTTTAAAACTTTTTGCCTTAACCAATAACGAGCTCTTTACTTTTAGCATTTTAATGACGCATAGTCCTTGTTCGGTTTCTTATGCACTTAAGCCGCATTTACGCATCCCTGTGAAAGTGTTAAACAAGAAAGCTGCAATGAACAAAGCGCTGGTTGAGCGGGCAAGAAACATCGAAAAATTAGAGAAAAACAACAAAACTTTCCTTTTCCTCCTCTTTTCGCATTAGCATGTGAATCGCCATTCATTCATTTATGTTCCATTATAACCTCATGAGTGGCTATTTCTATAGGGCTGGCCCAGCGAGGGTTGCACACTAATGCTTTGGCGAAGATTTAGTGTCAAGCGAAGAGAAGTGTCTTTTTCCGTGCACACCTTTTTCTCCCTTCAGCATCGGTCAGGCCGAGGTGACATTATGTGCAGGCTATCGCTCAGGCAAAAGCCACAATATGTCAGTGCCCTGCAGGGAGGCACAGGGCACAAGTGAAGAGGGAGGGGTAAAGCTGGCTCACCCGGCCTCCCCATTCCCACACTCCCATTCCAATGGGCTGGTTTGTACTGGTATATTCTAATTCACCATTTGCCTAATTAACATCTAATTTGCATAACTTGTTGCATCCCCCCATCACTTTTCCAAAACAATGCAGGCCGACTGAAGAGACCTAATCCTAAGCGTCTCTCGTCAAGATAAAAGCAATCTGCAATTTTAACAACCCTTTTCTGCTCCGCAATTAAAGAACAACCTGGTGTTCTTCGTTAGGAAATGTAGAGTCTCCTCTACAAAATGTAATATAATGTGTACTTACTAAAGTGTCTTTTTCCATGCACACCTTTTTCTCCCTTCAGCATCGGTCAGGCCGAGGTGACATTATGCGGCAGGCTATCGCTCAGGCAAAAGCCACAATATGTCAGTGCCCTGCAGGGAGGCACAGGGCACAAGTGAAGAGGGAGGGGTACAGCTGGCTCACCCGGCCTCCCCATTCCCACACTCCCATTCCAATGGGCTGGTTTGTACTGGTATATTCTAATTCACCATTTGCCTAATTAACATCTAATTTGCATAACTTGTTGCATCCCCCCATCACTTTTCCAAAACAATGCAGGCCGACTGAAGAGACCTAATCCTAAGCGTCTCTCGTCAAGATAAAAGCAATCTGCAATTTTAACAACCCTTTTCTGCTCCGCAATTAAAGCAGCCCATCAAAAACAACCTGGTGTTCTTCGTTAGGAAATGTAGTCTCCTCTACAAAATGTAATATAATGTGTACTTACTAAACATCTTTACATAATTTTGTATGTCACACAGACAGTCACTGTTTTATAGTACTTTCCTAGCTTGTTTTTTTCCATTTGTACCTTTTAGTGCTCAACTGTAAAGATTTTTTATCCCAGTTGGGCCAGTGGTTCAGATTTCTTGTCCTGTCAACCTTTTCTTATTGGCCCCAACGATTTTAGTTGTTTTTGTTTTGTTGTGTTTTGTGCTTTTTGTTTTTGGTGCTTTGTTTTATGTTTTGTTCTTTTTATGTTTTGTTTCGGTTTTGTTTTGTGTTTTTTTAAGTGGCTCACCCGGCCTCCCCATTCCCACACTCCCATTCCAATGGGCTGGTTTGTACTGGTATATTCTAATTCACCATTTGCCTAATTAACATCTCATTTGCATAACTTGTTGCATCCCCCCATCACTTTTCCAAAACAATGCAGGCCGACTGAAGAGACCTAATCCTAAGCGTCTCTCGTCAAGATAAAAGCAATCTGCAATTTTAACAACCCTTTTCTGCTCCGCAATTAAAGAACAACCTGGTGTTCTTCGTTAGGAAATGTAGAGTCTCCTCTACAAAATGTAATATAATGTGTACTTACTAAACATCTTTACATAATTTTGTATGTCACACAGACAGTCACTGTTTTATAGTACTTTCCTAGCTTGTTTTTTTCCATTTGTACCTTTTAGTGCTCAACTGTAAAGATTTTTTATCCCAGTTGGGCCAGTGGTTCAGATTTCTTGTCCTGTCAACCTTTTCTTATTGGCCCCAACATTTTTGGAAGGCCAAACAAAGAAGTTTTTTGTGCTTTTTGTTTTTGGTGCTTTGTTTTATGTTTTGTTCTTTTTATGTTTTGTTTCGGTTTTGTTTTGTGTTTTTTTAAGTTTTTATTTTATTTTAAAAAATCATTATTATTATAATTTTTTTTGCCTGCTTTTTTGTGTTGTCTTTTGTTTTTTGTTTTTGTGTGTTTTGGTTGTATTTATTTGTTTTAAACATTTTCTTTTAAAAGTATTTAAAAGT
>NW_015505446.1:144817-153564 GCF_001515645.1 Sinocyclocheilus grahami | reverse complement strand
ATATAATAATTTTTGTCAGTGTTTTGTCTTTTTTATCTTTTTTTTAAGTTTTCTTTACTTTCCTTTACTTTACTTTATGTTACTAAGTACATTTGCAGTAAGACCTGAAAAAGTTATTATAATTTTACAGGAATTCAAAAAAAAAAAAAAAAAAATTGATATATATGTATTTATATATTTTTAGACTATCTCTGAAAAATTGCATTACATGCCAAAATTTTACTGACTGGTTACTGGATAATTGTCAACCCATTTTTACTGATGCTATCAAGACGAGTCCTTTCTGCAATTTTTACCAGATCTATGTTAGACATTTCACTAGTTAAAAAGAATAACTGCATCCAAATGCTGAGGTTTGCAAGGTATAAAACTGCAAAAAGCCTCATTGTTGAGCCCTGTCTTCTATATTTAAACTTATCTTGGGTGTGAAACATATGAAAAGACTAAAAAGAGCAAAACACAGCACTGTTCTGTCCGTTTAGTACCAAATGCTGGTTTGGCTGTGATTAGTATGAAATGTATAAGAGGTTTGAGCATTCTCGTGATTTGAACCATATGCGTAGCCCTTCATTGCTGGCGTGCTGTCATGTCCCACAATGATGCGACAGGACCACAGTGGTTCTGACTCCTTAAACTTCACATTCAGAAAATCCTCAACTTTTCTCCAAAAAATTGAGATGTGCATACTCCATAAAACTCATTTTTGGATGACATATCTCAGTGCGTAGGCCTCCGAGCGCTCGAGGTCTTGTTCGTGCATGCATGTATGTTTCATCAATCAGAAAGCCGAGAGCATCGCTCAACTTCGCTAGATGTGTTTGTCTTCTGTTGCATTGAAATTTTGCGCTCGCTTTTTTCCCAATCCCACAGCTGCGGTTGTCCCGGGGCGAATGCCACAGTAATATTTATACCCCAGAAACTGGGAGCAGATACATTTGTTCCTCTGGCTTCTCTTTACGAGTGTTGCACAAAGACTGGTGGTGCTTGAGGTTTTGGAAATGAAAGGGAAATGAGAGGGGAGTATTTTGGTCAGGCCAGTATATTTTCGCAGGCCTTCTGCACGAGGACCGCTGTGCTTCTCGGTGCTACCGCAAAACACATGAAGACAAGTGCTCGGTTCTACGCCCCCGCCTTTCCAACTCCTGACATTTCCACAGTGATTCAGCATAAGGCCGTTTGGAGAAGTAATGAAGTTTGATATGCTTCATATGATAGGCTTCTAGGTTTATCTTCTCAGGCCGCAGGTGGGAAAGGAAGACAATGAGTCCACGTGGCCAGGCCCAAAAACCATAATTCAGCTGGCTCCCTGTTTGTTTTTGTCCGTGGAGAGATAGCTTTGATTCCACAGTGTGCTTTCATGACACCGAAAGTTGTTGCACGCTAGAAGCTGAGCTAAGCAGCCTGGCTTTGCAGTCTCTGCTTCAAGGGTCGCAGGAGAAGACGCTTTAGGTGCAGTAAGACCAATTAAGCAGTCTTTCATGACTAGCTTACGTAAACCTCCGAAAGCCTTTCTAGGGTCCAGCAGCTTTCTTTTTGTAGTGCTAATCAAACCTCAACACAAGCAGCTCAATGTTGTGATGTGTTTCACAATGACACTTCATTCAGTTCCAACTTCACAAGCTCAGGATTCGTTATAAACGTCTTAAATTCCCATTTTGTGCGATTCGCTTTCTTTTCAAGATAAGATGAACTAGCTTGATGGCTTCCACTGTGCCAGACCTCGATACGAGACTTTCTTTTTGGATTAATGGGATATGTGGGGTCTGTTCAAAGCGGTCAATGGAATGACTGAGTCTTTGTGTAATGTGAATTCATGTATTCAGTTATCAGAACAGCATGAGTCATTGATCTGTTTATGGCTATATGATTCGGGACGGTCGTCCTGGCGAGAGAGTATTGTACTGTAAATATGTGTCAGCTCAACTGGGAATATCTGAGGCAAATGCGTTCTTCCCCCCTCAGGGGTCCGGCCTGAGACTTGACTCTATTTATGCACAGCTGGTGAGATGGTCGTGGCACCAGGATGACCGGTTCACCCTGGAGTGTTGAAGAATGCATTCAGACAGAGGATTGTTTTGCTTGTTTGAAACATAATTGGTAGCTTCTTACGTCGACCTGCCTTAGTTTGGGACTTAGCAATGGATTTTTTGTTTTACCACTTTTATTACACGGAGACAGTAGAGAGAGATTGGAAATAAGGATAGAGGAGTTGGAAGCTTTATATATATATATAATATATTACATATTTTTATTGCACACACATATGCACATATATCCAATAAATGTAATTAAAAACAAATAAATATATTAATAATAATTATTATCATTATTTATGTACTTTGTGGTTTTCTCCCAATTTTGAGGTGTTAGGTGGTCCGCAAATTATATATCAGTCCACCATCTGAAAAAGTTTCACGTTTCTCAACTACAGGGCCTTCATTTGAAGTGTTACCAGCTCACTCGCTGTCTCCCACTGTGCCTGGCACTGTTTGCGCTTCATAGTTGCCTAAAAATAAAAGCGTTTGTATAGAAAAGCCCATAAAGTGAAACATGAGGACATGATTTGAGTCAGTGCGATGTCATTAGATTAAACTCCATAATTAAACTGAGTGCAGCAGTCGGGCACGCTGGGGATGTCACAGAGGACAGATCCGCAACAAACAACGGCGAGAGAGAGAGAAAGATACCTCTCTGGAGTACAGGCCGTTGTTTGAGAAGATGCCGCCGTTGTCCTGCTCAATATTTGCGCTGTACAGAGGTCTGTATCCTCTCAGCTCTCACCTTATTTGCTCGGGAAACACAGAATTATCTCCTTTTCCCCCTCCGTCCCCCTGCGCAGCACATGATATTTAATCCGTCATCTTTGTTTTCAACAAACACGGCGCAAGCTGTTGCTGGCAGGCCATGAGGCTCAGGGCCCATCTGGAAAGCGGGCAGTGTGCAGGGGAATTAGAGGGGAATTTAAGTAGGGGTTTGCTTGGGAAAGCCTGATAACAGTGCGGTACCATGGCCCATTGGCATCACAGTGGCTTCTCTCCACCCCCCTTCCCAGTCTGCAATGTATTATTGATGCAGGGGGTGAGTCTGCAGCCTTTTGTTTTTGTTTATTGACGTTGGCTGCGTCGTATTGTGTCGGGCTTACCAGTTTTCAATAGTGAGGGATGGCTGTGGAATCCCCTGGTTTCTCGTTCTCAAGATATGTTGAAGCTAAAACGGCTTTGGTTAAAGTAGTACGTGCGATCATTCAGTGGGCATTAGATTTCCGTCCCTGTCCTCGCGCAGCAGTCGTGCATGTATCTCACCTGCAATTACTGTGACAGGCCGTGATGAATGCGCTCACACCAGTAACGTGCGTATCAGCTGTAGCCGTTCCCATGACTCGAGCTGCTTTTGGTGCTCGATCAGCTGCTGGGGTACATGTTTCTCAATCTGTATCAGGATTAAATCGATAGAACATGCTGACGGTGGGCTCTTGAAGTCCGGGCTTTAGTTTGGATTCAAAGGATTAGCTTTTGATTTGTTGAAATTGATTGGAATTAGAAGCATTGTGACTCGGCGTGCAAATAAATATGGAGCTTGATTCTCACGGTTTAATCCGGGAGCGAGAGAGAAAGATTATAATGGTTTATTTGAACATCTGTTAGCAATGAGGTTTCGATTGTAACTAGATTTTTTACCTTATTACGAGGGAAATGCTGTAAGTGCCTATTAGACAACTTATAATCTTCGTTCTGACAGCTACATAATGCAGACATTAATCTCAGGAGTGAAATTACTGGCAAAAATATTTGATTTCATAAAATGTTTTAATATAAATATATATGTATGTATATATAGAGAGAATTAACACTGAATATTGAAGAAAAGTGTTTTGAGTAAAAAAAAAAGCTCAGTCATGGATTCTTTCAATCATAATGAAAATGAGATAAAAAATATGGACATCAGGAGACCTTTTTCACAACATAGACAGTTATCTTGTTTTTTGCTTAGTACTGATTTATTTAATATAAATCAATCCTAAATAAATAAATAATTAGTTTAATTTAGCATTTTTTAAAGCATTTTGTCAACTAAATCTCTTTTTATTATTGTATTTAATTATTATTGTATTAAACTTGTATTTGTTGATGCAATTCTAATGCAATTTAGAGTAAAATTAACTCAACTAAATTTTAAATATGACAGGACAAAGTATTTAAATCTGACAATTAAATTGAAGATATTTACATCAGAAGACAAAAACAAAAAAAACTATCTAAATATATGCCCTGAATACTAAAGAAATTTATTTTTGAGGAAAAAAGTAAAGTTTAACATATTTATTTATTTATTTTAAGCGTATCCAGGGATTCATTTCTTGGCTGCTGGTTTGCCATTTCTACGCTTTCCATGAGGTGCAAGAAATACCCATCATGTGTTACATTTTTCTCTGCCTTGGGGCTCAAGCTACTTTTGTTCTTGTAGCGCGCCATGCCAAGTTAACCCATCTGCATCATAGTGTTATCTCTGTTTTTCTGTCCTGAGCCTTCTGGCATTGCCAGGTCATTAAACTGTATCTCCACACAGCTGAGCCTGTTCTTTAGCCATAATAAGCATCACAGCTATTTATTAGAGTGTATTTCTGCTTTATTTATCAGTAATTGGTTGTGAAGGTGCTAGCTTGAGTCTCACGGTATAATAGATCCATATGTAGCTCTAATTTTTAAGCCGTTATGTTGTGCCGGGTGTTGTTTCATTGACTTGCGTTTGTTCTTCTGAGGCTCGTTCAGTTCAGCTCAGCCTATAAAAGAGGCGTGTGAAGTGATGGACGCTACGGTGAAGAGTCCTGCAGGGCTGTGAAACTTTAGAGGCATACGTGACAAATCCCCCAACCTTCTTCCCCCTTGTCTCACGCCCCTCCTTTTCCTTCCCTGCACTCTTTCACCCTAAGAGGGGATAAGTCTCTGATGAGAGCCAGACCAGTTTAGCCTGCCCCACCAGAAAAGCTTTTTGCCAGCCTTCTCTCTCTCATTGTGTCTTCCTTGTTTTTCTTTCTTTTTCACTCTTAAGGTGCACAATTTTCAAGCAAAAAAGGTCCAGTGTCTGTTGTCAATAGTGCAGTGATACATAAAGCACAGCTCACACAGAAGTCACTTTCAAAACAAGTAGCTTTTTTTGGGGCAACGCAGAAAATACGTGAGCGAAAGTTTTCGGAATTCTTGATTGCGTGGATTTGTATTGGAAAGACTGGATTTCGCCTGCGAAAATTTGCAGAACAACCGTAAATATAACCAAACCTTTATATGCATTGAAACTTAGCTTGAAGAAACTGGGTAAAGCAAAGATGCCCAACTCTTTTTTTTTAATTTAACGCACAAAAAATCTTATAAACATCCATACTTGTTTGTCTATGCATCCCACATCCACAGTTAATTTGTGTATGCAGGACTCATTTTGACTTCAAGTCTTCACTTAAATATCATTGCACACTCCAGAACAACCTTCGCAAACACAGTCAATGTTTTTACGAAGAACATCTAGTTGAATCAAGGCTTGTAATTGGGATCAACCAACCCTTATCGGATGCATTTATTAGAAGGGTGTTTATGTAAGACACACTTGCGTTAAAAAACAAACTCGTTTTTATGTTGCGCTATTTTCTTTACTTTAAAAACATGCATACGTGTTTGTCTACGCATCCCACGTCCACATTTAATTTGTGAATGGTGGGCTAAATTTGAGTTAAAGTCTGAAATATCATCGCACACTCCAAAACAACCTTCGCAAACACTGTGAATGTTTACGAAGAATGTCTAGTCGAATGAAGGCTTGTATTTGGGTTCAACCAACTTTTATTGGATCGATTTATTAGGGGGTCATTTATTTATGTAAGACACAATGTTACATTCAAAAACAAGGTCTAAGGGTCTCTCATTTTTATGTTGCTCTATTTTTTTACGTTGCGCACGTGAAGTCTTTGCTGAAATGTCATTGCACATTCTCCAAAACAACCTTCGCAAATATAGTGAATGTTTATGAAAAACATCCAGTCAAATCAAGGCTTGTTGCTTGGGTTCAGCTAACATGGATTTATGTAAGACACGTTGCATTCGAAAACACTGAGGGTCTTTTGTGTTTACGTTGCGCTGTTTTTAATCTCATTTGAATGTGTATGTTAAGACTTAAGACTTGATTTTTCAGAGATTGAATACTAATTAAAAACTAAATCTAAATCTACATAAACTAGGTAATTGACTAGTCAGTTGTTGGACCGGCGTGACCCGTCCCTATTAGGAAGTTCTCCGTTCAATGGCCAAACGGGGTTTCACTGGCAATTAGGAGCGTGTTTCCAGGCCATTTGGAGTCAAGATGATGCACTTTAGACACCCTCTCAGACACCCATCGCTCACTGTAAATCCTAAGCACTTTAAGAATGCTCGCCCGTGGTGGGGGGTGGAAACATAAAAGCGGGATCAACAGAAGGGTTGCCTGGTAACAGTAGACGACGGTCACAGTAGCTCATGGGAGCCCAGACGAGGCGCGGGGTTGACCTTGTGCCCTGACGTGACTCCCTACTGACTTCATATGCTGAAAAACAGTTCTTATCACAAACCTACAGGTTCAACATGACCTTATTACTACTAGCACTCTATTCAATGGAATAATAAAAATATTAATTTAAATATTTTTTGGGGCAACACAGAAAATACGTGAGCGAAAGTTTTCGGAATTCTTTATTGCGTGGATTTGTATTGGAAAGACTGGATTTCGCCTGCGAAAATTTGCAGAACAACCGTAAATATAACCAAACCTTTATATGCATTGAAACTTAGCTTGAAGAAACTGGGTAAAGCAAAGATGCCCAACTCTTTTTTTTTAATTTAACGCACAAAAAATCTTATAAACATCCATACTTGTTTGTCTATGCATCCCACATCCACAGTTAATTTGTGTATGCAGGACTCATTTTGACTTCAAGTCTTCACTTAAATATCATTGCACACTCCAGAACAACCTTCGCAAACACAGTCAATGTTTTTACGAAGAACATCTAGTTGAATCAAGGCTTGTAATTGGGATCAA
This sequence comes from Sinocyclocheilus grahami, assembly GCF_001515645.1. Lineage (NCBI taxonomy): Eukaryota > Metazoa > Chordata > Actinopteri > Cypriniformes > Cyprinidae > Sinocyclocheilus > Sinocyclocheilus grahami. Next base: position 146,502 of record NW_015505446.1, on the reverse strand, counting down.
CCAACCCTTATCGGATGCATTTATTAGAAGGGTGTTTATGTAAGACACACTTGCGTTAAAAAACAAACTCGTTTTTATGTTGCGCTATTTTCTTTACTTTAAAAACATGCATACGTGTTTGTCTACGCATCCCACGTCCACATTTAATTTGTGAATGGTGGGCTAAATTTGAGTTAAAGTCTGAAATATCATCGCACACTCCAAAACAACCTTCGCAAACACTGTGAATGTTTACGAAGAATGTCTAGTCGAATGAAGGCTTGTATTTGGGTTCAACCAACTTTTATTGGATCGATTTATTAGGGGGTCATTTATTTATGTAAGACACAATGTTACATTCAAAAACAAGGTCTAAGGGTCTCTCATTTTTATGTTGCTCTATTTTTTTACGTTGCGCACGTGAAGTCTTTGCTGAAATGTCATTGCACATTCTCCAAAACAACCTTCGCAAATATAGTGAATGTTTATGAAAAACATCCAGTCAAATCAAGGCTTGTTGCTTGGGTTCAGCTAACATGGATTTATGTAAGACACGTTGCATTCGAAAACACTGAGGGTCTTTTGTGTTTACGTTGCGCTGTTTTTAATCTCATTTGAATGTGTATGTTAAGACTTAAGACTTGATTTTTCAGAGATTGAATACTAATTAAAAACTAAATCTAAATCTACATAAACTAGGTAATTGACTAGTCAGTTGTTGGACCGGCGTGACCTGTCCCTATTAGGAAGTTCTCCGTTCAATGGCCAAACGGGGTTTCACTGGCAATTAGGAAATGAGAAGTCCTCTGAGCGTGTTTCCAGGCCATTTGGAGTCAAGATGATGCACTTTAGACACACTCTCAGACACCCATCGCTCACTGTAAATCCTAAGCACTTTAAGAATGCTCGCCCGTGGTGGGGGGTGGAAACATAAAAGCGGGATCAACAGAAGGGTTGCCTGGTAACAGTAGACGACGGTCACAGTAGCTCATGGGAGCCCAGACGAGGCGCGGGGTTGACCTTGTGCCCTGACGTGACTCCCTACTGACTTCATATGCTGAAAAACAGTTCTTATCACAAACCTACAGGTTCAACATGACCTTATTACTACTAGCACTCTATTCAATGGAATAATAAAAATATTAATTTAAATATATATTTAAATATTTTTTAGTGTTAATTGTATGGTGTACGATTTTTATTTATTAATAGTTTTAATGTGCATCTATTCATAATATTGCTTTAATTTCTTTAGTTATTTCGTTCAAGGAAATTTGTTTAATTTTATTTTTAATCGTTTCCAGTGTTAATTAGCAAATTATAACTCGTTATATTTTATACAAGGGCTTAAATATACATTTCATGATATATACATGAAAATATTATTAATAATAATAATGATTGATAATTAATTATTTTACACATTTATTTATTTACAGTTCTATAGTTTATTTACTTTTTAATTTTATTCATTCAAATTTTGTGTTACTTTATATTTTTTATTTATTTGAATTATAATTATATGTAAATTATATTTAGATTTTTAATTGTTTCATGTTAAAATTGGCTAAATATAAGCCCTTATATGTTAAATAAGGTCTAAAATATAACACATGTATTTATTTGTTTGTTTGTTTGCAGTTCTGCAATTTATCTACTTTATAATTGTATTTATTTTATTAAAGTGACAATTTATATTCATTTAT